>NC_041383.1:511182960-511202724 GCF_002162155.2 Triticum dicoccoides
GACCCCGTACTCTCCTAAGTTAGAAAACTTCGAGTGAAGAGCAATCCTCTCACTCGGAGGCTTAGCCGTGACCCCGTACTCGCCTAAGTTAAAAACACTCCAAGTGAAGAGCAATCCTCTCACTTGGGGACTTAGCTGCGACCCCGTACTTGCCTAAGTTAAAAACACTCAGAGTGAAGAGCAACCCTCTCACTCGGGGGCTTATCTGCGACCCCATACTCGCCTAAGTTAAAAAAACTCCCATGCGTACTCTGAGATGCGTCACAAGTACAATGTCTGGATGCACCCTGAGCTGCACCACAAGTACAACGTATGGATGCACTGTGAGCAGTGCCACAAGTACAACGTCGACTCCGAGTGTAGGGGAACTGAGGGAGTCCCGGATTAGGGGGTGTCCGGATGGCCGGACTATGACCTTTGGCCGGACTACCGGACTATGAAGATACAAGATTGAAGACTTTGTCCCATGTCCGGATGGGACTTTCCTTGGCGTGGAAGGCAAGCTTGGCGATACGGATATGTAGATCTCCTCCCATTGTAACCGACTCTGTGTAACCCTAGCCCTCTCCGGTGTCTATATAAACCGGAGGGTTTTAGTCTGTAGGACGAACAACAATCATACCATAAGCTAGCTTCTAGGGTTTAGCCTCTCTGATCTCGTGGTACATCTACTCTTGTACTACCCATATCATCAATATTAATCAAGCAGGAGTAGGGTTTTACCTCAATCAAGAGGGCCCGAACCTGGGTAAAAACATCGTGTCCCTTGTCTCCTGTTACCATCCGCCTAGACGCACAGTTCGGGACCCCTACCCGAGATCCGCCGGTTTTGACACCGACATTGGTGCTTTCATTGAGAGTTCCTCCGTGTCGTCACCTTTAGGCCCGATGGCTTCTTCGATCATCAACAACGACATGGTCCAGGGTGAGACTTTTCTCCCCGGACAGATCTTTGTATTGGGCGGCTTTGCACTGCGGCCAATTCACTTGGCCATCCGGAGCAGATCGAAAGCTACGCCCCTGGCCATCAGGTCAGATTTGGAAGTTTGAACTACACGGCTGACATCCGCGGAGACTTGGTCTTTGACGGATTCGAGCCACAGCCGAGCGCGCCGCACTGTCACGATGGGCATTATCTAGCTCTGCCGCCGCATAGTGTCTAGAAGGCCGCTCAGGTGTCCGCTCTGACCCTTAGCTCAGAGCTGACTGCGCCAATCGAGGACGGATGATTGGACACCACCTCGGGGGCTGTAATCTCTACGGCAATCGAGCCGAATACCAGCCTTGTCCCTTGTGAAGCTCGTGACTCCGAGGTGCCAGACTCCTTTCCGGACTCTGAACCTTCTGCATCCCTTCCGATCGGACCCGATTGGGCTCCGATCATGTAGTTCACCGCCGCGGACATCTTCCAGCACTCGCCCTTTGGCGACATCCTGAATTCGCTAAAGTCTCTCTCTTTATCAGGAGAGCCCTGGCCGGACTATGGTCCGCAAGGTTGGGATGCAGACGACGAAGAAATTTGAAGCCCACCCACCACCCACTTTGTAGCCACTGTCGATGCTTTAATCGACATGCTCGACTTCGACTCCGAAGACATCGACGTTATGGACGCCGATGAAGGAGACGACCAAGAACCAGCGCTTATAGGGCACTGGAAAGCCACCTCGTCATATGACATATACATGGTGGACACCCCAAAAGATGGCGACGGAGCAACGGAGGATGACCCCTCCAAGAAACAGCCTAAGCGCCGGGGTCAGTGGCGCCGCTCTAAATCCCGCCAAAGCAAAAACGGCGATTCCGGCACCGGAGACAATAACACCCCGGACAGTGCCGAAGACAACCCCCTCCAGCAGGATTCAGCGCAGGAGGATGGAGAAGCCAGCCCTCATGAGAGAGCGGCAGACAGAGAGGTCGAGGACGATAATTACATGCCTCCCTATGAAGATGAAGCAAGCCTCGATGACGACGAATTTGTCGTGCCTGAGGACCCCGTCGAACAAGAGCGTTTCAAACGCAGGCTTATGGCCACTGCAAGCAGCCTCAAGAAAAAACAGAAGCAACTTAGAGCTGACCAAGACTTGCTAGCCGACAGATGGACTGAAGTCCTCGCTGCCGAAGAGTACAAACTTGAACGCCCCTCCAAGAGCTACCCAAAGCGCAGGCTGCTACCCCAATTAGAGGAGGAAGCAACTCAATCCACATCACCAGCGTATGACCCGGCCGACCAGCCACCCCGTGGCCGCGACAGAGAGGCCTCTCGGCCATCAACTCAAGCCGCACCCTAGCGCTGCTCAAAAAGTACCAAGGCACGGAGAAACGCGCCAGACTGCGAGACATATTAGAGGACAAGGCAAGGCAAACAAGATCGATCTACGGATCACGTGGGCGCCCCACGACACGTGACGATAACCGTCACGCCGGATATGGCAAATACGGCCAGGCCGAACACAACAGACAAAGCTCATCCGAGCTACGTCGTGATATAGCCCAGTACAGAGGCGCCGCACACCCACTATGCTTCACAGATGAAGTAATGGATCATCAAATCCCCGAGGGTTTTAAACCCGTAAACATCGAATCATATAATGGCACAATAGATCCCGCGGTATGGATCGAGGATTATCTCCTTCATATCCACATGGCCCGCGGTGATGATCTACACGCTATCAAATACCTCCCACTCAAGCTCAAAGGACCAGCTCGACATTGGCTTAACAGCTTGCCAGCAGAGTCAATTGGTTGCTGGGAGGACCTGGAATCCGCATTCCTCGACAATTTCCAGGGCACCTATGTGCGACCTCCAGACGTCGATGACCTAAGCCACATAATTCAGCAGCCAGAGGAATCGGCCAAACAATTCTGGACACGGTTCCTAACGAAGAAAAATCAAATAGTCGACTGTCTGGACGCAGAGTCCCTTACAGCCTTCAAACATAACATCCATGACGAGTGGCTTGCCCGGAACCTAGGACAGGAAAAGCCGAAATCCATGGCAGCCCTCACGACACTCATGACCCGCTTTTGCGCGGGAGAAGACAGCTGGCTAGCTCGTAGCAATAACATGACCAAGAGCCCTAGTAATTCGGATACCAAGGACAACAACGGCAGGTCGTGTCGCAACAAGCACAAGCACCGCATTAACAGCGACAATACTGAGGATACGGCAGTTAATGCCGGATTCAGAGGCTCTAAACCCGGTTAGCGGAAAAAGCCATTCAAAAGAAATACTCCGGGCCTGTCCAGTCTAGACCGGATACTCGATCGCTCGTGCCAGATACACGACACCCCGAACAATCAGCCAATCACACCAACAGGGGTTGTTGGGTGTTCAAGTAGGCAGGCAAGTTAAGTGCCGAAAACAGAGACAAGGGGCTGCATAGCGATGACGAGGAGGAGCCCCGGCCGCCAAACAACAGAGGACAGAAGGGCTTTCCCCCACAAGTGCGGACGGTGAACATGATATACGCAACCCACATCCCCAAAAGGGAACGGAAGCATGCACTCAAGGACGTATATGCGTTGGAGCCAGTCGCCCCAAAGTTCAACCCATGGTCCTCCTGCCCGATCACTTTTGATCAAAGGGACCACCCCACTAGCATTCGTCACGGTGGATTCGCCGCATTGGTCCTAGACCCAATCATTGACGGATTTCACCTCACTAGAGTCCTCATGGACGGAGGCAGCAACCTGAACCTGCTTAATCAGGATACAGTGCGGAAAATGGGCATAGATCCCTCAAGGATTAAACCCACAAAGACGACCTTTAAAGGCGTCATACCAGGTGTAGAGGCCAGCTATACAGGCTCAGTTACACTCGAAGTGGTCTTCGGATCCCCGGATAATTTCTGAAGTGAGGAGTTAATCTTCGACATAGTCCCGTTCCGTAGTGGCTATCACGCCCTGCTCGGACGAACCGCATTTGCAAAGCTCAATGCGGTGCCGCACTACGCATATCTCAAGCTCAAGATGCCAGGCCCTCGAGGAGTCATTACGGTCAATGGAAACACAGAACGTTCTCTCCAAACAGAGGAGCACACGGCAGCCCTCGCGGCGGAAGTACAAAGTAGCCTGTCAAGGCAATTCTCCAGTCCGGCTATTCAGCGGCCGGACACCGTCAAGCGCACCCGGATTAACCTACAACAAGACAGTCTGGCACGTTCCGAGCAAGCATAGCAGTGCGGCCCCAACCCCAGCCCTCGCGAGATTGTGAAACCAGTACCATGCGTACATAACTATGCTCTAGAAATACCATGGGCATAGGGGGAGGGGCACAACCACGGCACGCCCAGAATGCGGCTCAACCGCACCAGGGGCTCCCGATTTTGTCATTTCCTTTTTTTACTTTCAGGACTCCACTATTCGGAAGGCCTGTCCGGCAGTACAATCGCCGAACACACGATGCAACAGCCAGGGAGACAGCAAGCCACGTCGAACGTCCAGGTGGTCTCTATAATGAGCTAAATACCTATCTTACTTAAAATCTCACAGCTTGCCCCTGGAGGGGTACATGTCAAATAATCCCATCTCTTGCTTATTGCACTATTTGTATCGTTCTGCTTTCATAGCAGCCCTTTAATAAACAATACATAGCTCTTATATATTATTGCATTCGCTTTTTTATGTACATATGTTCAGTTATGACATTATGCAATTGTACACTTTGGTACGGCCAATACACCAGGGGCTTAAGTACCCCAGAATACGGTGTGAGAAGACCGAACACTCTCATGAGTGCGGCACCCCGAACTTATAGCATTATATGCATCAGCTCCGAATCATGTCTTGGGTCAATAGTTGGGTTTGCCCGGCTCCCATGTTTTGGTACCTTACGTTCCGCTATATCGGCTAAGGTAGCGCTGGGAGAACTACTGCGATTGTGCCCCAGTTGAGCTGGGTTAACACCTTAGTAGAGAAAGCTAAAACTGACCGTCATGATAGGGCGAGAGCGGGTCGCTGTTCGAGAGGTTTTTCGAGTCCCTAAAGACTTATGCCGCTTAGAGCGAGGAGCTGGCTTTGTCCGGCCTAGGCGTGGATAGCGCCCCAAACTCGGTCTTCCGAATACTAGGGGCTTCGCCGAAATTTAAAATTATAGAATTCTATGGCTAAGTGAGAGTGATAAAGCATTATAAGTCCGATTGCCTTGTTCGTTGTGCTGAGCGCCTCCCTCAAAGGACCCAAGAATGGGAACAAGAGCGCTCAGGTTTATCCCGAACACCCCAGCACTCATGGCATGGGGGCAGAAGCCGACGACATGCATCTCTCAGATTTAATAAACGGCCGCACAGAAGGTAATATTTTAAATTCAAAAGACGTTGCTTAGCGCATATGAACAAGTTTTCAGCGCACAGGATAAAAACACGAGCGAGTTTACTCAAAAATTAAATCCTTGGAACATTCGTTCGCCACAAGGCGGGCACCCTTCAGGACGCCCTCATAGTACATCTCGGGCCTACAATGCTCCTTCCCCTCTGGTGGTCCTTCCGTCACCAGCTTCTCAGCATCCAGCTTGCCCAGTGCACTTTGGCACGGGCAAGGGCCCTACGGGTGCCTTCGATGCATATGAAGCGCTTGACGACTTCAAGCCATGGACAGGCATCCACCAACCGCCTCACCAGCCCGAAGTAGCTCTCAGGCCGGACCTCCCCAGGCCACAGCCGGCCTATAAGACCCTTCATGGCCTATTCGGCTACCTTATGGAGCTCGACCAGCTGCTTCAGCTGGTCGCTCAAGGGCACCGGGTGTCCGGCCTCAGCATACTGGGACCAGAACACTTTCTCCGTTGAGCTCCCTTCTTCGGCTCGGTAGAATGCAGCGGCGTCGGACACACTGTGGGGCAGATCTGCGAATGCTCCTAGAGAGCTCCGGATTCGGGTAAGTAACACGTAATTCACTTTCACATGATTGCTTCGCATAAAGAATTCCTTACCCGCCGCTATCTTTTTCATCGCCTCAATCTTCTGGAGGGCTTTTTGGGCTTCGGCCTTGGCAGATTTGGCGCTTTCAAGTGCCGAGGCAAGCTCGGACTCTCGCGTCTTTGAGTCAAGCTCTAAACTCTTGTGTTTTTTCACGAGAGCATTGAGCTCTCGCCGCACCTCCGCCACCCTCGCCTCTTGTTTCTCTCGCTCGGTGCGCTCCATGGCCGCATTATCTTCGGCCTTGGACAGCGTTTCCTTCAGGGTCGCCACCTCGGTTGTGGCCCCTGTCACATTCACGTTGGTCCTGTCACTATTTGCAACCAGGTATTTTTATATACACTTACATAAGGTACTACCTACCTTCCTTGTCCTCGAGCAGCTTCTTGGCAAGGACGAGCTCGTTCTCGGACCGCTCGAGGCTCTGCTTCAATGCATCGACCTCTGCAGTCAGTGCGGCAGAGGTCAGCAGCGCGGCCTGCATTCCCATATTGACATTTTTATGTTAGACTCCTGCGTATATCTTTTTAGATCCTTAGTCCGACTTTTCTTTCCGAACACCAAACTGAGCATCAGGGGCTACTGTCTATGCGGTAACATTTTTACATGTTTTACATACATACCTCAAAGCCTGTTAGAAGGCGGCACAGGCTTCTGTCAGCCCGCTCTTGGCGGACCGAACCTTCTGGATCACCGCACTCATAATAGTGCGGTGCTCCTCGTTGATGGAGGCGCCGTTAAGCACCTCCAGCAAATTGTCTGGCGCCTCCGGTTGGACCGAGGTCACCGGCGTCGTAGGCTTGCCCTTCTTACGATGGGGCCGCCTGCCGGACTCCGAAACCACTGAAGGTTCCGGTGGGGAGTCCGGCCCAGGACCGGACTTAGAGCCCTTTGGGGTTTTGCCCCTTTGCGTCTGGACTCCGGAAGGTCGCCTTGTGGCGCCTCTGGGGCTGCCTCCTCCTGGTCCGTCCCCTTTTGGGACTCCACCTCGGCATCGTCCGTGGGGCGAGGGGAGGTAGCGGTCGGGAGTGAAAGACTGTTCATATCCGACGAATCCAGGGATCCGCTCGACGAAACATCGAGCTGGGCCCTGGGCGGACTGCATAATTATATTCGGCGTCAGAAGGTACTGTGCACTAAAGGAACCCCATGAGTTATTCTGGTATCCGGATATTTACGATGTTGCCAGGAGCTTGGCCCTGGTTGGCCACTCCTCTCCGCCGTCTTCGGCATCAGAGGCGTAGTCCGGAAGAAGGGTCTTCCCCTTCTTGGACACTCCGACCCCCCCAGTTGGGGCGGCCTTCCTTTTCTTTCCTCCCCCCGTTGGAGGGGGAGAGGCTTCTTCTTCCTCCTCGTCGTCTTCAGAGGAGGAGTGCGCTTCGGGGTCGTCGGGTGATGAGTCCGACACCACCAGGTGCCGGGAGCTCCTTCGAGTTCCCATGGCCTTCTTCTTGGCCTTCTTATCCGGCACCACGTGAGGTGCCGGGACTAGCAGCTTCACCAAACGTGCGTCTGCTGGGCCTTCGGGCAAAGGTGTCGGGCAGTCGATCTGTCCGGCCTTCTTCTGCCAGTCCTGTTAAAGGAATGGGAGTTTAGATCCCTCATAGAGTCAAACTATGAAAAACAAGTACCCTGTAATGGGTAAAACTAAGCTTACTGCGCTGGCTTGGCGCTTCACGCAGAATCCGCGATCCTCGGTAGTGGAAGGGTGAACCTCGGAGCTCTTGAAAAGCACCTTCCAAGCATCTTCGTGCATTGTGTCGAAGAGCCTGGACAGAGTTTGGTGCTGGCCCGGGTCGAATTCCCACAGATTAAAAGCCCGCCGTTGACACGGGAGGATCTGGTGGAAGAGCATGACTTGGACTACGTTGACGAGTTTAACCTTCTTGTCCATCAGGTTCTGGACGAAGGTTTGGAGTCCGGTCGCCTCTTCTGGATTACCCCACGACTGGCCCGTCTCTTTCCATGAGGTGAGCCGTGTGGGGATGCCAGATCGGAACTCGGGGGCCGCTGCCCATTCAAGGTCACGCGGCTCGGTGATGTAGAACCACCCCGATTGCCACCCTTTGATGGTTTCCACAAAGGAGCCCTCGAGCCATGTGACGTTGGCCATCTTGCCCACCATGGCACCTCCGCACTCCGCTTGCTGGCCGCCCACAACCTTCGGCTTGACATTGAAGGTCTTCAGCCATAAGCCGAAGTGGGGCTGGATGCGGAGGAAGACCTCGCACACGACGATAAACACCGAGATGTTGAGGATGAATGTCAGGACCCCGACTCAATGCCACATCGATCTAGCATGTATCACCTCATATCACTTTGCGGCCTCACGCACGGTATTCCCACGGGTGTCGCCTTACCTTTGCCCGGGACCGTTTGCGCCTTTTGGCTCACGTATATGATGATGTCGCTAGCATCCATATGATAAAGAGTCCGGGCTGACATGACTAGTCGTAAACCCAAAGTGGCACAGACTTACAGGGACAGGCATCCATGACCCAGCATCGAACGTGTCGGTCATCAGCAAGTGGGTCCGGGCTGTAGCACTGGGCTAGCAGGACTCCGGTAAACCGGGCTGTAGTGGGCTAACAGGGCTCCGGTACTCAATGCGTGACATTTCCCCAAAGGGACAGACACAGGAACAAAGAAGGACACATGCCGGCCAGCCTAAGTGTTTCGGAGCAGTAGCAAGCTACCATGGCTCGGTGGAAACACTAGGAGACATTTCCCGGTAAGAGAGGCTACCAAAGATAAACAACTAGATGGTCAGATCCCACACATACCAAGCATTTCAATAACATACACACAATATGCTCGATATTTGCAAATACAACATGGCATCACAACATGACTCTACGACTCAAGTAATCTATTCAATAGGCTCCGAGGAGCGAGATATTACAAACATGGGTCTCATGACCCAACATTCAGAGCATACAAATCAAGCACAAGCGGAAGCTATCATGTCTGAGTACAGACATCTATAAATGAAAAAGGCTGAGAAGCCTGACTATCTACCAAATCCTGCCGAGGCACAAGATCGTAGCTGAGGTAACAAGCTAAACGTCGAAGTCCACGCGGAACTACTAGCGAGACCGAAGTCTCTCTACAAGAACATAAAATAGGCAAACGTGAGTACAAATGTACCCAGCAAGACTTACATCAGAACTAACTACATATGCATCATTATCAACAAAGGGGATGGTGGGGTTTAACTGCAGCAAGCCAGCTTTGACTCGGTGGCTATCCTAAACTACGACTGCAAGCGACTCTTTTGAGGTGGCGCACACGAGTCCACATATTCACCATATCAATACACCACTATGGATCCGCTCCCGTCTCCCTACGAGAACGCCATCCATAGCACTCACGCTTATCTTGCGCATTTTAAAGTATCCACTTTCACTTGTCTATGAACTGATATAAGCAACCCAGAAGTCCTTTTCCGCGGACACGGCTATTCGAATAGATGATGTTAACCCTGCAGGGGTGTACTTCTTCATACATGTTTCCACCACTTAGCGTCTGCACACGACATGTGCTCGGCAGACTTCAAGCGAAAGCCGACGTGGGTGTAGACCACGACCTACCTAAACACTCAAGGCTCTAGTCCAGGTTTATCGCCTATTCGGGTTCCATCCATGAGGAGATCCGGCCGGAGTTTCGCTCACAGCCCCAAACGATGTGAACAGGGTTCCCGAGATACCAAACGGGCATCCGGTACACCGTGCCACGTACCTACCGTATCACAGCCCACCCCTACGGTCAGCGCTGTCCACGGCCTCCAGTAAGCGACAAACACCAGAAACTACTTGCAACTCCTGGACAGAGGACAAGGGTGAATAAGAAGTCGAGCGGGGTCATATTTCAGGGCCCAATGTATGGTAGTAACTGAATCATGGATCACAAACACAGAACTCAGTTCCTGAGGACGGCTGCAATGAGACAACCCACCATGTACTCCTACATGGCCTCTCACCGCTACCTTTACCAAATCGTGTTCACACACTTAGCTCACACACAGTAGGACATGTTCACACACCTCTAATTCACCCCCGATGAATCAGACCTGACTCAACTCTAAGCAGTAGCAGGCATGACAAACAAACATGAATGAGTAGGCACAACAGGGCTCAAACAACTCCTACTCATGCTAGTGGGTTTCATCTATTTACTGTGGCAATGACAGGTCATGCAGAGGATAAAAGGGGTTCAACTACCGCAGCATGTAATAGTTGAATCGGTGTTGTCCTAATGCAGTAAAAGAGAGCAGGAGTGAGAGAGTGGGATTGTATCGGAATGAACAAGGGGGTTTTGCTTGCCTGGCACTTCTGAAGATAACACTGAGTCTTCATCAGTGTCAACGATCACATCATCGGTATCACGTCTACCGAGGGAAAACAACACCGGCAAACACAGAAGGGAACACAATCAATGCAATGCACAATATGATGCATGATCATGACATGGAAAAATGAATGTGTTTTGGGCTAATGCATCTAAAACCAAATTAAATGAAGTTGGTTTGAATCCAAGATTCAAATTCAAACTCCATATGTGGTTATTTAAATGTCATTCACTTCATTTGTCATAAACAGTAGTGATAAGTTGTTCTAACATGCATGAAAATGGTACAGATGGATTCCTTGAATTTTTCTGATAATTTTTCATATATAATTTATTTAATTTGGAGTTACGGTTGAATTTCTATGAATTTTAGAAGTTTTAGGCATTTTCTGGAATTTTCAGAATTAAATTAAATCCAGAAAACATTACTGCGTCAGCATGACGTTGGCATGACGTCAGCAAGTCAACAGGGGCCGGCTCGGGTCAAACCTGACCAGTGGGGCCCACTGGTCAGTGACTACGGCTAATCCTAATATAATTTAAACCTAACCTAGTTTAATTAGTCGGCCCGGGCCCGCATGTCAGTGAGTCAGTGGCTTAATTAAACTTAGTTATTAATTTAACCAAAGGTTAGCAGGGGACGGGCCCACACGTCAGTGACCCAGGGGGGTCAAATCCCTGGTCAACCCGGCTAATCCACCGGCGTCTAACCGCCGGCAACGACCAGACGCGGCGGTGGCTCGCCGGAATGGCTGCTCCGGCGCCCATTCGACGCGCGGAGGGGTTCTACAGGGAGCTCGAGCTCGTGCGCATCCAATGGAGCAAGCCAGAGGAGTTGGGGTTGGCTGTGGCGTCGGCAGCGGCGAGGGAGGCGGCGGCCGGAGTTCGGGCGAGGTCGGGGTTGGCGTTAGGGGGCACGGGAGGGGAAGCTAGTGTGTGTGTTAGGTTCCTGGTGAGGTGTGGAGCACGTTGCCGTGCTCGGTAGCTAGCTCCGGTGGCTCTGGCCTTGTCCGCGTCATCGCCGGGGGTGAGGAGCTCATGGCCCCGGTGGAAAGGGCGGCTAGCGTGTGGGAACGAGCGCGGGGAGGAGGGGAAATGGAAGAGGAGCTCACATAGACCCTGTAGAGGTGGACGGCGAGCTTGAGGGAGGCCGGACGGCGACGAATTTGACGACGGTGATCCTCGGTGGCCGAGGAGGGGAAAAAGCGTCGGGGTGGTGCTTCGGGGCTCTTCCGGTCACGTGGCTCGGTGAGGGGGTTGGCGACGAGGTGCAGGAGCTCGAGAGCACGTCGGGGAGGAGAGGGGGTGGCGGTGGCCGCGAGGGAGCTCGTCGGTGGCGGCGGCTCCGTTCGGTCCGGGCGAGAGAGGGGGAGCAGAGGAGAGAGGGGATGCAGCGGGGGAGGAAGAGGAGCGAGGGGACACGAGGCCTCGTCGTGGCGTCGCTAGGGAGGCCGGGGGGAAGCAGGAGGTGGCCGGGAAGCAGGAGGTGGCCGGGGCGCGTGGCCGCGCGCGCCGGGCGCGTGCCTGTCCTCCTGGCAGGGAGGAAGACGACAGGGGAGGGAGTGGAGATGGGCTGGGCCAGCTGGGCCGCGCTGGAGGAGCTGGGCCAGGTAAGTGGGCTGAGGTGAGCGCCAGGTAGTCCTCTGCTCGGTTTTATTATTATTTTTCTGTTCTGTTTATTTATTTAATTTATTTTTCCACTGTTTTAAAATTAAAAATAATTCAAACAATGCCAAAAACTCCTCTGAAAATATTTATGCTGCTTAATGGACTTTTCCAAAAGCTTATAAAAATATTTCAGGGGTATGTGAAATTATATTCTAGTTATATGAATATAATTCAAATTCAAATAGCTAATGAATTAAATCCAAAGTCCCAAAAATAATTCCTTAAAAATGTTCAATATTTTGGTTGGGACTAGAACCCTTACCAAAAATTATCAAACATTTAAGAAGAGCATTTTGGAGCAATGAATGAGATTTCTAGGGTTTTTGCCCCTCTTTTATTTAAGTTTTGAGGCTTCTGAATTCCTCAATTCAAATTTCATTTGAATTAAAACATGATGCTCACATGAGGTCTAGCCTAGTGCATAACAGGACCAGGGATGTGACAACTCACCCCCACTAAACAAAAATCTCGTCCCGAGATTCAAGCGTAGGGTAAGGTGAAGGGGGAACGCAACTAGTACAATCCTCACGATCCAGGTTGCACTTCATAGGAACGTTGATTCGATCACCATCATTGTCTTGAAGTCTTGCTCTGAGAAATCCTGTCAACATGACATGGAGGGAAGAAGGAGACTCTAGAAGGGTCGATCTTCTCGAGGATCGAACAACTCACGGAATGAGACATAGGACCATCTCCCGGGTTGAGACACGAGATACACATCAAGAGGGGTGGAAAGAAACGGATGACGAAGGTTCACTAGGTGGACAACAATTCCACACTTAAGAAGGTGGTAAACGATTGTTCACGTAGCGAGGAGTTGAGTTGCCATGATACCACGACGAAACATCCTGAAGGAGGGTGATTCGTAGATTATTTCCTTAAGTGGCAAAAAGAATTACTTTTGATTCAAAGATCATTGAAACTCTTCATACCAGCCTAAGGCAATTCACAACGATCGTTTGGAGGGGGTCGGTAGAATGGCATACTCGGACTTGGATGATGTGGATTACCTTGTTGAAGACAACGTAATGGATGAATTTCCTTGCCACCGGAAATGGAAGAGACCCATGGTAGAATGACACATTGGCGGTGCAAGCTAGGAACAAAATGCAAATGCTGGGAATGATTCTGGTAACTGGGGAAGAACCCAACAATAAAGAGTGAATTCACTGTTTGAATAGGTCATAGCATTGCCGAGGAAACTGAGAGCAAACCCAGTTAGTGCCGATGATAACACGTAGCGCTTGTGCGTGCTCTCAAGAACTTGAGCATTTCCACATTCATCAAGGTTTTACTAATATCCGTGTCAAGGATCCGGTAACACAACTTACTACCATGATGAATGGTGATGGAGGATGCAGATGCAAAGGAAGATAACACCTTCTCAAATTTCACCCTTGGCGGGGCCAAGGAAATAAAATCTGGATGATCGACCGAGAGACATTTAGCACTCCGCTTCTAATGTTCTCCTTGATGTGCTAGCGTAATCCACCCATAGATATGGTTTGATATCTAGAACATCAAGTAAAAGGTCGGACTTCGGAACACAGAAATCCATAGGGGTAACTAGGGAGTAAATCCTACGAAATCCCTATGGGGAGGTGGCCAACTTCATCAATCAAGATATTATAATAATAGGTCTTCCGGCTGGGTGTGTTGGCCACGACATCCACTTTACCGGTTATCGCGCGACCAATATTATAATTCTTGGGAAATATTCCAACCATCATATCTGCCTGAGATTCAAATCTGGTTGGTGTCAGGATATTCCAGACTCATCGAGTCTAGGAAGAAAAATGAAAGTTTGCAACACAAATCGACGAGATAACGTTGCGGGATTCTCGGGAGATGAACTACGATAGCAAGCTCCAAAACATGAGCTGGTTCTGCTACAAACATGTGAACACATTGTCCTAGACAAAACATTATCACATGGTAGTCTTACAACAAAACACTACCGAGTTCAGGTGGGGAACCATAATCGAGGACATTGAAGTCCTTGCATAAGGCATGCTCTTAAGAAGGAACTTCTTCTCCTTGAACAAATCAATTAGTGGCTTGGTGTGCTAGGGATACATATAGATTGAAGGTTGCAAGTCTTCAAACCACAGCATTCTTCGCACGTGTGCATGACTGATTTGGAATGATTCCAAAGAAAGCAACATTGACTTTCTCGAATCCACGGTGGAAACTTGCAACAGATGCACATGAATTAAAGGAAGTCACTACCTTCATCCAAACATATGCTTCATGAGCTAGCATGAACAAATGCTTTCAAAAGTTTCCAACACTAGCTTAATGTTCAACAAAATCATGGAGGAGACAAGGATGTTGTCAATGGGCTCAACAACAATTCATCTAGGTTTCCTTTTAAAAGGAATTCCATAGTTAAGTGAACACGGTGATAGCATTGGTCAGACCAAAGATGTAATGGTGTATGCTCGAGGGATCAACCACGAATAAGACAACATTACGAGCATCGTTGGTACTGATTTGATTTGACGATAGCCCACACTCAAATCAAAGGATTGATAAGACAATAGGTCCAGCAACTGATCACAAGGACCAATCGATGAAGATATCATCTTTCTTCAACACACACTACACAAGAATATCCCTTTGGAACGAACTAAGTCAGGCAAGCTTTTATCTTCCAACTCTCCAAGTTGGTGTCTAGCTTAACCAACTAGCTCAGGGATATCTAACACCGATTCTTGGAGAGAAGGTGGTTCACAAGAAACCAACTTGATCACGAGCTCAACATAACAGTCAGGGAACAACCTGGTAATACTTCCGAGAAGATATTTGGAAAATCACGAACCACCGATATGTTACTAAGCTCGAGAACAATCTTGCTTTTGAGGGCAAGACGATATGATCAAATGAGTGAGGACTTGAAATAGTCCTAACTCATCAATCGAAGGGTGCACCGAAATAAGGACTAGGTAGCACGATCAGTCTTAGAAGGATGATTCAAAACCAACACGCTAAGAATGAAATTATTACCCTTTAACTACCAAGCAACGAGGTTGCCGGGAGTATTGATTTCACACATCACAATTCATTTGTCGGTATTCCGGTTGCATCAACACGAGGGCCGAGGAATGACAATGATGGCAGGAAGTATCACTGTACCAAGAGTTCATAGGATGGTGTGCAATTCCTACAACAATCTCGATATAAAATATGTAATACTCCAAGGTAGAGCAGAACAAAAGCTGGATTAGCAATTCGATCTGCGGAGCACAACTTCTTTGACCCAATCCTAGATATGGATGAGGTACTGGAGTTTGTTTCTCCTATTCATTCTAAAATAGAATGGCTTGGCGGACCACAAGGGTAATAGGCATCGACGAACGAATGCACGCATACTCTTGACTATCAATTGATAGGCGAGGGTCAGAAACAACTAAGATGGGACAACTCAAAAGAACATATGATTTTCTGAGTTGTGGATGCATGGATTAGCATGTCGAACGAAGTTCAACATATTTCTTCCGGATAACCCATGCAGAAAGGTAGAACTGGCAGAGTCACGATTTATGAATGGAGAACTCATCGAGAGCACTCTTGTTGTCATCTTTTGGTTCAGAAGAACCCCTGCCAAGAATGGTTCATGGTAATTGGAAGAAGGATATACCACGGACCTCGAGGACTATCGCAAAGGTTACTAATATACTAAAGGAACTAGCAACACTATCAACATGATGTAAGTAGGGTGAATATCGGGTTTAAGAACCCAGGAATAGAATGCCTACTAACTAAATGGCATCACAGGATGCTTTCGATAATAAAGGCCAGAATCTTCACACTGGGAACACAAAACGTTGCTAGATTACTAGGTGACTCCCTAAAACACCTAGGATCATGATAATTATTCCAACATATATGTCAAGGTAACGGAGTACCTCAACTCACTGATTTGTGTGATTGAGCTGGCATAAAGGAACATCGAAACCAGAGGGAAAGGATTTGTAAATGCATCAGACTATTTAGAAACCTGGAATGACTCGGACAGCATAACGGCTGTAAATGCTCAGAAAAAATTTGAGACATTCACATAAATGGTGGCATAACCACTCAGAAGCACAATATCAAGGTCTCGAGATCAACAGTTAACATACAGAAGTAGTAGGAACTGAACTGAGACTTAAATCCAACAATCTTATAAGTCCACTGATAGTAACACGTGATCCTAATAGAAAGAGGAGAAAGCCTAGTTCCTTAACCCCGCAGGAACGATAAGATGACTCAGATCAGAAGGGCATGAGGTATAAGGAGTAAAAAGAGCCTTACGTTCCATCCCACAATCAATTCCCTTATATAACTAAAGAATTTCTAGACTCAACTTCGATCAGTTTGGCTTGGTAATCCTACAGGCAGTCAAGCTCTGATACCAACGCTGTCAGGACCCCGACTCAATGCCACATCGATCTAGCATGTAACACCTCATATCACATTGCGGCCTCACGCACGGTATTCCCACGGGTGTCGCCTTACCTTTGCCCGGGACCGTTTGCGCCTTTTGGCTCACGTATATGATGATGTCGCTAGCATCCATATGATAAAGAGTCCGGGCTGACATGACTAGTCGTAAACCCAAAGTGGCACAGACTTACAGGGACAGGCATCCATGACCCAGCATCGAACGTGTCGGTCATCAGCAAGTGGGTCCGGGCTGTAGCACTGGGCTAGCAGGACTCCGGTAAACCGGGCTGTAGCGGGCTAACAGGGCTCCGGTACTCAATGCGTGACATTTCCCCAAAGGGACAGACACAGGAACGAAGAAGGACACATGCCGGCCAGCCTAAGTGTTTCGGAGCAGTAGCAAGCTACCATGGCTCGGTGGAAACACTAGGAGACATTTCCCGGTAAGAGAGGCTACCAAAGATAAACAACTAGATGGTCAGATCCCACACATACCAAGCATTTCAATAACATACACACAATATGCTCGATATGTGCAAATACAACATGGCATCACAACATGACTCTACGACTCAAGTAATCTATTCAATAGGCTCCGAGGAGCGAGATATTACAAACATGGGTCTCATGACCCAACATTCAGAGCATACAAATCAAGCACAAGCGGAAGCTATCATGTCTGAGTACAGACATCTATAAATGAAAAAGGCTGAGAAGCCTGACTATCTACCAAATCCTGCCGAGGCACAAGATCGTAGCTGAGGTAACAAGCTAAACGTCGAAGTCCACGCGGAACTACTAGCGAGACCGAAGTCTCTCTGCAAAAACATAAAATAGGCAAACGTGAGTACAAATGTACCCAACAAGACTTACATCAGAACTAACTACATATGCATCATTATCAACAAAGGGGATGGTGGGGTTTAACTGCAGCAAGCCAGCTTTGACTCGGTGGCTATCCTAAACTACGACTGCAAGCGACTCTTTTGAGGTGGCGCACACGAGTCCACATATTCACCATATCAATACACCACTATGGATCCGCTCCCGTCTCCCTACGAGAACGCCATCCATAGCACTCATGCTTATCTTGCGCATTTTAAAGTATCCACTTTCACTTGTCTATGAACTGATATAAGCAACCCAGAAGTCCTTTTCCGCGGACACGGCTATTCGAATAGATGATGTTAACCCTGCAGGGGTGTACTTCTTCATACATGTTTCCACCACTTAGCGTCTGCACACGACATGTGCTAGGCAGACTTCAAGCGAAAGCCGACGTGGGCGTAGACCACGACCTACCTAAACACTCAAGGCTCTAGTCCAGGTTTATCGCCTATTCGGGTTCCATCCATGAGGAGATCCGGCCGGAGTTTCGCTCACAGCCCCAAACGATGTGAACAGGGTTCCCGAGATACCAAACGGGCATCCGGTACACCGTGCCACGTACCTACCGCATCACAGCCCACCCCTACGGTCAGCGCTGTCCACGGCCTCCAGTAAGCTACAAACACCAGAAACTACTTGCAACTCCTGGACAGAGGACAAGGGTGAATAAGAAGTCGAGCGGGGTCATATTTCAGGGCCCAATGTATGGTAGTAACTGAATCATGGATCACAAACACAGAACTCAGTTCCTGAGGACGGCTGCAATGAGACAACCCACCATGTACTCCTACATGGCCTCTCACCGCTACCTTTACCAAATCGTGTTCACACACTTAGCTCACACACAGTAGGACATGTTCACACACCTCTAATTCACCCCCGATGAATCAGACCTGACTCAACTCTAAGCAGTAGCAGGCATGACCAACAAACATGAATGAGTAGGCACAACAGGGCTCAAACAACTCCTACTCATGCTAGTGGGTTTCATCTATTTACTGTGGCAATGACAGGTCATGCAGAGGATAAAAGGGGTTCAACTACCGCAGCATGTAACAGTTGAATCGGTGTTGTCCTAATGCAGTAAAAGAGAGCAGGAGCGAGAGAGTGGGATTGTATCGGAATGAACAAGGGGGTTTTGCTTGCCTGGCACTTCTGAAGATAACACTGAGTCTTCATCAGTGTCAACGATCACATCATCGGTATCACGTCTACCGAGGGAGAACAACACCGGCAAACACAGAAGGGAACACAATCAATGCAATGCACAATATGATGCATGATCATGACATGGCAAAATGAATGTGTTTTGGTCTAATGCATCTAAAACCAGATTAAATGAAGTTGGTTTGAATCCAAGATTCAAATTCAAACTCCATATGTGGTTATTTAAATGTCATTCACTTCATTTGTCATAAACAGTAGTGATAAGTTGTTCTAACATGCATGAAAATTGTACAGATGGATTCCTTGAATTTTTCTGATAATTTTTCATATATAATTTATTTAATTTGGAGTTACGGTTGAATTTATATGAATTTTAGAAGTTTTAGGCATTTTCTGGAATTTTCAGAATTAAATTAAATCCAGAAAACATTACTGCGTCAGCATGAAGTTGGCATGATGTCAGCAAGTCAAGAGGGGCCGGCTCGGGTCAAACCTGACCAGTGGGGCCCACTGGTCAGTGACTACGGCTAATCCTAATATAATTTAAACCTAACCTAGTTTAATTAGTCGGCCCGGGCCCGCATGTCAGTGAGTCAGTGGCTTAATTAAACTTAGTTATTAATTTAACCAAAGGTTAGCAGGGGACGGGCCCACACGTCAGTGACCCAGGGGGGTCAAATCCCTGGTCAACCCGGCTAATCCACCGGCGTCTAACCGCCGGCAATGACCAGACGCGGCGGTGGCTCGCCGGAATGGCTGCTCCGGCGCCCATTCGACGCGCGGAGGGGTTCTACAGGGAGCTCGAGCTCGTGCGCATCCAAGGGAGCAAGCCAGAGGAGTTGGGGTTGGCTGTGGCGTCGGCAGCGGCGAGGGAGGCGGCGGCCAGAGTTCGGGCGAGGTCGGGGTTGGCGTTAGGGGGCACAGGAGGGGAAGCTAGTGTGTGTGTTAGGTTCCTGGTGAGGTGTGGAGCACGTTGCCGTGCTCGGTAGCTAGCTCCGGTGGCTCTGGCCTTGTCCGCGTCATCGCCGGCGGCGAGGAGCTCACGGCCCCGGTGGAAAGGGCGGCTAGCGTGCGGGAACGAGCGCGGGGAGGAGGGGAAATGGAAGAGGAGCTCACATAGACCCTATAGAGGTGGACGGCGAGCTTGAGGGAGGCCGGACGGCGACGAATTTGACGACGGCGATCCTCGGTGGCCGAGGAGGGGAAAAAGCGTCGGGGTGGTGCTTTGGGGCTCTTCCAGTCACGTGGCTCGGTGAGGGGGTTGGCGACGAGGTGCAGGAGCTCGGGAGCACGTCGGGGAGGAGAGGGGGTGGCGGTGGCCGCGAGGGAGCTCGTCGGTGGCGGCGGCTCC
>NC_041383.1:511202949-511241399 GCF_002162155.2 Triticum dicoccoides
GGGAGCAGAGGAGAGAGGGGATGCAGCGGGGGAGGAAGAGGAGCGAGGGGACACGAGGCCTCGTCGTGGCGTCGCTAGGGAGGCCGGGGGGAAGCAGGAGGTGGCCGGGAAGCAGGAGGTGGCCGGGGCGCGTGGCCGCGCGCGCCGGGCGCGTGCCCGTCCTCCTGGCAGGGAGGAAGACGACAGGGGAGGGAGTGGAGATGGGCTGGGCCGGCTGGGCCGCGCTGGAGGAGCTGGGCCAGGTAAGTGGGCTGAGGTGAGCGCCAGGTAGTCCTCTGCTCGGTTTTATTATTTTTTTCTGTTCTGTTTATTTATTTAATTTATTTTGCCACTGTTTTAAAATTAAAAATAATTCAAACAATGCCAAAAACTCCTCTGAAAATATTTATGCTGCTTAATGGACTTTTCCAAAAGCTTATAAAAATATTTCAGGGGTATTTGAAATTATATTCTAGTTATATGAATATAATTCAAATTCAAATAGCTAATGAATTAAATCCAAAGTCCCAAAAATAATTCCTTAAAAATGTTCAATATTTTGGTTGGGACCAGAACCCTTACCAAAAATTATCAAACATTTAAGAAGAGCATTTTGGAGCAATGAATGAGATTTCTAGGGTTTTTGCCCCTCTTTTATTTATGTTTTGAGGCTTCTGAATTCCTCAATTCAAATTTCATTTGAATTAAAACATGATGCTCACATGAGGTCTAGCCTAGTGCATAACAGGACCAGGGATGTGACAATGAAGTTCGGGGCCATATCGTGGAAATCCATGCCGTAGTAGAACATGAGCCCCCGGACAAATGGGTGAAGAGGAAACCCCAGTCCGCGGAGGAAATGGGTGAGAAACACGACCCTCTCATGGGGCCTGGGGGTGGAAATGAGCTGCCCCTCATCTGGGAGCCGGTGTGCGATGTCGTTGGACAAGTATCCGGCTTTCCTCAGCCTTTTGATTTTCCCCTTCGTGACGGAGGAGGCCATCCACCTGCCTCCCGCTCCGGACATGGTTGGAGAAGGTCGAGGTGGGGAGTGCGGACTTGGGCACTGGAGCTCGAGTGCGCAGGAATGGATAAGCGAAGGAGGAGGAAGGCTTAGATGGAAAGGGTGGATCCTTATCCCCTTATATGGGCGGCCGAAACTATGTGCC
The DNA here is from genome assembly GCF_002162155.2 of Triticum dicoccoides. Taxonomy (NCBI): domain Eukaryota; kingdom Viridiplantae; phylum Streptophyta; class Magnoliopsida; order Poales; family Poaceae; genus Triticum; species Triticum dicoccoides. The sequence goes on from NC_041383.1 coordinate 511,204,098, forward strand.
CCCATCATCCTAGTAAAACTTGCTTATCTCCCAAGCGCCGTGATTAATGGCGCGGTTGGGTTACCCACGCCCGTATTGATGAGAATCCCGGAATAAGGGGACATGATCTCTGCTTTGACAAGACGTGCCAAGGAGACCGCCTCGCTAAACGCGCTGAGGCGGGACAGTAAAATGATTCGAATAAAGGCTTGGCTATGGCATGATGTCACGCTACGGAGTACGTCAGCAGATTAGATTTGTACAAATATTATTCTCTCTACGGTGGTATGTGGAACTTATTTTTGCAAAGCCGGACCTATCCTTGTGTTCAAACATCTTCTATGAAGTATTCGGAGGAGGAACCCGCCTTGCAATGCTGAAGACAATTTGCACACTGGACTCGTCGTCATTGAAGCCTGGTTCAGGGGCTACTGAGGGAGTCTTGGATTAGGGGGTGTCCGGATGGCCAGACTATGACCTTTGGCCGGACTCCCGGACCATGAAGATACAAGATTGAAGACTTCGTCCCGTGTCCGGATGGGACTTTCCTTGGCATGGAAGGCAAGCTTGGCGATATGGATATGTAGATCTCCACCCATTGTAACCGACTCTATGTAACCCTAGCCCTCTCCGATGTCTATATAAACTGGAGGTTTTAGTCCGTAGGACGAACAACAATCATACCATACGCTAGCTTCTAGGGTTTAGCCTCTCTGATCTCGTGGTAGATCTACTCTTGTACTACCCATATCATCAATATTAATCAAGCAGGAGTAGGGTTTTACCTCCATCGAGAGGGCCCGAACCTGGGTAAGAACATCATGTCCCTTGTCTCTTGTTACCATCCGCCTAGACGCACAGTTCGGGACCCCCTACCCGAGATCCGCCGGTTTTGACACCGACAGCAACCCTCTCGCTCGGAGGAACGGTCATGCTCTCAGATTCACTCGAACCAAGAAAATCCAAAGAATAGTGGAAATGAAGCAACTACATTCGAATAAAGCAACCAAGTTTGGTTAGATCCAGCAAGGTTCGAAGTTGCAAGCGAAAATACTCAAGCATTAGGCTCGAAGGAGTTTTAACGATTACAAAATCCACTCGGCATTCCGAGGCAAATAAAGTCATCAAGTTTCTCACTCATCGGGAGGAGGGTTGGCTGGCTCGATAAATGAATCCAAGTCAATACCATCTGCGATGCGAGTGGCTACATCGATGAAGGTCTCCATGAAGGATTGGAATTGATGCTTCTTAGTGTTGGCTACTTGCAGAGCCTTCAACTTCTCTTCTTTGACATCCCTACAATGAGCACGGACGAGTGATAAAGTGACATCAGCACCACAACGCGCAGCTGACTTCTTCCACGCCTGCACTCGGTCAGGGATGCTATTGAGTTGAGTCATCAGTGACTCGAGGTCATTCTGCGGCACAACCTCTGGCCAGAGCTCCTTGTCGACCCGAGACATTGCGATTTTCATGCCCGCGACGTAGTCCAAGATGTTAGCAAGTCGAGCCTCCAATCGCAACACGTTCATGGCAGTTTCATCTTTGACAGTGGAGTTGATGAGGTCCAGTCCAGTCTCGATCCTTCCGGTCTCCTCCTTGAAGTTCTGACCGAATTCTTCAAGGATGGAAAGTTAGTGAATCGACAACAACATGGCAAGAAAGTTTTTTCAGTCGGATGAAAGGCAATACCTTCAAGCTTAAGGAACACCTTCTAGGCAAGATCACTCAGATAAGCTTCCAGTTCGTCTCTCTTCTTGGTCAGAGCCACTTGTTCCTCCTTCAGTTGCACGGTTTCTTTCTTCACTTCGTCAATAGCATTCTTCAGCTTGGCATTCTCATCTTCAATTTACCGACTGAAGCAAGCTTCCGGTCGGCAAGTTCAGTGTTCTCACGGGCCGTCTTCTGCGCCACAGCAAGACCAAGATCCTGCTACTCCAGGGCCTGCTTCATTTTGTCTAAAGAAATAACATTCCTCAGACGTGCTCGGAGTTGACGATTTTCACTATGCACATCTGTTTGAGTGGAATCACTCGGTTCAAAGGATAGACAGGGAAAATGACTAGGCATATAGTTGGCGAGTGGTTACCTCCCATAATTGCCACTTCCTCTGGGGCTTTCTTCAAGTTCTCCTTAGCCAGGTCCAGGTCAAGCTTGAGTTGGTTTTTCTCCTGCTCCATAGTGGCATATTGGGCCCCAAGTTCGCAAGATTTTTACAAATAATAGCTTGACAAGTCAGTTGACAGTTACCTCTGAATGGAAAGATACATGAACGAATTACATAGCAAAAGAGTTCTAAAACTGCTGCTGAATCAAACATCCAACAACAGTCTCGGGGCCTACACCCGTGGGTGCACTTAGCGTGCCCCCACTAATTTGATTTCCCACTCGACAAGACCTGTCTAGGTCGAGTGGAAGTACTACAAGCAAATAATTTGATAAGACCCCCATAGAATCACACATTCGACAGCGGTCTCAGGGACTACACCTAGTGGGTGCACTTAGCGTGCCCCCACTGGAGTAAGGTTTGCACTCGACATAACCTGGTCGACTCAAGCTACAGTACGGAAAGAAAACACCCACTGGGTGAATAGATGCAAGTTGCAAAGTTCAAGTTAGATGCATGAACATCTTACGAATAATAAAGCAGCAGTTTGCAGAGAGTATCTCTGAACAGAGCAAAAGCCAAGACAGAGAAATCAATCGAAAAATAACTTACAATTCTACTTACTTGGACATTGGTTTGAAGGGAAGAGCTGGCGTTGTATGTGGCCTTGCTGGTGTCAAACACCACCTTCAGCCGGTCCAGCACTAGACCTGCCTGAATCATGGCCTCCTTGGAAGCCCCTACTTGGTACTCTGGGACAAGATAAGCAGCAAACATGTGAGATGACAGAGCTGGCGACTGGACCGGTGGAGTAGGAGCTTGAACCTGTGCAATGGGCTCTGGAGCCTGAGCAGTCGATGTTGAAGGCTGGTCAGTCGATAGAGGATTTGCAAAGGAGATAGAAGCTCGTGCTGGATCGTTGACCGACTGGATCATAGGCTCAAAAGACGAGCGAGGTGTTCTAGATCCTGGCACCCTCCTGCTCAGAGTTCGACCTCTTTTCCCAGTATTCTTCGGAGGCGCATACTCCTTATCATCATCAGGGAGTTGAATGATATTCGGTGGCGCTACAAACACTCGACAGTGAAATTTCAGTCGATCCCAAAATTCATTAACAGAACACAGATACAGTCATGAAACCTTACCTGCTCGAGAAGTGGTCGCATCTGTTGTTTCCGCATCGCCACGTTCTTCGTCAATACCAATGGATGTCGCAGATGTAGTAGCAGCACTGAAAGTTCCAGATTTCACTCGGTCAAACAAGCGAATGAGTTTACGATAATGTAGAAGAGCATGAGAGAAACATGCTTACGTTGAAGTCACGGGCACGAGACAACCTTGGCTTGCTTCACAGCCTTCTTTGTCGGATCAGGAGTCGACGTTCGAGTGCGCTTTGGGACCTTGGCACTCAACGCGGCGGCCTTGCCATGTCCCCCTTCAGGGTCTTGCAACTGTTTGGATTGATGCTCAGAACGAGGTGGGGAGTCAACTTCCTCGCTGCTATTACTCGAGTCCTTGCTCTCATCTTCACTGTCTTCAGCATAGCGGTCGTTGCTGCCGTCACTGTTGCTGTCAATCCCTTCCTAGTACTCTTCTTCGTTGGGCATCGAGTGCAATTTGGTGAAAACCTACAAGACACAAGTTGTGCATATGAGTCAGATTCCAGAACCACCACTCAACAAACAGAAAGGAATATAAAACACTCAGGTATGTGAGCCTGACCACTCCTGGAGCATTTTCGATGTCGAATGGCAGAATCCTTCTACCCCCCTTGGGTTGTCCTTGTTGACAGTGATGCTCTGGAGCCAGTGGGCCACCATCTCCTTGTCGACCTCCTCCGGGTGGGTGCGAACGGTGTCCTCTGGGCCAGAGTACATCCACATGGGGTGGTCACGGACTTGCAGGGGTTGGATCCGTTGACTGAGATACACCTCCAGCAGATCCATCCCCATCATTCCTCCCTTCACCAACTCAACAATAGCTACAACCAGCATCTGCACTTCCTCTCTAGCCTCCGGAGCTACCACTAGTGAGCGAGGGGTTTGGAGTCTCTCTAGAGTGAAAGGAGGGAGGCCAGTCGACTGACCAGGAGTCGGAACATCCTTATAGTAGAACCAGGTCGACTGCCACCCTCTAACTAATTCAGGAAAAGTCACAGGGGGAAACAACTACTACCCCTCATTTGGATCCCTAGCCCCCAACACATCTGGATCACGTATTTTTTCTGGTCGACTGGGTTAGCTTTCTTCACCGTCTGAGATCGACAAGTGAATATATGCTTGAAGAGACCCCAGTGCGGGTAGCAGCCCAAGAAGTTTTCGCACATAGAAATGAATGCAGCAAGGTACAAGATGGTGTTTGGAGGGAAGTGATGAATTTGGGCTCCGAAAAAGTTCAAGAATCCCCGAAAGAAAGGATTCGGGGTCAAAGAAAAACTGCGCTCAACATGGAAGAACACACTCACCATCGCGCGGCTAGGGCTCAAATTCATCTCCAGGACCCAGGTTTAATCAAGCTGTCATGAGCGATATTCTCCAAGTCTTTTTGCGCAACCGTATATCGAGTCCAATCCCCTTGGATCCAGTCGAGCGGCAGGCCGGACCACGACGACGTGCCCCGCGCCGTCTTCTTCCCCTTCGCCGCTGCCGACGCCTTCTTCACGCGCTCCATAGCCGCGGTCTTCTCCTTCACCATTGTGTGGAGCTTGAGAGGGTCGGTAGAGGCATGGGGAGCAGAGGGAAAGGAGGCGGAGAAGAGGAGAAGGTGGAGATCGATTGAAAGCACTTTACCTCCCATCGGTTCCAACGCCTTTTATAAGGCCGGTTCTGAGTGACTGACCGGTGGCCGCCAGCGATCAAATCATATCCCGTCGTAGGGGCATGATCGATACGTGGCGGAAAAGGCGGCATGAAAATCGAGGAGTCCCAATCCGATTCATTCCATTTACTGCGACACACCCCGTTCGGCGCGCTTCTCCGAAATTTCGAATCCCGTGAAATCCAGAAACCGCAGAGCAGTCAATCACATCTAAGATTTTGTGTCCTAATGCACTCGAAGGCTTCCACATTTATTCACTCGATGACTTCAAGGTATCATAATCGATCGAGCTAACTGAAGCAAGATTGAAAGTACCGATGTACTTCCTAGACCTCAATGAGATGCCTCCATAACATTGAATCGAGTCGGAGTCTCCTTCAACCATTCTCCACTCGGACCTCAATCCATTTGGGGGCTAATGACGAGGACATGTACCTAGGGTAGGTTCTTAGGCCTGACCTAGACACCCTACCTAAGGACACTGACATACAGTCAAAGGCATTCAAGGACCAACAAGGAATATCGATTGGAATCACCCCGAAGTGCGATTCACTTGACAGAAGACTCCACTCGGATACCCCAATTCGACTTGACCACAACATAGTCACTCGACCATATGAAGAACTAGTCAGTGTATAGAAGACCTAAAGTTATCCCAGGAGGGTAACGGCCAGACGTTCACTCTGTAGTCTTAATGGTCATTTATGGCTGGCGTTACCAGTAACACCCCATCTTAACTCACATTGAACCTTGTGCAACAGAGTATGAGAGGGGCCTGGCGCACTCTATATAAGCCACCCTCCTCCTCTGGCACAAGGGTTCACACCCCTTGTAACATTCACGTATATTCAGTCGACACAACCTCAGGGCACTGAAATGTAGGGCTTTTACCTCCTCCGGGAGGGGCCTGAACTCGTAAACTTACGTGTACAACCTAACGGTCGCTAGGACCTTGCCTCCTCATACGTACCCCCTATTCTTACTGTTAGACTTACTCCCACGACAACATCATCCTTAGCCAATGTTTGTTTAGTCCGTAGTCCCTGTTTCGAGTTACAAATATGAGCAACCAAACCGGCATCAAATACCCAGGCACTACTATGAGAATTAGTAAGGTACACATCAATAACATGTATATCAAATATACCTTTGTTCACTTTGCCATCCTTCTTATCTACCAAATACTTGGGGCAAATCTGCTTCTAGTGACCAGACCCTTTCACTAAAAAAAGAAACATCCGTGACATTTTGGGCCGAACGAATTTTTTTTCTGTCATACTTATGACACTTCTATGACGATAATTGTGATAAAAACTGGTATCATCATGGATGTGGTGGGCTCCTACTTCTATGATAAAAAATCATGAAAGAAAATGGGCTTTTCGTCCTGGGCAGGCCGGAGAAGGAGCTGCATGACATTCTTTGGGCCGTCCATGACGGAAAAAACCGTGCTAGAAGCGAGTGCAAGGAAAATATTGGGGTGTTCCCGGTTACGGTGGGTGGTCGGGGCCGAGCGATGCATGGAGGTTTGTGTGTTTCTCTCGTACACACATGACAGTGGGTGCGAGGTGTTAGGCTCTAACTGAACCCGAGCAAGGCGTCCGCCTACTGAACCCGAGCGGTTGCATTGAAGGCTACGCGTTACTTAACCCGAGCAATCAATCGATGGCTGTTAACTGAACCCGATCGAGCGATTCCTTCACTACTGCTGCTAACTGAAGCCGATCGATGCTGCCTCTGGATGAACAGTGAGCATTGCTGGGGGGTTTGGATGAACAGTTCCCGGTGGGGGTGGATGAATAGGACCCCGTGGTGTTTCCTCTAGATGAACAGGACCCCGATCGATCGAGCAGGTTGGGGCTGGATGAACAGGACGCCGTGGAGGGCTGGATGAACATGACGACCCCGTGGAGGGCTGGATGAACAATAGACAATGGAGGGGTGGATGAACATTAGCCCGTGGAGGGGTGGTTGAATAGGAGCCCATGGGGAGGGCTGGTTGAACAATAGCCAGTGGAGTAGCGCACGGTGGAGGCTAGATGAATAGGAGCCCGTGGATGAATAGTCGTAGGTGGAGGCTGGAGGAGGTCGACGGTGGATGAACAGTAGGCCGTGGAGGCTGGAGGAGGTCGACGGTGGAGATGAACAATGTCCCGTGGAGTCCCGTTTTGCGGTACACCACACCCCTCCTGATGAACAGGACCTCCGTTTCGACCGTAGCGCTCCAACACAAGTTCATTTCCTTCGTTTTGCGGTACGCCACACCCCTCCCAATCAACAGGACCCCGTTTCGACCATAGGAGGTCCAACACAAGTTCGGTTCCTCCGTTTTGTGGTACGCCAGACCCCTCCGGATGAACAGGATCTCGTTTTGAACGTTGCCGGTCAAACACAAGGCCGTTTCCTCCATTGTGCGGTATGCCAGGCCTCGTTTCCATCGACTGTTCCGTCCGAGCCCTTCCGATGAACACGACGACGCATTCCGTTCCAACCCAGCCGGTTGGCTCCCCATGAACACGATGATGACGATGTTTCTTTGTTCCAACCCAGCCATGTACACGAGCCCTTGTCGTACATATGCGCGAGTAGGCGTTCGAGACCCCACCCGTATGTACGTATGTGGCTGCATTTTCTTTCTTGCACACTGGCCGCTGTACATATGTGTACATGCTACGTGCGCGCCTCTACTACGACACGTGCGCGCCTCTACATTGACCAGTATGTACGTACACATTTGCGACCAGAATGACAATGCTATGTACGCTTCGACCAGGTGGGTCCCGACTGTCAGGCACTTCCTTGCATGCGAAGATGTAGCTGGTGGGTCCCAGCAGTCAGGGGGCGAATCATTTTTTTTGCCCGTAGTATGGACGCACTTCCTTGCGTGCGAAGATGTAGCTGGTGGGTCCCAGCAGTTAGGGGGGAAACGTTTTTTTCACGAAATATGGTGGGCCGTCTGGTGAGTCCTTGCTGTGAGGTGGAGGAATAATTATTTTGTGCGTAATAAGGAGGCACTTCCTTGCGGCTGCCGTGGACCCAGCTTTCAGCCTCTCCACGTAAAGTAATCTTCTGATGGAAGTTGTTCCTTGACCATGTGGACCATGCCGCGTCGAGAGCACCAGGGTGATGGACGATGACGAGGCCTAGGAAGGGGACGACAAAGAGCCAGGGAAGACGCGATAGTGGAAGCCTGCGCGAAGAGGAGTATGAGGGTTCACTAGTTCGGCTACCGTCGCCGCAGGGCCTGGCCAGCGGCGGGAATAGTAGGGGGCGATGAGGCCTCCGTGACAGCATAGCCGACCACGGGAGGCAGGAGCATGCGGCACGACCGATGCTGCTTTGGGCGGCTAGAGCAAGAAGACCAGAGGTTGAAGAAGCACTACGGCCGTTGGATGGACATCATATGTTCACTATAGCTAGAATCGTTCATATTGACTAAGTTGACAAAGCCCTTCGTCCCCGTCAAGTTTGTAGGCCCACATGTCAGCCTCCCACAAAGGAGGGTCCCAGGTAGTAGGGGGAGTATTCATTTTTTTGTGCGTAATAAGGAGGCACTTCCGGTGGGTCCGAGCTGACAGCGGGGGGGATGTTTTTTTGCAAAATACGGTGGCCCATCCAATGGGTCCCAACAGTCAGGAGGAAAAGTTTTTTTTGCGAAATACGGTGGCCCATCCGGTGGGTCCTTGCTGTCAGGTGGAGGAATAATTATTTTGTGCGTAATAAGGAGGCACTTCCTTGCGGCTGCCGTGGACCCAGCTGTCAGCCTCTCCACGTACAGTACTCTTCCGATGGAAGTCGATCGTTCACCACATTGACCATGCTGCGCCGAGAGCACCATGGCGGTGGACGACGGCGAGGCCTAGGAAGGGGACAATGCAGAGCCAGGGAAGACGCGGCAGTGGATGCCCACGTGCAGAGGAGTACGAGGGTTCACTAGTTCGGCTGCGGTGTGAGGCTGCCATCGCTGTAGAATAACAGGGGGTGAGGGTGAGTGGAGGGATGGCCTAGCCAGCAGTAGGAGTAGTAGGGGGCGGTGAGGCCTCCGCGGCAGCACAACTGGCCACGGGAGGCAGGAGCAGGCGGCATGACCGGCGCTGCTTTGGGCGGCTGGAGCAAGAAGACCAGAGGTTGAAGAAGCACTACAGCCGTTGGATGGACATCGTACGATCACTGGATCTAGAATCGTTCATATATTGACTAAGTTGACAAAGCCCTTCGTCCCCGTCAACTTAGTAGGCCCACAAGTCAGCCTCCCTCTATGGTGGGTCCCAGCTGGCAGGGGGGTATTCATTGTTTTGTGCGCAATAAGAAGGCACTTCCTTGCGTGCGAAGATATAGTTGGTGGGTCCGACCTATCTGCGAAGGGAACTTTTTTTCATGAAATACAGAGGCCCTTCCGGCGGGTCCCAGATGTCAGGTGGAGGAATCATTATTTTGCGCGTAATAAGGAGGCATTTCCTTGTGTGCGGGCGTGGACCCAGCTGTCAGCCTATCCATGTACAGTCCACTTCTGATGGATGTCATTTGTTGACCATGTTGACCACGCTGTGCCGAGAGCACTAGGGCGGTGGACAACGGCGAGGCCTATGAAGGGAATGACACGGAGTCGGGGAAGACACGACAGTGGCTGCACACACGGTGGAGAGTACGAGGGTTTACTGGTTCGGCTGCCGTCACCGGAAAATAACAGGAGGTGTGGGTGAGTAGAGGGATAGACAGGCCATGGATGTGAGTATGATGGGGCCATGAGGCCTACCCGGCAGCACAACCGGCCACGGGAGGCGGGAGCAGGCGGTTCCGAAGGTGCTGGTTTGGGTGGCTGGGGCAGGAAGATCACAGACTGAAGAAGCACGATTGCCGTTAGATTGACATCTAACGGTCTGACGCTGGTAGAGTCGATTGTTGACTAAGTTTCTTTTTTGAGAAACCTTGTGTTCGCATGAACTTAGTAGGCCCACAAGCCAGCCTCCAAATCTATGGCAGACAACATAGAGCCCATTTGCTATTTTTAATATTTTGCAGCCCATTTGCTAATTCTGAAGTAATTTATCATAGCCCATTTTCTGCCCAGGACCACGGTTAAAAAGTTCAACCTTATTTTGCATATTTTGGTGGAGTCCGAACTGTTGTAATCCCAAAATGATAAATTTTTTAAGAACTTATTGATTTGCCAAAAAAGCATTTTTTTTGTAAGCAAATAAGACGTGGGACAATTGAGTTGGTTTAAGGGAAAACCAGTGGTAAAACAATCAGCGCTGGGAGGGAAAACAACAACAAAAATAAGGATGTAAATATGAAAAGGGAATTTTATGTATTTTCAATATAATGATACGTGTATATGAACTAGTAAAACTATTGGTAGAGATTAGAAAACGGATGTAGGACATGCATTTCAAGAGGAAAATAGAACTGGGTTGTGTGTTTGATTCACTAAAAAACTGCCTGCGGATGTTGTAAGACAAAATATAACTAACGCTGGCGGGCCAGAGGCCAGTAGATACCTCCTGGATCTTTGTGCCCCGTTGTCGTCATGGGCTAGGCTTGTTAAAAACAAAACCAAGCATAGGCAGTCTACAGCCCAGTTGAACTTGCTCGACCTGAAAAAACAATATATGTGCTCAATAAACAAGAGAATTCTGCAAGTACAGACTGATAACTGGGATGCAGCAGGGATATTGTTTTTCCATCGTGATAATAAGTGCATGCACTTGTTCCAAAAAATTTGGAGAACTGGGAATTCGAACGGCAGGTGCTTATGCTACCCATCAAATAAAAATCAGATGCCTGAAAATTCGTTTCGAAACAAATGATTCAGCTTTATATCTGCCTCGACCCTCGGCATGATGGTTTGAAGCAAATGCAAGTTCATACCAAAAGATCGTTAACAACAGTACCAACTTGCGGACGACAAGGTAGTACAAGTACCAATACCAAACTAACTTATAATCTTTTTACTCCTGGCCCTAGTGTTCATCTGGTAGAAAATCTTGCAGAGGACCAGCTCCCGCTCCTTCTGTTGCTCCAGGTCCCCGAGGTGGTACTGGTGCATCACCTAGTTGGTCCTCTGCTGGTCAAAGGTCTTGTTGGTGTGCAGCACTAGAACCTTTTTGATGTCCGTCTGCCGGCCGTTGACCATCATCGGCAAGGTATTGCTGGTCTTGTGCCACATCGCGTGCATGCCGCACTCCAACTGTATCTTGTGACGTGTCCACGTGCCCCTTTTGAACGCCCTGGAATTGCGCTCGAAGAAATGCTTGCTTAGGCCACTCAGTGTGATACCTGTAGTATTGTCGAATACATGATATGGTGATTCATGAAACCCATGGTATGATGTGTAAACACAGCCCCCCTGGCGAATGGAAGTTGCATAGCACGGTAATCATTGCCGGTGATATGATTGATGATTGGTTGGATGATCGGATAATTAAGCCTGAGGAATAGGAGTGGTTGCCGAGCCTATAAACCCGCCTCCAGTTGAATACGCCTGGCCCAACAGAGCTAGGATCTTTCTCGAACTTGAAGCAGCCATAGCCATCAATGTCACGAACGCCCCACGCATTGTACTGCATGTGGTTTGATGTAATGGTTTGGTCAATTTGGTACATGCAAATGAGCATCAAATGACTGCCATCAGTTGAACGAGCAATAAACCACCACCCATCGGCTGGTATGATTCCAGGTCCTGGAATTATGAAGGCCAGCACATTTGCATCTGCTGCAACAATTCAAATTGGAGACCAAAAGGACAAAAATAAACAATCATGTTCACAGTATGTGTGGAATTAAGATTATTATAACAGTGACACATATCATAGACAGAGAATTGCAATGCCGTGGTCATAATCATACCCCAAGTTAAAAAACAAGCCAATGGCTTTCATATTCTAGCAATATGTCATGGTTCAAACATCATGTAACAATGAGAGGAAAACAACTATGACAAAGCCTACTCATACTCTACCATATCACTTACTACTACTGTTCTCATATCAACTCTAAGCAATGACATGTGTTTTTATAAAAATCTTGGAAATGAGAGTAACATGTAGCAATCATGATGTTATGCTCATAATATCTATTCTAACAATCATTAGATGCCAATTGTTCTCATATCAACTCTAACAATAACATGTGTAGTCATAAAAATCTAGGAAATGAGAGGAACATATAGCAATGATGTGGTTATAGACATACTATCTATTCTAAATTTGTAACAATGAACAGGCAATCGTATTCATAAGGCAAAGATGAGATGAGATAGAACAATTACACGACGATAGATTCCACCAGTATAGGCAGCCAATCTATGCATCGACCTCGTAAACGATGCAATCATGCACTATAGCATCAGACATAAATGTTGCCTCAACAGGATTGACGATGAGCCATAACCATGTATAGCGACCAGATTCCAGATAGACTAATCCCATGTCGAACAAGGCAATGAGCTTGTAATCCATGTAGTCTTCTGATGGTGTGGGCACTTCGCAGATTACAACTTTCAGCAAACAGAGGTTGAGCCAAAAGCTTGACGCGTCTTGTGCGTAGTAGGCAGGAGTGTCCGGCAGGCCACGAGGCTCGATGGCCACGGTATCCAATGATGGAAGGGTGATCTCTCGCTGGGTGTAGATATCCACGAGATGCCACAGACTACCGGATTGGTGGATGAGGACGATCCAGTTGGCCTTCATGCCCGCCTAGTAGTGGCCGCGCATGAAGGACAGATGGACGGGTAGTGGTAGCATGTCGAGGGGCACCACGACAACCTCCGTAGGATTGTCAAGTCAGTGTCTGGGCCACCTACGAGCATCGGGCATCAGCAAGCAGGGTGTCTTGAAAAGAGCTGACCGGTTGCAGATGAGTATACGGTACAAAGAAACTGAGCATGCGGCCATATGGACGGTGCTGCGTAGGTGCGTACGATTACAGATCTGCTCCAAGAGAACATCGGGAGGGAATTCCAATCGCGGCTCTGTGTGTCAGTCGGTTCTGCCATTGGGGTTTTCGGTGCCTGCGAGCCAACATGGAAGTGGATTTGGGCGGGCGAGCGAAGAAGCTTCTCCTCGTGTGGCCGAGCAGTGAGCGGGGGGATATGGTACTCGTGAGCTACCAAGGAAGATGGCGTAGGCGGGCGAGCGGTGAGCGGGGGTAAATGGTGTGTGACCGACGATGGGGAAGAGAGGAGGAAGAAGAGTGGAAGACGTGGAATAAAGTGCATTAAATCTCAATTCTACTAGTACTACTACCAGGATATACCATCCTTTGGAGTGTAAATAGTTACACCGATGACATGTGGGTCTACCACAAGAGGGCCCATATGTCAGTTAATGGAGGATAGAGGTGCATAAGCGTATTTGTGGAAGCGTGCTCTACTGGCAAACATGATGGCAGTACTGGGTAAGGCTGATTTAGTAACACCAACACGCTGCCTTAGCTTATTAATTAAATGTCCCATCTGCTGCTGCGTGTTTTGTCACTTCCCTGCGTAGACTAGTTGAATAGTTCTCTCTGACCGAGATGGGGAATAACGGATCACGAAGACTTCCTTTCTACAGTATCCCTATGCCTTTACGCTCACTTCACTCATTTTGCTCCGTACGTAGTCACTTGTTGAAATCTCTAGAAAGACAAATACTCCGTATTTGGGAACAGAGGGAGTGCCACCATATGGAGGGAGCAGAGGTAGCTTGAAATATGAACATGTCAATGGGAGGGATTAAGCCCCATGCATGCAACATGTAACACTCACACGTACACATGGACACACGCAACACTCACGCACCCATGCGGCACACAGCACATGATGCAACACACATGTTCATGCTCAAGTGCTCAACCTACTCCCTATGTCCGTGAAAGACTGTACATTTAGAGATTTACACAATGCCTAGGGCATAATTAACACCCAAAAGTAGCAGACTTATGTGTGCATGCGACCATTGAGAGAAGAAGATTAAATGAAGACCGTTGCATGCTGTAATTAAGGATACACATGTAGCCTATACCTAGAGCACAAGTTGGTGCATTAATCAATCAATATCGATTTAGATTAAAGGCTAAATGCATTGGAGGTGTAGATGTACTACACTCTTTATTTTTTAGCCGATGTACATTCTTTGTTGGAAGACCGAGGGAGTACACATGCATGCACTCACATACACAGCTAGGGTGGTTCCCTCGCAAGGGTTGGACTCCTATGGCGCCTGCTTAAAGTTTTGTTTAACTGATTTCTTTGCTCTGCCAACTGACAGGTGGGACCCAGACACCAGGTGACAATTTAACCAGTCAACAAAGTGCCACATTGACTATGTGGCCGGTCAGTAGGGTGCAATACAGTGCTCTACGATGAGCTAGTGATCGTATAATCACCACAAAACTATATATAGTGACTGTAAAGAGCGTATTGTTACATACGTTGACCATCAGTGTATTTTTCCCATCTCAAATTAAGCCATATTAACCGGAAAGGACGCAGTATGGACTAGTACTAGTACTGCTTTGCTGTGTCCCGTCAACTCGCCGAACAAGGAGAAGCTTGCTTACTACGCCTCTCCCTTGCCCACGCGCGTGGTGGTTCGCAGGACGAGGAGAGGGTTTTGACTACAGCGCCCTCTCCCTCTCCCTCTCCCTCGCCCTCGCCCTTGTGGTGGACGTGCAATAGTTCAATTGGTGTTAGATTGCCAAAAGCATATTGTACTGTAGTATCATCATTGTTGGACCTTCCGAAGAGGCGAAGAGCCAAGTGCAAGGTTCACACGAGTACAAGCTGTCGAACCTCCTGAAGAGGCAAAGAGCCAAGCGCAAGGTTTTATAGGAGTTGTCGTCCTAGTAGGAGTGCACTACAACTATGGCGAACGATGCTACTGTATGATGCCGCCACGTCACGTATATCCAAAGTTGTGCCACCTTTTTTCTCAAAGAGCGTGTTGGAGCCCGTGCAACAACCACACAAGTTGCACGTACACATAACACATTTACTAGTAATAAATTCTAAAGGACAAATGCCAGTATGGCACACAAGTTCATCTCCAATTCATGTGATAAATTTGTGCATGACTAGTCTACATATATTCGCAGTGCTATCGTTCACAATTTACCATACTCCACTTACACGTTATAGATGGGTACATGTCCTCCTTCAGGTTCCAGTCCCAGGTGTTCTTCATGGATGACACGATCCATAGCGGTGGGCAACGGGAATCATTGTCGTAGCTTTCTAGTCCGGTTCCACACAATGGAGACTTATCCAAGCTGAAGCGGCATAAATCAGGGATAGCGTGTCCCAGCATGTCGTTCATCCGGCAGTGCACACTGAAGACACAACCATTCTTCATGAATGGCAGACCTTCCGTGTCGTGCACAGATGGTGGCATTCGCTTCACAATGGGGTAGCTGTCCCCAATGAAAAGCAAGTACTCTCCAAGAGTGTTCCTCGGCACCCACGTAGCATCACGGGGGTCGAACTCGGTGCCGTTCATCTGGTACACGCGGCATCTCAGATCTAGACACATGGTGACGTACATAGTCAAGGTCCGTGCATAATAATGTTGTGCTCAAATATGGCGGTCAGTAATACTGTGCAGCAAATAGTACTACTCCGGTATAGAGGAAGTAAAATAACCGGCTTATTATATACAGCCACTCTTGGCTACATGGATGAGATAGTAAGACATGGAAAAACAAAAATGGTGGCAGCTAGTGGGTTCAAGTATTAAGGGGCCTATCTAGCTATACACGTCCTCCAAGGTAAAAAGTACTCCTACTAGTACTAGCAAGTACTAGTACAACAATGAAAGAGAAGGTGAGAGGGTTTAAAAATGGAATACATGGGTAGATGGTGACGGTCCGATCATGGTAGATTGTGTGACCGTGTTGCACATCAGTAGTACCATTGGTAACGACTACTAAGATAGTTGATCCCGATATGCGAAAGTTAGCTACAAGGTTCCAGGTTAGACCGAATCGCGGATGCAAATGCACATCCAGGATCGGCGATCTTATTTTGATCGGGGGATGACTGGTCCCTGCAAAATAATGGAGTACTATTAGGGATGCAAATGATGGTTTGTGCATTCCGTTTGTAATCTCCCGTACCGTAGGATGGCAACCAGATGAAACAAGTCCCCTGGCTTGTCACCACGAAGATGCGGCCTAGATGGCGCACAACATCTTCGAACGTGTAGGGGTACAAATCTGCCGCCACCAACATGCGCCAGCCTCTGCCGTTACTACCTCTTGCATTGATGGAAATCCTTATGTCGAACACCGTGATGAGATAGTAATCATAGTAGCCACGTCGCTTTGTCGGAGGGTCCGCAATTGCTATCTTCTTCAATCTCATGTAGGCACCATCATACATATTCAAGCCCAGCCAGTCCAGAAGGCCGATCCCAATGGTGGAGAAGGGGCCTACCAGAACAGCCGCACTGCTGTGGCTGTTGTGCAAAATGATGGTGGTATCCGCCGGAGGTATGTAAGCCAATTTTTGTTGGCACCAACCCAGACCTATATATAAGATGGTGGGCAGCGGAGAAATTACGGGATGGAAATGGAATAACTAAGTACTACATGATCAAACTCCATTACTGACCTGCTCATCAGACAAAATCCGACTACCTCTCAACATTGGCAACTCTAGCGGAGTCAATGTGCAACCATGGCCAGGGAGCGGTGGACTTGTTTGAAGGATTATCCCATAGAAGAACCTTCTCTTCGAGGACGCATGTAAGACCAACAAGCATGGCCTTTTCCCAAGCCTGTTTAAGCACCTTCTTGAAAAAGTTGGTGCAGGAAGCACCGAGTCTTGCAGCGGTGAGGACGTCGGAGCGGCGTGCGATTTCTCCTTGAGGATCATCGTCCAAGGTCTCCCAGCCCTGATGAGGAGGAGAACCGCCTGGCGAATCCATGGGAGCAGCGACGAACTGCCTTCTGTTTGGGGGGGGGGGAGGGGAACTGGCAAGGAGGAGATAAGAGCGTAGTAACCGCAGGGCCTCGTCCCTTCCAACTGTAGATCATTCCTTAGCGAAGGGGTGAGGCTATTATTTTTACTAGTACTAGCAATATTGGACGTTATGGGATTGCATTATACTGTAAATAATAGCACTAGTAAGAAATTTTTGGCACTAGGTAGTAGTTTTTGTCGTGGATTAAGAAATTTTGGGTATGTTTTTGCTATTTTTTGTACACACCAACTAGTGTCAAAAAACGTCTTACATTATGTGATGGAGGAGTACGTACCCGTACTGTAGCAGTACTAGTACTACTTTTTCTCAACTTGTAGTGCGGTGTACTGTACTTCTAGTCTAGTCTAGTATAGTGCACCAGTTTTGAACTCTTGAATCTCAGGGCCAAGGAGCTACAGTTGGAAGTGGAGGGTGCTACTGTTCTCTAGAACCATCACTGTACTATCAATGCAGGGAAAGTACACCTGCGTAGTGGCCTAGTGGGTACTCTCGGTGCTCTATTAAGCCGCTCCTCTCACGTAGCTGGCCTACTTAGCCGCTCCTCTCAGGCACACACTAGCAGCATGTTTATCATCGACAGTTACTGCGGGGGCAGAACATTTGAGTTATTTGATATAGCGAGACTAGGCTTTTTTCTTCCATTTGTGGAGGTGTAATGGATCTCGTCGAACTTTGTTAGTAGTTCCTTCTTTATGAATGAGATGAAGCAACGCTTTTGACTCTATTTCCAAAAAACACGTCAAGAGAAATTTCTTTTATAGTAGAGCCGATAATGGAGTGAAGTCCATGCGTGCAACACCACAAGATACAGAGTAGTAGTAGAGCACTTTACGTACATAGCCGTATTGCACAGTTCCCAATGCCGCGCCAGGCTTTTCCGGCTCCTCGGGCTTAATTGGGAGGCGCTAGTTTAAATATGCTACTAGCTGATGAGGAAGCTGCAAGCGAGGTGCGGCTAGGGCGAGCACGCGAGCCACGGGATGCTGGGAAGGAAAACCCGTTCACGTGGCTAGGCTATCCAGTGCACCCAGATTGTGGTGCCGCATGTCCGTTTGACTTCAAAACTAAAACTACCCGTGTAAAATATTGGTTCACAACAAAGTTACTATTAAAAAAAAGGTCGCGTGCATTCGGCCGGGATCGAACCCACAAAACGAGGTATACACTCCCGCGACCACTAGTAGTACTCGTTGGAGTACAACGCAACCTAGAATCGCCTTTACATTGTTCCTTACAACGAACCCTTAATAATGCAAGAAACCACTAATAATGCCAAGAAACTACTACCACTTGCATACGTGGCAGACTTAAGATACGAATACCTTATCAACCATTGTACATGCTCTTACCAACCAGCCCTACCAAGAAACGACTAGTAGACTACTCTACAAAGTGTCGTTATAGGCACGTTTCAACCCATTCCCCTGTTTGTATACATTTGTTGTCAATCTAACCCTGCCATCCAAACACCACTTTGGTTAGAGTTAGTTCAGGGTTAGAATCTAACTCTAACCTCTGACAGGGCCCATGCCGCCCATTAAGTCAATGCCTTCTATTCGACCGGGCCTTATGACTTGTGGGACCTACATGTAAGTCTGCACAAAAATCCCCGAGTGACCTCGTACCTCCGGCCCGTCCACCTAGTCATCCTCGGCCATGGGACACAGCTACTGCCACCGGCAAAAGGCGAGGTCAAAACCGCCAGCGGTGCGGAGCCCATCCTGCGGCAGCTCGGATGCCAGCTCCGTCCGATGCTCGCGGCCGCTAGCTATCTAAGATAGCTCCGTCCAGCTGCTTGTCTGCAAGGTTTGCTAGCTAGATTGGCACGGCGGCGCGGCAGCGCGGCTCACGCGCACCGCGCTAAGGCCAGCCATCTAGCTCGAGCGAAGGCCAGCGCGGAGGCTTGCTCGCTCGTGAGTCATGCTCGGGCCAGCCTGCCACCCATGTGGAGGCCAGCGCAGCGCCCGACCCATCCGTCGGAGCGGCCGCCAGCTCGCTCATCACTGGCGCCACCGACGAACATGCATCAGTACTGTTTGAAGTAATGTTCAGGAAAAATAATGATTTGAGGGGGAATAACAGGATAGAAGGTTAGATGTGGGTCCCTCGTGTCAACAGTCAAACAAAATGTGTTGGTTTAAGCTACCTCTTCAGCACGGACGTGTGGGCCAACCCTATCGTAAATGGGTTTAAATGAACCTAATAGGTAGGTGTCAGTGGGAAACGACACCTATGGGATCACGAGGATCCCTTCTGCGGTTGCCGGGGCGCGGGATCGTGAGAAGAGCAGGATTAGCAATCAGCACAAGGA
This sequence comes from Triticum dicoccoides, assembly GCF_002162155.2. Classification (NCBI taxonomy): domain Eukaryota; kingdom Viridiplantae; phylum Streptophyta; class Magnoliopsida; order Poales; family Poaceae; genus Triticum; species Triticum dicoccoides. The sequence goes on from NC_041383.1 coordinate 511,223,275, forward strand.
TCGTTTACCCAGGTTCGGGCCGCGAGGATGCGTAAAACCCTAGTCCTGCTTTGGTGGATGTATTGAGTGTTCTTGAGCTCTTGAACTAGCTATTGTGGCCGCAAGGTTCAAAAGAGCCGAATCCCTCTCCAGTACGCCATGGGCCTCCTTTTATAGTTGAAAGGGGCTGCCACAGTGCCACACAGGAGGTGGAAAGGCCTACAGTGCTATGAGCTTATCGCTCGCATTACAGGATAAGACACATTTAATGCGTAGCTTAGGTGTACTCTTGCTTTATTGGGAACGGGAGCGAGGCCCATCCCGTCCGTCGCCGCTCCTCCTCGCTTTGACACACGCCCTGGACAACGATGCATGCGGCGCCATGTAGGCAGGCAAGAAGCTGAGGTGGCGCGGTGGTGGAGCCTTCACAAAGATCTACATGCCGCCACACAGATGCGTGCTGAGTTGGCCTGGAAGCTGCATGTTGCCACGCAGGTGCCTGTCGAGCTGGTTGAGCTGGCAGCTGCATGTGAATGGCAGTGGAGACTTGGTTGGCGCGGGTCTAGCTGTGGCCCCGCTGACACCATTGGCAGGGGCCTTGCGGGTGGCTCGGCAAGGGTCTTGCTGTGGTGCGCTGCTGTCCCTGGCAAGGATCTTGCCGGGGGTCTTGTGGGTTTCCTTGGCTAAGGTCCCGCCAATGATCGCCGTCTTGTGATCCTCATGTGATCTCATATGTTCTTTGTCTTCACAAAGATCTGCATGCCACCATAGGAGTGCCTCCCGAGCCCTGGTCACAATGAGGTTGGGAAACTTGGGCTCAAGGGTAGCGCGTCCCACTGGCGTGAGGTAGGGCAAGCTGCCCCGGCAAGGCTCTTGTCGGGGCTGTGGATCCTGCCTCGGCAAGATTCTTACCGGGGAGAATCGCCCTATCCTCTTGGTCTTCTGGCCTTGGCACTATGCTGATCATTTCTGTGGCTCCGGCCTTCTCCCTTGCCTTGCTTAGAGTAGCCGTGGCCACACGGCTCCTGTCGGTGTCAAAACCGGCGGATCTCGGGTAGGGGTCCCGATCTATGTGTCTTAGGCTGATGGTAAGAGGAAGCAAGGGACACAATGTTTATCGAGGTTCGGGCCCTCTCGATGGAGGTAAAACCCTACTTCCTGCTTGACTAATATTGAAGATATGTGGAATACAAGAGTAGATCTACCACGAGATCGTAGAGGCTAAACCCTAAGAGCTAGCCTATGATGGTATGATTGTAATTGTGATTGGCCTTCTAAGGACCATGCTCTCCGGTTTATATAGACACCGGAGAGCTAGGGTTTACATGGAGTCGGTTACAAGGAAGGAAACATAATATCCGAATCGCCAAGCTTGTCTTCCACGCAAAGGAGAGTCCCATCCGGACACGAGCGGTAGTCTTGAGTCTTGTATCTTGATGCTTCTATAGTCTGGACGATGAATATAGTCCGGCTGTCCGGATACCCCCTTATCCAGGACTCCCTCAGTAGCCCCTGAACCAGGCTTCAATGACGATGAGTCCGGCGCACAGTCTTGTCTTCGGCATTACAAGGAGGGTTCCTCCCTCCGAATACTCCAAGGTTCCCATCATGACGAACAGTGTCCGGCATCTTCATCAATGTTGTACTCCTCGGCTTCAGTGTATCAATAATGACCATTTCCACGTGTCGAGCGAATGTGAGGAGTCGAGGCATTTTTGCATTTGCCACCCTCGGTCCTTCGGGCTAGCAGTCTATTTGAAGAGATGGGGATTCCCAGATCCAAACCTCACTCTCCCTCCTCGAGCAAGCATCCAACAGAGCGCCCAAAAAAAACCATTCCAGCATGGCCGGTCGTTGCAGCTCTTCTGCTCGCTCCCCTTGCCCCAAGCCGGGAGACTGGGGAGAGTATTCAGTTTCTCATAGCTGTTTAATAAAGTTACAAACCCAAGGGCTCCTCCCGCCGGCATTCATGGTCCCTGTTCGAGCCGGAGTGGCCACCTATAACGGCGGAGAACAAGCGGAGATATCCCCCAATCCGTCTCCAGAGGAGCGAATATGCTTAATTCCGCATCTGTTAAGGGGCGTCGGGTTTCCTATTCATCCATTCCTTCGTGGGGTTCTGGAGTTCTACGGCCTCCAGCTGCACAATTTTACCCCAGCCTCCATACTGCATATAGCAGGGTACATCGCCCTTTGTGAGCTATTTCTAGGCTGTGAGGCTCATTTCGGATTGTGGAAGAAGCTGTTCTGCCTTGTTCCCTGCAACCAGGGAGAATCCCTATGTCAAGTGGGCAGGGCCGAAGTATGGCGTATTGCTGAGACCGGATACCTGTCCGGTACTCCCAAGAAGGCTCCAGATAACTGGGCTTCAGAGTGGTTTTATATTGACGATGCTCCCCTTCTGGATCCAGTCCGGACAGGACTCCCCAAGTTCAGTAACTCCTCGCCGAGGGCACGTCTAAGCTGGCGCCCCCGAGGCCCCCAAGAAGAGGATTCCAGGGAAGTACATTTCCTGATGAACATGATAAAGTTACTGGCCAAATCTGGACTGACGATAGTCGAGGTGATGGCAATATGCATAATGCGGGGAGTGCAACCGCTTCAATATCGGAGCAATCCCATGTGGCACTACAACGAGACAGACCATGCCACCCGCTGCGGCCGTAAGGGTCCGGACTCCCCCACTGCTCTGGCAAGGATACTGTCCGACTTGTACATAGGAGAAGAGGAAGAATTCCTCCATATCAAACCGCGGGACGGATTCTCCATGTACAATCCCCCAAACTGGGTAAGTCGTCATTTATTTTACCGCTTCACTTATTGTGGCGTTCTTTGCTAAAGTTACCTGCGTTGATATTTGCAAGCAGGAACTGAGGAGGGACGTGGAAGGAATCACCAGCCCTTCTCCGCAGCCAGAGGACCCCGAAAGGGCCCTGGATCCAGGACTGGAAGAAGACCCAGATGCGGCCGTGGAGCTTGTCGACGGGATATTTTATCGGGCGAGCCGTGACGGTGCCCCAGTGGCTATTAACGCCGATTATCCCAGACTGTTACCTTCGTCGCGTGTAAGCCAAGCCGAAAACTCGATCCTCCGAAGAGAATTCTTTCCTGATGTCACACCTTATCCCTGATATGTCGTGCTTTTGCAGAAGCGACGTTCGGAGCGCAGGGCCGAGCCCCTAGGGACCCGTCAGCCACAGCCGTCCGGATTGGGTAGGCTCAAGAGGAAGGCGATTAGAACCGACACGCCTCTACAAAGGTAAGAGAACAACCGGTCGTGCAATTCTATTGTCGTTTGAAGTATAACAGTGCCATTCGAACATCTTGGCAGGAAGAGGAGTATCCGGACTATATCCGGAGATCCTGCCAACCGCGCCTCCACCAGTCGGGCTCCAAGACCAACTTCGAGAGAGGAGGCGAACATGGGCCGACGCCGCATAGTCCTCCGACAGAGGACGCAGACATGCTCTCCGCCACCAATTCGGCGGTAGAGAGCGCCATGGATCATCGGCGTTGATGGGCCATGCTTTGCAACAACATTTTTTCCAAAGAGGCATTTAATGCCTTCAATTCGGGAGACGCATACGTCCGAGGTGCTCAAAGCGGACGTTCTCAAGCGACAGTCCAGTATACCAAAGATATACGGGTAAGAAAGCTTGATGAGCATATATATAGCAGTAGCCCCTGAGAATTGAAACGGTTGAAACAACATTTTTAAGTATCAATTCCTGCGTAGGTTCTTGTTGATAAGAATGAGCAATTGTCTCGGGAGCTAGAGGAGTGCAAGACTCAACTGAGGGCCACAGTTGCTAAGCTAGAAGAATCCCAGAAGGCCTCATGTGGTAATATTTATCTGAAATATATGAAAATGCACCAGTTGGCAACCGGCTAGTAAGACAAATTTAACAGAAAGTTCTGTAGACAACGCCAGAGTAAATCCGGAGGGCGCCGGGGATGACGAGTCGCATCTCCAGAGGCAACTAAAGGCTGGTGAGCGCATTCTAACGCAAGTGAAGCATGATAAGAATATGCTCCAAGATGCCAATGTTCGGCTGGACGTGGAATTGAAAGACGTCCGCGCACAGCTGGCGGACTCCATGAAGGAGAACAAAAGGCTTCGCCGCGGCATTTATCGTAAGTGCCTAAACGAACTTTAGTATAGTTCAGCGAGGAAGCATATTGAAAAAGTTATGTTTGCAGGAATGCTGACGGGTTGCCCTGAGGAGGAGATGCCCGCTTCTACAGGTGATTTACTGCAGGACCTCTCACAACTGCACGAGCGAGCTCGGCAGGTGATGCACGGCATTGCGCGGTCTCTGTGGCCATCAAGCTCCCTGCCAAACGGCATGGGGGGGCTTGTGGACATGCTTCAGGGAGCACGATAGCGCTTCCGTTTGTGGAAGATATCAGCCTGCCAGCAAGGTGCAAGAGAAGCATGGGCGATGGTGAAGACGCGCTACACCAAGCTGGACCCGAACCATATAGCCGAAGTTGGTCCGACCGGGCCAGATAGGCAAGAAATTCCTGTGAGTCTGGTATATGACCAGGTGGCGTTAGCCGCAAAGTATTCTCAACAGGATTGTAAGCTAGATAGCCTATTGAATGGTATAGAGGAAGAATATAATGAGTCCAAATGACTGTGTAATTCGATGGACATAAGTAGCCCCTAGCCGGATTAAAATCGTTTGTCTTGGCAGACCTTTTCGCTTCAGCCCCTAGCTCCTAAAGTCCGAGATGTGTCCGAATACCCGCTCGGTTATACAAAACCAGAGTATGCGTGGGAACCAGGCGTAGGGGTCATAAGTGCTTGAACAGACAAGTACCCAACTAGTTATGTTATATTACATGGTTAGTAAGAAACATCTTCCAGAGAGAATAGTTCCGTTAAGGGTTCCTTTCCCTGGGTAAGCATGTGTCAAGGCACATGTCCGGACTGTGAACCAAAGCGCAGGACACAAAACTTCTGGGGATTAATTTTATAATAAACAAAGACATCATTTGTTCACCGACTGAATATTCTCTTAAGGAAACTAGCTTTCGGCTTCACCCAGTCTGAGGTACACATCTGGCTCAACCGGCAGTAACAATCGCAGAGGTACGGTGCTCCCCTTATGCCCTAGCCGAATTAACGGGAACGTAGGGCATAAACACAGGAGCCAGGCAACCCAGCTTGGCCACGTCTTAAGTCATATCGATGCATGTAATGGTGAAGAAAAGGCAAACATGGAAAAAGAAACGCATGTGCGACGGGCACAAAGGCCTTGAAAGGAATTTATATTCAGCTTCCGTATAGGAAGCCCCCAGGTAAAGCTTACACACATAGTGCGGCCGGAGTAAGCCGGTAGTCCGTACTGTATGAAATGCTTGTGTGAAAAGAAAGAGATCGAGAAAGGAAAAAGTGAGGGAGCATAAAAAGGAGGGTTAAGGAGACGAACACTGAGTTCGACGCTAGGCGTAGAATATCCGGAGTCTGGCCGCGTTCCATGGGTTCGGCTCGAGTTTGTTATCGGACGCATTACGTAAGTGGTACGCTCCTCCAGTGAGAACTTTGTCGATGATGAAGGGGCCTTCCCACTTGGGTTTGAGCTTGTCCTTCTTCTTCTCCGGTAAGCATAGAACGAGTTCACCAATATTATAAGTTTTGGCCCACACTTCTCTGCATTGGTATCGTCGAGCCTGTTGCTGATAGAATACAGAACGGGCCTTAGCGACATCGCGCTCCTCCTCTAGGGCATCCTAATTATCTTACCGATCTAACTCGGCTTCCTTCTCTTCGTACATGCGTACGCGTTGCGAATCATGTATGATGTCGCATGGTAGTACTGCTTCCGCGCCGTACACCATAAAAATGGTGTATATCCGGTGGTGCGATTCGGCGTGGTCCGCAGCCCCCAGAGTACAGAGTCGAGCTCCTCGACCCACTGAGTATCCGACTCTGTCAAGGATCGCACTAGTCTGGGTTTGATGCCGCTCATGATAAGACCATTTGCCCATTCAACCTGGCCATTTGTTTGAGGATGGTAGACAGAAGCATAGTCGAGCTTAATGCCCATTTTGCCGCACCAAGATTTCAACTCATCGGCCGTGAAATTCGAGCCATTATCAGTGATGATGTTGTGGGGGACATTATATATCGGCGTACGACCCCGGATATAAAGTCTATGACTGGTCCATATTCGGTCGTTTTCACCTTGGCTTCTATCCATTTGGTGAACTTGTCAACCATGACCAATAAGTATTTTTTCTTATGGCTTCCCCCTTTAAGGGTTCCAACCATATCCAACTCCCAGACCGTGAAGGGCCAAGTTATGGGGATTGTTTGTAGAGCGGTAGGGGGCATATGACTCTGATTAGCGAAGAGCTGGCAACCGACGCAGTGTTGGACAAGGTCCTGTGCGTCTTCTCGGGCCGTCAGCCAATAGAAACCTGTATGGAAGGCCTTGCTGACTAGTGCTCGAGCCGCAGCATGGTGCCCGCCCAGTCCGGCATGGATTTCAGCCAAGAGCTGCTGCCCTTCCTCTTCGGAGATGCACCTTTGGAGCACTCCGGTAGCACTTTTCTTATAGAGTTCTCCTTCAAGGACTTTGTAAGCTTTAGAATGCCGGACAATGCAGTGTGCTTCATTTTGGTCTTCAGGGAGCTCCTGCATATTTAGGTAGGCCAAGAAAGGCTCAGTCCACGAGGCGATGACAGCCATTATTTCGTGGGCTCATGATGTTATTTCGGTGGTAGAACCTCCGACTATGTCTGATAGTTCGGAATCTGGGGATGTATTCGAATCCATGCTGGTATTGCCGGACTCCCATTCCCATACCACGGATGGCTTGAATAGCCTTTCCAGGAATATGTTAGGTGGGACGGGGTCGCGTTTAGCGCCGTTGCATGCAAGGACATCTGCCGCTTGATTGTTTTCTCGAGCCACATGGTGGAATTCAAGCCCCTCGAACCGAGCTGACATTTTCAGATAGGCCGCCATTTTCAGATCCTTGGCATTAAAGTCTCCATTTATTTGTGATATTGCGAGGTTTGAATCCCCGCGCACTTCTAGGCATTGAATGCCCATAGAGACTGCCATCCGGAGACCGTGCAACAGAGCCTCGTATTCGGCTGCATTGTTGGAGTCTGTGTATAATATTTGGAGGACGTACTGGACCGTGTCCCTGGTGGGAGAAGTCAGGACTACACCTGCTCCCAATCCGGCCACCATTTTAGAGCCGTCAAAGTGCATGATCTAGTTAGAGTACACGCCGTACTCTTTAGGGAGGTCGGCTTCCGTCCATTCGGCGACGAAGTCGGCTAATACTTGCGACTTGATAGCCCGCCGAGGCTTGTATGTTATGTCAAACGGAAGGAGTTCTATGGCCCATTTAGCAATCCGGCATGTGGCATCGCGGTTATTTATTATATCGTTGAGTGGTACTTCGGAGGCCACCATAATCAAACACTCTTGAAAGTAGTGTCGTAGCTTTGGGGATGCCATGAAGACTGCGTATGCTATTTTTTGATAGTGTGGGTATCGGGATTTGCATGGGGTGAGGACCATGGATACGTAATAAACCGGCTTCTGTAGCGGGAATTTGCATCCGTCAACCTCTCGTTCGACGACAAGTGCTGCGCTTACAACTTGATGTGTTGCAGCTATGTACAATAGCATAGGTTCCTGATAGTTGGCGCTATTAGGACTGGATTACTGGCCAATAAGGTCTTTATTTCATCTAGTCTGGCCGCGCCTGCATCCGTCAACACGAAGTGTTCGGTGCGCCGAAGGAGGCGATAAAGAGGCAATGCCTTTTCTCCTAACCTGGAGATAAAGCGGCTCAAAGCAGCCACGCATCCAACTAATTTCTGGATGTGTTTGAGGTCTGTTGGTATAGCCAATTGTGACAAAGCTCGGATTTTTGCTGGATTAGCTTCAATTCCTCTATTGGAAACGATGAAGCCCAGCAGTTTTCCAGAGGGGACACCGAAAACGCATTTCTCCAGATTCAGCTTGATGTCGTATGTTCGTAAGTTGTCGAACGTAAGCCTCAAGTCGTCAATTAGGGTTTTGATGTGTCTTGTTTTTACGACTACGTCGTCCACGTATGCCTCCATTGTTTTGCCGATTTGCTTTCCCAGGCATGTTTGAATCATGCGTTGATAGGTTGCTCCGGCGTTCTTAAGCCCGAAAGGCATAGTGTTGAAGCAGAAAGGGCCATATGGCGTTATGAAAGCTGTTGCAGCTTGGTCGGACTCTGCCATATTTATTTGATGGTATCCAGAGTATGCGTCGAGGAAACACAGCGAGTCGTGTCCAGCTGTGGCATCGATGATTTGATCGATGCGAGGGAGGGGAAAGGGATCCTTGGGGCAAGCCTTGTTAAGGTCTTTGAAGTCGACGCACAGGCGCCAGGATTTGTCTTTCTTTGGTACCATTACCAGGTTCGCCAGCCAATCCGGATGTTTGATATCCCTGATGAATCCAGCCTCAAGTAACTTGGCTAGCTCCTCCCCAATGGCTTGCCATTTGGGCTCCGAAAATCGCCTTAGGGTCTATTTAACAGGTTTGTATCCCTTCAGTATGTTAAGGCTGTGTTCGGCCAATCCACGTGGGATGCCCGGCATGTCCGATGGGTGCCAGGCGAAGATATCCCAATTCCTCGCGTAGTGCGGCGTCCATAGCGGGGTTCAACTGTGTCCTGATGGAGGCTGTCTTCATGGGGTCCGTTGGGTGGACTAGGAATTTTATTATCTCATCTGCGGGTTTGAATGAGGTGGACTTGGGTCGCTTGTCGAGTATCACGTCGTCCCTGTCCACGGTGGCATGCAGCGTCGTTAATTCTTCTGCCGCTAGGGCTTCGGATAGCGCTTCCAAGTCTAGTGATGCGGTTTTGTTTTTGGCGCGGAGTGCGATGTCCGGATCACTAGCTAGAGTGATGATTCCATTGGGTCCTGGCAGTTTAAGCTTCATATACCCGTAATGGGTTATGGCTTGAAATCTTGCAAATGCGTCCCGCCCTAGAAGCGCGTGGTATCCGCTGTTGAAGAGAGCCACTTGGAAGGTGATTTCTTCGGACCTGTAATTCTCTAGGGTACCGAATACCACATCGAGTGTGATTTTTCCTGCATACCGTGCCTCCCGACTAGGGATAATTCCCCTGAAGGTCGTGCCACTTTGTTCAATGTGGCTTTTGTCAATCCCCATCTTCTTGAGTGTTTCTTCATAGATTAGGTTTAATCCGCTTCCGTCGTCCATGAGTACTTTAGTGAGCCAAAAGCCATCCACTATTGGGCTGAGGACCAGAGCGGCCGGCGCCCGGACGGACTGGAATTGGGGTTCGTCACTGGCATTGAAGGTTATAGCAGTGTCATTCCACGGATTTATTTTTGCCACGTGGCAGATTTCAGCAGAGCTTCGATGCGCTCGCTTGCGCCTATTGTTTGAGGCGAAGGTCTCGAAGACTGTCAGTACCATATTGTGTTCCTTGGCGGGACGTGGTTCTGCTGTATGGTTCTCGAGGAGATCCTCGCCACTCCTAGCTACCTGCCGGAGTATCCAACATGCTCTAAGGCTATGGGTCCATTGCATCAGGCGTGCTGTGAAGTTTACATGGCCTGTTGAGACATTCTTCCAATACGGTTCCGCGCCCTAGGGCGGGTTTTGGTTTCTTGGGAATTGAGTTGGTCGACTTATGAGAGTTCGGCCGTTTAGTTCGGACAAAGGTTCTGGTGAGGGCCGTACTATCCCAAAATTTTGTTTGGGACTTCTAGGCACTTTCCATCGCACAGTAATTCTGTACTATGGTTGCCAAGTCCGTAAAGTGCACTATGTCACGACAACTTATAGCATTAAGGAGTCCTTTGTTTGTGCAGTTTCTGTAGAAAAGAGATACTGCGTCCTCCTTGGGGCGGTCCTTGATTTTACTAAGAGCAAGGAGAAATCTGGCCCAGTAATGGTGTATTGTCTCCCGGGGCTCCTGCCTGATACGGGAGAGACGGTTTAAGTACGAGCGGGCGTCGTTGGCCGAATCCGGATTCTGATCCGATCTGATGCCTGGGGGCACGGGAAGCACCAAGCCCGACAATTTGGGATCTGGAGTAATACCTAATCCCTTCGGCCCATCGCCCGTTTCTAAGTCCGAGACCTGGGACATGTCTTCCTCTGGGTGTGTGTTCGGCTCACTGAGTTCGGTGATCCGGACATAATTCGTCCTCAAAGTTGAGGGGCAACCCACGTGTGGTTCCTCGACTACCGCTATCTCATGGGTGGCCGGCGGGGATCTAATGTCCCTCTGGTCGGGTTTAAGCCCAATCTGGTCGTTGTCCGTAGCGACTCCCAAAGCGGCAATGCGATCCAAGAGCTTGTTAAGAGAAGAGAGCTCAATCGGATCCATCTGTTCGGCAAGCTCCGAATTGATGCGAAGGTTATGCATGATGACCCGAGAGGCCATCATCGGTGCGACAGCCGATGGGGCGGTCATAATGAAGCCCCCAAGTCGGAGAGTCTGGCCTACAGCCAGCGCTCCTCCGGAAGCGATGTCGTCCTTGACAACGAGACAAGCCATCGAGCCTTTGTAGCAGCGACACGGAGGAACTCTCAATGAAAGCACCAATGTCGGTGTCAAAACCAGCGGATCTCGGGTAGGGGGTCCCGATCTGTGGGTCTCGGGCTGATGGTAACAGGAAGCAAGGGACACAATGTTTATCGAGGTTCGGGCCCTCTCGATGGAGATAAAACCCTACTTCCCGCTTGACTAATATTGAAGATATGTGGTATACAAGAGTAGATCTACCACGAGATCGTAGAGGCTAAACCCTAAGAGCTATTCTATGATGGTATGATTGTAATTGTGATCGGCCTTCTAAGGACCATGCTCTCTGATTTATATAGACACCGGAGAGCTAGGGTTTACATGGAGTCGGTTACAAGGAAGGAAACATAATATCCGAATCGCCAAGCTTGTCTTCCACACAAAGGAGAGTCCCATCCGGACATGAGCCGAAGTCTTGAGTCTTGTATCTTGACGCTTCTATAGTCCGGACGATGAATATAGTCCGGCTGTCCGGATACCCCTTATCCAGGACTCCCTCAGCTCCGACTGTCCATGCACTTAGTAAGGGGTACAAAAAAGAGCCCCTATTTTATTATATCGACAGGAGCCCCCGGGCCTGGGCCACACATAAGCACGGCGCGGTTGTTGGGCTAGGCCCAAAAACAGTGCGCGAGCAGGCGGTGCGGTTTTTACCGTAGTAATTTTCTGCCTATTGCACTTCCCCATGACCCGCATTGAATGCGTGACGTGGGGGTCGTGCATGACATGGGGGGCATGCGTGGAGCGGTTGCTGCAGGCATGCGTCACGTCGGAATTAATGGCAAAGAGGCGGCCCGTGCCTTCCCCGTAAAAAGGAATAACTGCGGGCGCACGGCTCATTTTACCCTATGCTTTTCCCCCCAATCTCGGCATCGCCGTCCTCACCCTCTTCTTCCTCGAGCTCCTTTTTGCCGCCGCCGCTCCCCCCACTGCTCTCAACCCCCTGCTCCTTCTCCAGCCACCATGGCGCCCAAATCTAGCAAATGCAAGGGTACAACCAAAGAGCCGAAGGGGAAGGAGATGTCGGAGAGCGAGGCAGCGGTGCGACGGGCGCAATCCACCTACTTCATCCCATCGTCGGTCGATGCCCTCGAGCTCAGGGACTATTTCAAGCCCCTGTGGGGGCGGCGACATCGGCGCATCCGGCCACACGTGCCCTCCCCGCAGATTGCGACCTAGGTGGCCAAGAATGGTACCCATTTTTCATCAATTTCTTCTACTGCGGGCTCTGTCCCCCTTTTTCCGATTTCTTCAACGACATCATGCGCACTTTTGGTTTCAACTTGCTGGACCTCATGCCAAACGCGGTGGCGTATCTGGCGTGCTTTGCCCACCTCCGTGCGGGCTTCGCCGGAGTGGTGCCCAGCACGGCGCTCTTCTGCCACTATTTCTCCCCCTGCGTCCAGCCTGGGGGCGCCCTTTCTGGAACCGTCACCTGGATCCCGAGGGCCCAGGAGAAAGGGACGTACTGAGAGGGCGCCACGAAGGAGAGGTGGGAAGAATGGCGGGGCCGGTGGTGCTGGATCGTGGAGGAGGACCCGTCGGAGTTCTGCCGGAGGGTTTGTCGGGAGGCGCTGCACCGAGGCACAGATTGGAGCGACCTCGACCCCAACGACAAGAAATTCTCCATTGCCACTACCAGGATTCGCCACCTTACCGAGGCCGGACTCACCCTGGAGATGATCGCGGAAGATTTCATCTGCCGCCGAATTACTCCGCTGCACAGGAAAGGGATGCCGGCCTGGGCCTTCCAAAATGTGGCCGACATCATGAGGCTCCGCACCGGCCTACAGAATAACCTCACGGTGTTGGGGCACTCCTGGTACTGTCGGAGGATCTTCTAGCTGGACTTGTTCGCCGATGGCAGGGTGGAGAGGATCGGCAGAGCCGCAAAGTCTGGCAAGGTCGTCAAAGGGCCGTTGTTTGGGCTGCCGCCGGGTGTGGTCCCACTGAGCAACAACATCCGATAGGCCAAAATCCTCGCCATGATGCCGGCTTTCAATGCGCACGGCCTTGACCCTATCTGGGTCGAGTCCCCGGCACAACAGGTGCAGGACTTCTTCGATAACCTTGTCAAAGAGCTTGCCCATGACGAGACAGTGCTCATCCAGGACACCACCCAGGAGGAGCTGAACTACATCGCCAAAAGGGCGCCGGAGGCGGGGCTTGCCAGGTTGGCCAGCGATGCTAGCGGCATGGAGAATGAGGCTGCTGCTGCTGAAGAGGAAGAGGAACTCGCCCGGTGGGTAAGGGCCGCCTAATAAGCGGGCGGTGGCAACACCAAAGCCCCCCCTGTCGGGGATGAAGCTGAAGAATCATCCGAGGAGGAGGACGAGGACGTCAACCCCTTGGACGCGAAGAAGAGATGCACCCTACACCGGGCCAGCTCTGGCGAGCCGATCTGACGAGGCAGGGGTGAACCACGGCAGGCCGCGCCGACGGGAGTCGTGCACGTGACGCGGGCCGTGTTGGCAAAGAAGAGAGCCATGGGGGTGAAGAAAACGGCGGCCGCCTCTTCTTCATCCGAACGCTACAAGACTCCATCGCCTTCTCCTCCCCCGGAAAGCATGAACGAGGACGTCATCTTTGACTTCTCGTCCCTCAGCCCGAGGAGAAAAAGGAAAGTAGCAGACAAGGAGACATAGGAGGAGTGAGCATCCCATCCCTGTCGTTCCTGTCTTTTCCAGCAGAGTTGTTTGCTTATCTCGACTTGTTTTGCCTCGGCAGGGACACAGAGACGTTGGCTCAGCGGGTGAGGAAGAGGGCTAGGGACTCGACAAGGGACCAGCCCCCCGGCAGGTGCTCCAGGTGCACCGCTGGTGGTGGAGAACAGCCCGGATGACAGTAGCCTATGGTGCAGCCCCCGGCTTAGCCCCCAGCATAAGTTTACCACTTGTTCCTTATCAACGTGTGCTGGGAAGGGTGACACTTTGTCACTGACCTTGCCGTGGTAGCAGGAGAAGGACAGCGGCAGGAGGACCCACTGGGGGCCACCTCCAACACGCCACCTCCATCCACTACACTGCCCCGTTGGGCGTCCCCGGCAAGGGCACCAAGCGCCGAGCCCATGCACCCGGAGGAAGAGGAGGTGGACCTAGGCGCTGGCGGGTCTACCCCGGCACCGGAAGTTGGTGGAGAGAAAACTGCCTACCCCCAGCCCGGCACAGGTGAGCCCAGCCATCCCCTATGTTTGCCATTTTCTTCTTCTCTTTTTTTGGTTTGGCTCTGCCTCACTCCTTATGCCGGTATCCAGGCGCTCCCTCGGCCGACCAGGGGACCACCGATGCATCCATCGAGGAGATCACCAAGGATGCGGAGGCCGAGGCCACCAAGATCGCATGCGATGAGGCCGCCAAGGATGCGGAGGAGGCTGCCCCGGGGTCTGTTGAGGAGCCCGACAAGGCCACCGATGAGGAGGCAAGTGAGAGGCCTATCGGGAACACCGGCAAGGGGACTGCCGGGGACGCTGGCAGGGGCGCCGCTGCTGAGGAGGAGTGTCACGCCCAATATGCGACCCTATCCAAAAGGAACTCGAAGGTCCCACCAAGGATAGACCCGCATATTGAAACGCTTTTGCAAGGTGGATATCATTACATCAACATTACATAATAGATGGGGATACATACAAAAGGCATACAATGCCACACGAATACAACATCACAATACATAAGAGCATCATCCGACTACGAATGAATCACAAACAGAAACTCAAACGACATCCACCCTGCTAGCCCAGGCTGCCGACCTGGAACCTATCCCTGGATCGAAGAAGCAGCAGAAGAAGGACTCAACGCAAGCAAGCATCGCTCTCGCGTCATGATCATCGCAAAACCTGTACCTACAACTGTTGTTGTAGTAATCTGTGAGCCACGAGGACTCAGCAATCCCATTACCATGGGTATCAAGACTAGCAAAGCTTAAAGGAAAGGAAGGGGTAAAGTCGTGAGGCTGCAGCAGCGACTAAGCATATATGGTGGCTAACATACGCAAATAAGAGCGAGAAGAGAGCAAAAGGAACGGTCGTCAACTAGCAATGATCAAGAAGTGATCCTGAACTCCTACTTACGCCAAACATAACCCAGAAACCGTGTTCACTTCCCGGACTCTGCCGAGAAGAGACCATCATGGCTACACACGCGGTTGATGCGTTTTAATTTGGATCTGGTGTCAAGTTATCTACAATCGGACATTAACAAATTCCCATCTGCCTATAACCGCAGGCACGACTTTCGAAAGATTATACCCTGCTGGGGTGTCCCAACTTAGCCCATGACAAGCTCTCGCGATCAACGAAGGAATAGACCTTCTCCCAGGAAGACCCGATCAGACTCGGAATCCCGGTTTACAAGACATTTTGACAATGGTAAAACAAGACCAGCAAAGCCTCCCGCTGTGCCGACAAATCCCGGTAGGAGCTGCACATATCTCGTTCTCAGGGCACACCGGATGAGCCAGACGTCGGGTTGGCATAGACCCTGGTTGCCCAGGGGGCGCCGGACATCGCTCGGTTCGGACCAACACTTAGACAAGCACTGGCCCGGGGGGGGGGGGGCTAAAATAAAGATGACCCTCGGGTTGGCCGACCCAAGGGAAAGGATAGGAGGTGGTGAGGCAAATGGTAAAACCAAGGTTGGGCCTTGCTGGAGGAGTTTTATTCAAAGCAAACTGTCAAGGGGGTCCCATAAATCACCCGACCACGTAAGGAACGCAAAATCCGGGAACATAACACCGGTATGACGGAAACTAGGGCGGCAAGAGTGGAACAAAACACCAGGCAAAAGGCCAAGCCTTCCACCCTTTACCAAATATATAGATGCATTAATAATATAAGAGATATTGTGATATCCCAACCAAAATCCTGTCCACCATGGAGAAATCTTCAACTTCACCTGCAACTAGCAACACTATAAGAGGGCTGAGCACAGCGGTAACATAGCCAAACAGTGGTTTGCATAGGAAAGGTGTCAAAGGTTAGAGGTTCATGGCAATTTGGGATGGCTTGATAAACAGGTGATAGGTAGCGTAGCATAGCGATAGAACGAAACAACTAGCATAGCAATGATATTAATGAGATCTAGGGTAGCGGTCATCTTGCCTGAAATCCCGCTAGGAAGAAGAACGAGTCCATGAAGAAGATGAACGGATGAAGCCGAACCAAGCAAAGACGAACGAATCCTCACGATCGCAACGAAA
This sequence comes from Triticum dicoccoides, assembly GCF_002162155.2. Classification (NCBI taxonomy): domain Eukaryota; kingdom Viridiplantae; phylum Streptophyta; class Magnoliopsida; order Poales; family Poaceae; genus Triticum; species Triticum dicoccoides. Next base: position 511,239,018 of record NC_041383.1, read on the forward strand.
CAGGAACTATCGAAAAGAAGGACACAACATAATAAACACACCACACACGAACATGACATGATGCACAACAAGCATGATGCATGACAAAGCTACATGAAGCTACTGATGGCAAGAGATGATGCAAACAAGAACAACACATCAAGACAAGTTTAAATGAGGCCGGGAACAACATATAACAATTCCGGTAAGTCCTCATATGCATATTTCGAAATTGGTCCAGATCTGAATAAATCTTATGTTAAAGTAGATAAACATAAAGTTAAGATGCACAAAGATGATCTACACGAGATTCTAGTCAAGTTACATATAAAGTTTATTTAATTCGGAGCTACGGTCTAGAAGATATGAGCAAAACAAGTAAAACATGACATTGATGCAAAATGCACCCAAACATCAAGCAAACACCTCAAAACAAGGAAGCAACATGATAATATGAAACTACATGCAATTCTAAGCAAGTTTCATATAGAGCACACTCAAAACGGAGCAACGGTTCAAACACATACACACCATACAAGTCAAAGCAACAATCTGTCCAAAACAGCAACTAGGCATATTGCAAGCATCAAAACAACATGCTACAGCACCCCAACATCATAACAAAAGGCATGGACATGATGTACAGGTAAAGCATAACAAAACGTGAACACTGAGCTATCTCCAGAAATCACTAGAACATGCTCAAACACACATGGTAAGATTGCAACTTATAATAATTCGGACTTTGCAGAAAATAACATCACGATGCAATGTTTAGAGCTATCAAACAACATGTTACAGGAACTTATCATGGCAAACAAAGGCATGGCATGATTCTACTCAAAGCATAGATCAAAAGTCCGTTACTGACCATAAGCCAAAAAGGAACACAAAATATGATGGCACCCACGTAAACATAGCAAGTTATTAAACAGATTCATACATGGCAGGAACATAATTATGAAGGCATGTAGATGAGCTTGTGCAAATCACTACATAGCAATACATGGAATGGCAAGGCAACCAACAGAAATAAGACATATTTGAGAAGCTAGGAATGTCAAGATCAAGGTCATAGGATGCATGGAACAGTAGGAAAACACATGGGAACAACTGATCATAATGTTAACAGGCTGACAGCAACATTATGAAGCAACTTTGGAGCAAGATATGAACAATCTAAAGCAAGCTATAAATGCTACCAGGGGCATTTATGAATAGAGCATGATATGTAGATCAAAACATGTTTATAGAACATCTCCAGATTATGCATAGAATGACTACTCCTAACATGTTTATATAGAATCACGAAATAACAGATTCATCCTAGCAAAACAGCAACATCATGAACACTATTTAACAAGCTCGATTCACTCACCACAAGTCATTTCATGACAAAATAAGCATTGCATCATCAAGAAGACATGTTTGTGTAACCAACCAAGTCAAGAACAAGTCCATAGCATGCAAGGATCAACTATAGCATCCTTGGCTAAATTGAATAACATGTAAACAATCTGCCAGGAAACATTTTGAAGCAAAAGTAGAGCACTCAAATGACATGCTAGACTACTCCATAATTGCAACAAAGGGCATTAATGGATAGACAATAACCACATGTTCAAAACATCCTTACTGAAGTATCTAAAATATGCATGGATCTCTCTGTAGCATCAAGTTTACATGGCATGAAAATAACAGCAGAACAGGGACTAAAATCAGCAACATCACGATGCCTAGTTTGCATGCTTGTGCTAGTCACCACATTGATCACAAAATTACATGGTAAGCACCTCTGTAAAGAAGACATGGCATAGTTCAAAACACATGAAGACATCAACCTCATAGGATGCACACATCAATCATGGCAAAAATGACAAAAGAGCTCGTTCTGATAATGGAGAGCAGAAAACATTATGAAGCACTCTTACAATGATGATTCAGGCATCAAGATGACCTCAAATGAATATGATGCAATGGAATTAAATGATGTACTCGTCGAGGCGAACAATTTGACATATTACACGCACGAAACGGAGCTACGGATGCAAAGATACAACATGTCAAACATGGCATAAAAATTACACAGATTTCAGAGGGGGGAAAATCAACCTGAGGCAGCACGGATTTTGAGGCGCGGTGGATCTCGCCGGAATTCATGCCGGAGATGGACGGGGACGATGCCGGGGAGGCGGATCCGGGCCGGATCTCACCGGATCCGGCCGGTTCCTGGCGAGTGGAGGCGCGGGGATGCGGTCAGCGGGTAGGAGGCGCGGCGCCCGAGGCCGGAGAGGCGAAGCGGGCTGGGAGGCGGCGCGTTCTGGCGACCGTCCGGCGAGGCCGAGCGACGAGGAGGCGAGGCGCCGGGCGACGAGGGCTGCCGGCGCCGGGCGGCGAGGCACC
>NC_041383.1:511241624-511291470 GCF_002162155.2 Triticum dicoccoides
CGACGGGGTTGGAGCGGGAGGCGGCAGCGATGACGTGTCAGACACCGATTGGACGGAGCAAGGTGGAGGATGGACATGTCAAGCGGGGGCGGACATGTCCGGCGTGGCGCGGAGGGAAAAACTAGGGTTTCGGGGGGGATTAGACCGTGAATTTCGGGGGAGGGGCATATTTATAGGTAGAGGGAGCTACGAGAGTCCAAATGAGGAGCGGTTTTCGGCCACGCGATCGTGATCGAACGATCGAGAGCATGGAGGGGAGTTAGATGGGTTTTGGGCCAATTTGGAAGGGGTGTTGGGCTGCAAAGAGAGAGGGGCTTTTGCGGTTACCCGGTTAACCGTTGGAGTATCAGACGACCTCCAAATGGCACGAAACTGGACAGGCGGTCTACCGGTGGTATACCAAGGACGCGTGGCAAGACTCGGTCCATTCCGAGAACGTTTAACACCCACTCACGAAAAGAGAGAAGAGGGGGACGCCGGAGGACATAGGAGCGCCGGATTGCAAAACGGACAACGGGGAAAAGGCTCGGATGCATGAAACGAACATGTATGCAAAATGAAATGCACATGATGACATGATGAAATGCAACACGCAAGCAAATGACATGGCAATGACGGTGAATAACTGGCGGACACCTGGCGCATCGGACTCGGGGCGTTACAACACTCCTCCACTAACAAGAGATCTCGTCCCGAGGTCGTAGGACCGAGACGGAAGAGAAAAAAAAGGAAGAGGTGAAGCAAGAACTCAAGAGAAAAAGCAAAGAATCGAGAGCACTCGAGAAGAAGAGAGGAACGACGAGAATGATGAGAATTGAAAGCTCCTAGAATCAGATAGACTATGAAAGGCACTCGTTCTAACCGGAGTGTTTAGGATGAGAAAAGAAACGAATAAGACTGAAAGGATTTAGGTAGCACTCCGGCTGAAAATGGAAGGAATAGAACAGGAACTTCAGCCAAAGAGATGGCACTTGACGAGATGAACAAAGCAATGCCTCCGGAAGAATTGAAAGAATGGAATGAACAGAATTTAGAAGGAAGGATTGAACGGAGTTGTCGAGAAAATCAACAACGAAAGGATAAGCTTGATGTGGACTTATGGAAAACATCTCAAAATTATGAGGTGATAACCAGCCGTAAAGGGAAATGATTGGATGGCTGAGAAGAACGAAGAAATGCAAAACTCCACTTCAAAAGAATATGGAGGATTAATTGCACTTCGAGACGCAAGAAGAAAAGATACTTGAACGCCACCAACAAAATCTTGATGAACTCTTGAAGAATGAATTAAATCATGAAGAACCACCATGGAGAACTCCGGTGACAAAAGGATGGTGAGATAGAATGAAAGAGGAAAAGAAAAAGATTAAAACATTGTGGTGATTTAGATGGAGGTTCCGACGAAATAACCGAGGAAATTTGAACTCCGGAGAAGAAAAGATGAAAGCGCTTGGAACTAGAATTTATTCATTAAGAACAAACTCTGAAGGAAAAGATTACTCACTTGAATGAAATAAGAATAAGATTTATTGTATGCTTATCCTTCATCAAATTAAACTGATGACAAACAATGGATTTTTCATACTACTTATTCTCGTTGAAAAAGGATTAAGGGGGAACATAGCACAAAACTTGAGAAAGTCTTCATGACCCACCGGCAGAATTGAGACGAGCGAATGAATTAATAGGATGAAAAAGGAAAAAGAATCTGAATGAACCACCGTGAGAATTTGGAAATGACTGATGGAAGAGAATGAATCACCGGGAAGAATTAGAGGAACCAATATGCTCGAGGGGATTTAGATGCAAAAGGACAAGGAGATCATAAGCTGATTAGAGAACACTTGAACGAGGCACCAGGATAAAAAGAGAATCATAGCTGGAATGATGGCCTCCGGTGAAAAGAGACGGTAACACAGCTTCTGACCTTTTCCGGATGGGTAAGAAAAGAATATCTGACTAATGGAATAATTCAATAGGATAACAAGAACTAGAATCACGAATATTCGAGAGAACGGACAAGATTTAGATGAAAAACTCTTATTTGATCTTCAAATGACGACGAGAAACACCACCAAAATTACTGAGATACTCCGGGAGAACGGAAAGTAAAGAGGTTAGGCCAACAATGAAAAGAGTTTGAAAACGATCTTGGAGAAGGCATGTGACTGATGGAAACCATTCTTACGTCAGACTTTGAAAAGAATTGAGAATAACTCCGGGGAAATTAGAAGAGTCAGGTAAGATCCTGGGAAAAGACCTGTGCGTTAGGGCCCACTGAAGAGATAACACCGTTGGAAAGGATTGTTGAAAAGATAGATGATGCACCGTCACAATTGAAATATTTGAATGAGGTGACAACCTCGAATTAATTGGAACACAGACGAATCTCCTGATATGTCTTGATTACTCCAGAAGGATAAACTGGCGAGAGGCGAACGAGCAAGGAGAACACTTGATCCAAGGAAAAGAATACGATCACTACCGAAAATTAGAATTGAATCCACCGAAGAAGAATAAGAGATGAAGAATGTCCAACAAAAGAGAATTCACCGGCCGAAATGATTTACGAAAGACTGAAGAGGTTCCGCACGAATGAAATTGATTGTCGAGAGAGACTCAGACTCCGGGAAGAAAAGGGTGGGAGGGCAGGAAAACAAAGGCAACTAGAGGGGAGAATCGATGAATATCTTGAAGAGAAAACACCGGTTGAAATCATTGAGGAGAGAGAGCAAAAACTTCACACGAGTAGGATGGATACTCGATTACGGACTCTGGTTCTGAGAAGAAGAAGGGTGGGCGGGTGGGAAAGAAAACAACTGAGGATTAAACTCAGAGATGAAGAGGCTCGAGTCGACTTGACGAGAAATGCACCGGATGAGAAGAGCTGAGAGCCAACGATTGGAAAACCAACTGTGTGATCCTAAAGAAAATTTGAAGGGGAAGAGAAGTAATTCAAAACACCTACATCAAGATTCCTTACCAGAGCGACGAAGGGGCTGAGGAGTAAAAAGAATTCCTACTCTCCGATATAACTAGACTCTGAAACAGTTTTATTCTAGACTCAACAATGGCCAAACTACACGATCAATCAAGGGGGCTCCTAAGGTCGGTCGAGGCTCTAATACCAACTTGTCACACCCAATATGCGACCCTATCCAAAAGGAACTCGAATGTCCCACCAAGGATAGACCCGCATATTGAAACGCTTTTGCAAGGTGGATATCACACTACACCACAACACTACATCCTCGACACACAAGTTGGTCGGAAAAACAACGTCCGCCGACAGACAGTCTGTTGGGAAAGACTATTGCCGACCGATGTTGTCTGTTGGGGAAAGTCCAGACGGGAAAGCCTTTTCCCGACCGACATATCTTTCCCGACCGACTGCTTGATGGCTAAGGGGTATTTTTCCCGACCAATAGTTTGTTGGGCCTGCCATGGGCCTTTCCCGACCGACAGACCGTTAGGGTAACCATGGGCCTTTCCCGACCGACTATCAGCTGGGTATTCTTTCCCGACCAACATTTTGTTGGGCCTTGTGTTAGCCTTTCCCGACCGACTGTTTGATGGGGTTTCTTTTGCCAACCAACAATCTGATGGCGTTTTCTTTTGCCAACCAATAATTCCTCAACATTTTGTTTAGCCAACCACAACTTTAATTAGCATATCATATTGATTGTAACATACATATAGTTCATGTGTTCTAAGCATAATCGCAAGACATCATACATCGGGTTCACATCGGGTGCACCAAACCATTTTTATTCCATTAACTAATTGTCACATACATACAGTTCAATCTGTTCTAACCACCAAGACAAGATACCATACATCATGTTTACATAAGGACAACAGAAAGACACAATTATGAGACATCAGTTGTACAAAATGAAAGCTAAAACATCCAGTTGACGCGGATTGCCGGCTTCATGGTTCATTTCCTTATGTTTGCTTCCTACAGAAGATAAAGAAGTCTCAATTATTAGAATGTTCAATTAATTTATCAAATGAGCACAGAATTAGGAATACACTTCTCTAATCTATAAAAGTAGCGGAACATGAAGACCACCAATCGACTCCCAGTAGTGGCCATGGATGTGGCATAGAAGCCCTCTATACGATTGCTAAGCATTTAGTGTTCCTAGGGACATACTTAAGTTACTATGCATAGGTACCAGCAGCCAATATTCCAACACTTGTTTCCAAAAAAATAAATGTCCGTAGGGAATACAGTGTCATAGGTATAAGAGAAATAAAATGAGTTGTGCGAATGACCAATATTTGCTTTACTATTCAGGCCATACTAGGAAAAATATATCGGAAATATAGAATTAGTATCTCAAACGTAGAACCAGTTTACACATTTCTTTTGCAATTTATAAAGGCATAACCAGCACCTGCATGATAACTAAATATATGTACACTGCTTATTTAATCTGTACAGACAGATTATAAATACTAGGTTTTTCCTGATACTTACTGAATAATAGCTCATGGGTGGGCGCCTTCTTTATGGCTGGGTAGAATGGAAAAATTAGGCGTGCTGCCATATTGAAATATAGTTAGTCAAGATCTTTTTTTATGGATAGTTAGTCAAGATCTTGATAAAGATACAATGTACTATATTGGCCTAGAAACATGATTCAGAAATAGCAACTTTAAAAGCAACTAGCGATGTATTATGCTCTGTTCTGTACTATGGATGTGGTAATTGGAGTGTTCTTTAATGACAAATTAACTATTACTATTAAGCAATAATCAGCTAGCAGTGTAAACAAGATATAATGTTCTGACAAATTTAACTATTATTAAGAGCAACTAGCAGTGTTCTGTACTAATTGCAGAAAGTAGGCTCTGTACCCGTATACCATAAATCATATTTTAGTCTTCAATAAAACACAGGGAAACCAACTAAATGAATCTGAACATGGCTCTGTTTCACTTCTCTTATAATTGAGCAATTAGTTCTTTTGATGGAGAGAACAAATCAATGCTGACGAAGAACTAAAAGTGTAAAACAATGATAAACTTATGTACCTATTGGATGGTCAAGCTATTGTGAATTCAAGTGTCGCAAATACTACATGGTAAGTCCACACACTTGCTGGTATCGAAAAGTCTATTTCTGCAGCACACGACACACTGATATTGTAACCTCCTGGCAAACCTTTCAGGTAGATAGGCAAATGCTAACACATCATGTGTCTATTGAACCCTGCAAACTTCAGGGTGTCAATGGTTTGAAGTAAAAGTAACAAGTGCATCTATAGTATTCAGTTGGTTTGGTACACACTTAAAACTTCAAAAAAAATCATATTATCCGAAATGATGCAAAATGATATCAGGACTGATCAAAATGACCAGCCAAATCTTTGACATTCAATTTGTAACCTATCTTTTTATACGAAATGGACCGCAATATAGTAGTATGAATGTACGCCAGTCTGATGGTGTGGTTCTTCTATTCATTATAAGAAAAGTACAATCGTACTTGTGCTTTCATATGCTAATGAAAAATGACTAAGGATGATCGATAGACGAGCAACCAGAAAAGGCCTATGTACATCTTACCTGGCTACGACGCCATTATGCATAAATAGAAGCAACTTGTTGAAGAATCCTCAGTTCTTCCTCTCTTGTTCCAGATTCATGTACAACAATTCAGTTGCACCCTCACATGTTAACATGTGGGTAGGTTTGATTACTGAGTTCTCTATCGAATATTTTTGCAATGCCGTCGCACAGAAATGGATGTATTCATTACACTTATTATAAAGAAAAATATAGTATCTCCCAAAGAAAATAATAATGGATGTGCGTACATCAATCATGTATTCGTTACACTTAATATAATAGCATTAATCATATATACTGCTGAAATAATAAAATAGGTACTTACCCTGGAACCACCAAATTCATGTATCATGGTAAGTACCTATTTTATTACCAATCCTCAAACTTAACAAAGTATGTAGACTCACTTATAAATCAAGGAGTTGGTCATCTTTAGTGGCTAATGTCTATGATGCAAAATTTATTTCAGTTAGATACCAACCACAAAGACAAAACAATAATCAAATCTAGGTTGCATCACTTGCATGCTCAAAAAAAATCAGATTTGGCATATCATTCATGACGATATGACCAGATAAGGAAAAACAAGCAACCTGACATAACCTCAATTACACATCGAAAGTGAGAATAAGATAAAAGAATGCAACAAAAACCAGTCAAATAGTATGACAAAACTCAAGATGTGTCAAAACACTCACCTATCCAAAACCAGTCAGACCTTACAGAAGTTGGTTGATAAGTGTTGCCCGCAGATCTTGCAGCTCTGTAAAAAGTAAAGAGCCAAAGGTGAAATTGCAGTTATGTCAAGTCAAAGAATGTAGTACTACTCTGATAGAACATATATGGTACAAGTGGAATTTAATAGTTTGGTTAGCAACTACTTTTATTGCATATATAAATAAACTAGAAAGTAACTAAGACTGGAGTTTGAGGCAAGGTGTACATATTTAAGTCTGATATTAGCAGAAGTACACTGCAACCTCACTTTGAAAACATAATGGGACTGATTTAGATGGACAAGCAGTTCAAGTTGATATCATATGCCATCTACATTAATAATATATACATACCGATCAAACTTAAAACCAGATGTACAAATAATGATCGGACCACTGCCAAAGCTTTTTGACATATCTTAAAGATATTTATGTTGCTCCAGAGAAAGAAATCTACTTGATGAAACAATTAAGCCATGAAATTCTAAAGAAAGACTTACTTTTTGTCCGTGGTGTTCCACTGACAAGTGACAATCCATGTGTTTGAAGTGATGGATGCTTGCACTAGGGGAAATCAAGAATCACCAATGTTAGAAGAAATCTGTAAGCAGATCCTCAGTTCTATAGCATTAATGGTTTAACATGTCACCATTTCACGTTTTGAATTCTGAAATTGGATAACTACGTCATCCTTGACAATGTTGACCTCTTCGATACAAAGAATGATGTTCGCTCCTACCCTTTTCAAGGTCCTTTGAAGCCTCTTGTCATGAGTGGTTGTAGTCTTGTGAACAGCCTTCTTTCTGACATCAGTGGAAAGCTAAGTACAATAACAAGAGGAGAAATGTTTCATGTATTTGTAATCTTATAAGCTGACACACATCCACTAAATGGCATTGAATAAAAGATCAATCTCGAATTATTCAGATGATGGCAGCAATGATTCACATGGCACAAATTATTCATTCTGAGGAAACATTTTAGGTCTGAAACAAAGGATTCGCACAGGTAAAATAGATATTGAAAATATAACATGCTGAAAGAAGGAAACACTGCTGCTCATAGCAAAACCAATCCATGAATCAAAGCAGAGTTAGTTTTCTTAAGATAAAATTGCTGGGCCAATGTGGTGCATGGGTCCATCGCTGGGGGTTGAAACATGTATACTACAGGAAGAGAGGAGAGGATGGAGACCATATGAGGGAGAAAGATCTTACCCATGTCGTTGCTGCCATGGGTGGCTACTCGTGGTCACTGAAAGTAGATGGGAGAGATGGGGCCACCTGCTGCCCTGTTCCTACTTCACTGGACGCGGAGGAAGCAGAGGCCGCCTGCCTCGCTTCAGACCACCGGGAGCGAAGGGCCCTTGCGCCCCTCAAATCTGCTGCCATGGAAAGGTGCGAAGAGGAAGCTGGGAATGGGTTGGGGCAGTGGCGCCATGGGGGGGAGGGGGAGGTGGACGCTCGCGGCTGGGGTGGCTGGTGGTGGACGGAAGGTGGCCCCTGCGATGGCCGTCGGTGGCGACGTGAGTCGCAACCCTAAGCGGTGCCGTACAAGAGAGGGGTGGATTGAGATGAGGGAGAAAGGGGATTCAGTGAGGCGCCCTGGGCAGTTCTAGGTTTTGAGAGAAAAAATAAAAAATCACGGGCTGGGCCATGGTAAATGTTTTCATTTGCGCGCGCAGGCCCATTTACCACCTGCTGTTGGTCGGCGTTATTTGCCGACCGATCGTTAGATGAGGATACGATCTTTCCCGACCGATTGTTCGATAGGAGAGTGTTTTGTATTCCCGACCGACCGTCTCTCGTTGTACAAATTTTTTCCCAACCAACTATCACTTAGAAGTTCCATCAACTATCTATCGGTCCGGGAAAATGACTTTTGCCAACACACATCAGTAGGGAATAAAGTGTCGTGGTGTAGTGTCATTACATCAACATTACATAATAGATGGGGATACATACAAAAGGCATACAATGCCACACGAATACAACATCACAATACATAAGAGCATCATCCGACTACGGATGAATCACAAACAGAAACTCAAATGACATCCACCCTGCTAGCCCAGGCTTCCGACCTGGAACCTATCCCCTGATCGAAGAAGAAGTAGAAGAAGAACTCAACCAAGCAAGCATCGCTCTCACGTCATGATCATCAGAAAACCTGTACCTGCAACTGTTGTTGTAGTAATCTGTGAGCCACGAGGACTCAGCAATCCCATTACCATGGGTATCAAGACTAGCAAAGCTTAAAGGAAAGGAAGGGGTAAAGTGGTGAGGTTGCAGCAGCGAGTAAGCATATATGGTGGCTAACATACGCAAATAAGCGCGACAAGAGAGCAAAAGGAACGGTCGTCAACTAGCAGTGTTCAAGAAGTGATCCTGAACTCCTACTTACGCCAAACATAACCCAGAAACCGTGTTCACTTCCCGGACTCCGCCGAGAAGAGACCATCACGGCTACACACGCGGTTGATGCGTTTTAATTCAGATCTGGTGTCAAGTTATCTACAACTGGGCATTAAAAAATTACCATCTGCCTATAACCGCAGGCACGGCTTTCGAAAGATTATACCCTGCAGGGGTGTCCCAACTTAGCCCATGACAAGATCTCGCGATCAACGAAGGAATAGACCTTCTCCCAGGAAGACCCGATCAGACTCGGAATCCCGGTTTACAAGACATTTCGACAATGGTAAAACAAGACCAGCAAAGCCTCCCGCTGTGCCGACAAATCCCGATAGGAGCTGCACATATCTCGTTCTTAGGGCACACCGGATGAGCCAGACGTCGGGTTGGCATAGACCCTGGTTGCCCAGGGGGCACCGGACATCGCTCGGTTCGGACCAACACTTAGACAAGCACTGGCCCGGGGGGGGCTAAAATAAAGATGACCCTCGGGTTGGCCGACCCAAGGGAAAGGATAGGAGGTGGTGAGGCAAATGGTAAAACCAAGGTTGGGCCTTGCTGGAGGAGTTTTATTCAAAGCGAACTGTCAAGGGGGTCCCATAAATCACCCGACCGCGTAAGGAACGCAAAATCCGGGAACATAACACCGGTATGACGGAAACTAGGGCGGAAAGAGTGGAACAAAACACCAGGCAAAAGGCCAAGCCTTCCACCCTTTACCAAATATATAGATGCATTAATAATATAAGAGATATTGCGATATCCCAACCAAAATCCTGTCCACCAAGGAGAAATCTTCAACTTCACCTGCAACTAGCAACGCTATAAGAGGTCTGAGCAAAGCGGTAACATAGCCAAACAGTGGTTTGCATAGGAAAGGTGTCAAAGGTTAGAGGTTCATGGAAATTTGGGATGGCTTGATAAACAGGTGATAGGTAGCGCAGCATAGCGATAGAACGAAACAACTAGCATAGCAATGATAGTAGTGAGATCCAGGGTAGCGGTCATCTTGCCTGAAATCCCGCTAGGAAGAAGAACGAGTCCATGAAGAAGATGAACGGATGAAGCCAAACCAAGCGAAGATGAACGAATCCTCACGATCGCAACGAAACAGGAACTATCGAAAAGAAGCACACAACATAGTAAACACACCACACACAAACATGGCATGATGCACAACAAGCATGATGCATGACAAAGCTACATGAAGCTACTCATGGCAATAGATGATGCAAACAAGAACAACACATCAAGGCAAGTTTAAATGAGGCCGGGAACAACATATAACAATTCCGGTAAGTCCTCATATGCATATTTCGAAATTGGTCCAGATCTGAGTAAACCTTATGTTAAAGTAGTTAAACATCAAGTTAAGATGCACAAAGATGATCTACACGAGATTCTAGTCAAGTTACATATAAAGTTCATTTAATTCGGAGCTACGGTCTAGAAGATATGAGCAAAACAAGTAAAACATGACATTGATGCAAAATGCACCCAAACATCAAGCAAACACCTCAAAACAAGGAAGCAACATGATAATATGAAACTACATGCAATTCTAAGCAAGTTTCATATAGAGCACACTCAAAACGGAGCAACGGTTCAAACACATACACACCATACAAGTCATAGCAACAATCTGTCCAAAACAGCAACTAGGCATATTGCAAGTATCAAAACAACATGCTACAGCACCCCAACATCATAACAAAAGGCATGGACATGATGTACAGGTAAAGCATAACAAAACATGAACACTGAGCTATCTCCAGAAATCACTAGAACATGCTCAAACACACATGGTAAGATTGCAAGTTATAACAATTCAGACTTTGCAGAAAATAACATCACAATGCAATGTTTAGAGCTATCAAAAAACATGTTACAGGAACTTATCTTGGCAAAAAAAGGCATGTCATGATTCTACTCAAAGCATAGATCAAAAGTCCCTTACTGACCATAAGCCAAAAAGGAACAGAAAATATGATGGCACCCACGTAAACATAGCAAGTTATTAAACAGATTCATACATGGCAGGAACATAATTATGAAGGCATGTAGATGAGCTTGTGCAAATCACTACAGAGCAATACATGGCATGGCAATGCAACCAACAGTAAGAAGACATATTTGAGAAGCTAGGCATGGCAAGAGCAAGGTCATAGGATGCATGGAATAGTTGGAAAACACATGGGAACAACTGATCATAATGTTAACAGGCTGACAGCAACATTGTGAAGCAACTTTGGAGCAAGATATGAACAATCTACAGCAAGCTATAAATTCTACCAGGGGCATGTATGAATAGATCATGATATGTAGATCAAAACATGTTTATAGAACATCTCCAGATTATGCATAGAATGACTAGTAGCAACATGTTTATATAGCATCACGAAATAACAGATTCAGCCTAGCAAAACAGCAACATCATGAACACTACTTAACAAGCTCGATTCACTCACCATAAGTCATTTCATGACAAAATAAGCATGGCATCATCAAGAAGACATGTTTGTGTAACCAACCAAGTCAATAACAAGTCCATAGCATGCAAGGATCAACTATAGCATCCTTGGCTAAATTGAATAACATGTAAACAATCTGCCAGGAAACATTTTGAAGCAAAAATAGAGCACTCAAATGAACTGCTAGACTACTCTATAATTGCAACAAAGGGCATTAATGTGTAGACAATAACCACATGTTCAAAACATCCTTACTGAAGTATCTCAAAATATGCATGGATCTCTCTGTAGCATCAAGTTTACATGGCATGAAAATAACAGTAGAACAGGGATTAAAATCAGCAACATCACGATGCCTAGTTTGCATGCTTGTGCTAGTCACCACATTGATCACAAAATTACATGGTAAGCACCTCTGTAAAGAAGACATGGCATAGTTCAAAACACATGAAGACATCAACCTCATAGGATGCACACAGGAAGTGGAAAGGCCTACAGTGCTATGAGCTTATCGCTCGCATTACAGGACAAGACGCATTTAATGTGTAGCTTAGGTGTCCTCTTGCTTTATTGGGGACGGGAGCGAGGTACGTCCCGTCCGTCGCCGCTCCTCCTTGCTTCGACACGCGCCCTGGCCAACGATGCATGTGGTGCCATGTAGGCAGGCAAGCAGCTGAGGTGGCGCGGTGGTGGAGCCTTCACGAAGATCTACATGCCACCACGCGGGTGCGTGCTGAGTTGGCCTGGAAGCTGCATGTTGCCACGCAGGTGCCTATCCAGCTAGTTGAGCTGGCAGCTGCATGTGAACGGCGGTGGAGACTTGGTTGGCGCGGGTCTGGCTGTGGCCCCGCTGACGCCGTTGGCAAGGGCCTTGCCGGGTGGCTCGGCAAGGGTCTTGCTGTGGTGCGCTGCTGTCCCCGGCAAGGATCTTGCCGCGGTCTTGTGGGTTTCCTTGGCTAAGGTCCCGCCAAGGATCGCCGTCTTCTGATCCTCATGTGATCTCATATGTTCGTTGTCTTCACAAAGATCTACATGCCACCACAGGAGTGCCTCCCGAGCCCTGGTCCTAATGAGGTTGGGAAATTTGGGCTCAAGGGTAGCGCGTCCCACTGGCGTGAGGCAGGGCAAGCTGCCCCGGCAAGGCTCTTGTCGGGGCTGTGGATCCTGCCCCGGCAAGATTCTTGCCGGGGAGAATCGCCCTGTCCTCTTGGTCTTCTGGCCTTGGCGCTGCACTGATCGTTTCTGTGGCTCCGGCCTTCTCCCTTGCCTTGCTTAGTGTGGTCGTGGCCACGCGGCTTCGACTGTCTGTGCACTTAGTAAGGGGTACATAAAAGAGCCCCTATTTTAGTACACCGACAGTAGGAGTACTAGGTAGTAGTTTTTGGCATGCATTAAGAAATTTTGGATATATTTTGCTATTTTTTGTACAATAGATTCTTCCTAGGGCTGGTTGAAAGTGCTAGTTTTTTATTAAATACTCTACATACTGTAAGTAGGAGTGAAAGTTAAGCTTTGGAAGCCAATAAGCAAGGCTAGTTACATAGTGCATATGTGTACATGATTGAAAGTGAATATCAACCATGAGTGACTAATATCTTGATGGAAAACTCGAAACTATGGAATACTAGGAAAAAATTGCATGGTTGGAAATACTAGCAATGTTCACGTGCGTTGCAACGAATCATAATTAGAATAATACTTATTTACAAACTTGATACAAAACACTCTAATTTTGATATACATATATCACTGGAGATATATTATGTTTCAATTAGAATATATTCCTTGGGATGTTTTGGTGAGGTCAGGGAGGGATGTGGTTTATTTTAAGATACTAATTATGGGTTTTTCTGCAAATTGGTAGACAAGTGGGATGTTGGTGAGAAAAGGCAACAACTTACCTCATAGTCGTTAGATGTAGATCTAATGGTCAGAAACGACGGATGGTCGACACACCATCATCACCAACTTAGTCTTCTCTAGGAGTACTAGCAAGATCCGTGCATTGCATGGAACTTAAAGATGCATATTTTTATAAAACACTTATTGTTATTGACCCATGCGGGAGTAATCCCATGTGTAAAAACTACTGATATCTCGAGAAATATGAGATAAGGTGAAGAGGAGTGGGGCGTGGTGGTGATTGGTGGTCGGAGTGAGCGGAGGCATGGGGATTGATGACGCCGGCAGCAGCCACTAGGCCAGTTTGTTCTAGAGGCTTCCTTTCTTAATTGCTCAACAATGAGGTTTTTGGAGATAAGGATGAATGAGGGAAGGCCGTGTCTGCAAATGTGGAGAGGGGTGCGGGTATCTTTTAGTTTAATTTCCATCCGTCAGATATAGATCGGACGGTCTATATTGCAAGATGGAACACGTACCATCATCACCAACTCAGTTTTTTATAAGAGAAGAAATATAAGTACGGAGATACAAATGTATTATTGGTAGTTGTTTCCGTAAACTAGCATCTGCATTCTATTCAACGCCTCAGCATGTGGGGCCTTAGCACAATGACTTCTCGACTGTGTAAAACAAAGGTTTTCCCGTTTGCACTTTTTGGCTTGCTCTAGTCCTAGTAGTCATACTATGTGGTCTAAGCACGTGTAGATTTATTCTTTTTCACGTCTCGTGTTCGCCGTACTGCCATGACATTTGATGAATAGACGGTAAGTTATTCACAGGGAAACCCTTGTTGAGCGTGTTTGCAAGAGAGAGAGATAGTGTGTGTGTGTGATATGTCTAGAGACTGAGGCAATGATAACAGATTCTTTGTGTCTACGTGTGTGGAGGATAGAGAGAGACATGTACATGGGGCTTTGTGTTGTGTAACATGGAGACACATATACATAATTAGAGAGTGAGTGTGTGAGGTACACATGAAGACATGGGGAGAGATGAGGATCCAGATAAATGGATGTTTGTGCGTGGTGTTTGTGTGTGTCTGTGTGTGTTTGTGCATGCAGTTGTGTGTGAGAGGGAGTGTGTGTATTTGGAGTAGAGAGACCACTATTGATGTAAACCTAGTATAAGGGAAGGGGGAATGGTGTGACATGTGTAGTAGGAGGATAGCACGGGTGCGGCCAGGGGGAGCAGACTATTTGGAAGAGACATCGAGTGTGTGTGTGGGAGAGGGGTGTGAGAGCGATAGAGAGATAGAGATCTAGCGACGGAGAGAGAGAGAGAGAGAGAGAGAGAGAGAGAGAGAGAGAGAGGAAGAGAGGAGGCGAGAGGGGTCATTTGTGTCGATAAATGGCGTATAGATAGGGAGACAATGTTGATGTTGTTCGAAATTGGCCTATGTACGGAGACGCAAGGGAATCGAGTCATTGTGTGTGTGATAGGGACTTCACGAGAGATCTAGAATAGATGGTGCAGAGAACAATTTGCGAGATCGAGAACGATGATATATTAGGGAGCTATGGAAAGAGTCACAACATATATGTATACAGGGAAGGAGCTGGGCGGGTCCGCATGTGGGAGAGATAGAAAGAGGAGAGTGGTGCACAAGGAGACAAAGTGTGCTTGTTTGAAGTGGGGTTGGTGTATGAGGTGAGTGTGCGAGAACCACATAACTAGGGAGATAGACGTTTGGGGGCAACGTTTTGTGTGTATGGGAAAGATACACTCTACATAGTGCATGTGCTTGGGAAAGAGAGATGTTGGGAGACCTAGAGAGTGGGGGAAGAGATGTGTGCATGGTCGAGAGACAAAGTGATAGAGACCTATATTGGGGTCAGGACTTTAGAAGAGAGAGGGGTGTTAATGTGCTCATATGTTGGTGTTTGGGGGAGATAATGACTTCTGTGTGGGGATGGGGGCGACGAGGGGGGGGGGCTGGCTTCAGATAAAGAGTGAGGTGTCTATATTCGAGGGACTTTAGCGTAATTGAGATATACATGGTCAATAGTGTGTGCACTCATAGTTGATCAATTTGTTTCACAGTTTGGACTATGAGATAACGATACTTTTGAACATGCGTGATATACCTTGATGTACCAGAATTACAAACCTAAGATTGGAATTTTGGAATTCGACTCCATCATTAGCTTTTGTAATTCATTTAAATGGAGGTACATTTTTTAAGCCGGGATTTCGTGATTTCAAATTCATATATCAAATCTAGAGATATACACATACGGGCATGTTCAAACTTTATAATCATCCACTTTATTCATACACATACACATTTTTGCTTTTGTCATCATATTTAGGATAAACACATTTGGAATTTCATTTGAATTGGACTGTATGATGGTATTTGCTTGTAGTAGCTCAATGATCCATATTTGAATTGAATGGACAATCTAAGTTTAAAGTTGGAGACATTGATTTTCAAAACTTGCACTTTTTTTTGTGTGCAAAACAAACAAATTCTTGGCCATGATATCATAGTCGGCCGTACAAGAGAAGAATATAATTTCAGGTACCAAAAGCTTTCAAACTTCCCGCTCACATCGAAATATCTCGCGCCCGAAAGTTTAGTCCTCTGATATTCCTGTTTTACCCCTGCCACATGAACAGAAAAGGGCTGCTTTGGTAACTCCATTGTTTTCCCCTCTTTTCCCCAAACATTCTTCCCCAAAGCCCCTCCCCTTCCCCTACCTGACCCCCCACCCAACCACGGCAAGCCACCGAATCTAGTCCTCCGCCACAGCGGTGGACCTCACACCCCGCCGGATCTACCTTCCGCACCTTGGAACCCCCAACTGCCAAGTCAACACTTCACCGGGGCCGCTTTAGCGACTGGCTTGTCCACCGCTCCAGATCTCCTTGACCGCCATCATGGTCCACCGCATCGGATCTGGTTAACCGGCGCCCTCGTCCACCACAGTGTAGGCCCTTCACTGACTCCCTCATTCGCCCCTTCGCTGGCCCTTCATACAAGCCCTCGTCCACCGCAACAGATCCGCCTCACCGAAAGCACTGTACAACGCACCCACTGAAGCCTTCATCCACTACACCGGACCTGCTCCACGGATGCCATATTCAACTCCACTGGCCCTGTTTTACAGACACCGCAGCCTCATCAGGTTATTTAGATTTGTACTCCTTCAGTTTTTCTCTTTATCGTGCAACGGTTCACCTACCACAGATGAGTTTTCTTGTATGTCGACAGGCGCCGCAATCGTAGCACCGGAGCTGCTTCAGCGATGGCGATAGCCGGCCCAAACTCAACCCCAACATGAGCACCATTGACGATCCTTAGCTATCAAGTATGACAACGATACCCATACGTCGTCGAGAATCAGGTACTATTAACCAAAGGCCGGCGCCTACGTTCACTTTCTTAGCATAAGCACCGCACCTTTGAATTTCTTCAGGGCATCATTCAGTTTTTCATGAGACGCTTTATTCTGCTGGCACCTGTAGGGCCATACTTCTGGCAGTGAACATGTTACATGTGCTAAATTACATACCAGTGCACATATAATTAATATGCTTTAGTTTTGTCCTAAGTATTACTGTACTTCCTAGATATCACTGCCTACTATTTTACTTCTTGAATGCTATATTTATGAAATGGTATTGTTCTGATGCCACCTGTTGGTTCCATCAGACTGTTTAATGTTCTCTATGCTTAATTACACATCAGCAAACTATCATGTGGTTCCACTGCTTTTTGTTCGTTTACCCTACATTTTTTGATGCTACCTATTACATCACTGCTCCGAGCATCTGTTCATTACTTGTTTGTGTGTTCTTGATCTTCCCAAGTTGCATGACTAATTTGATGCTTCTATTAACTATGGAGCTACCAACCCCATCAAGCAAAATATATGTTCTTTTGGGGCTGGCACCTCGAACAAGCATAAAAATAGAGTGAAGCAGATATATTGTTATGTATACACACACCCTTGTTTCATTAGTTTAGATGAACCATTGATGATCAATTCGGACCAGTGCATGCGATTAAAATTAATTTTACCTAAATAGAGGGTGCAGAATAAACTACAACAACTAGATTTGCAACAGAATAAATTAATTTCAACTAGGGATGTCAACTGGGTCCCGTTTAATCCCGATTAAAGTCCACTAGTGGTATGATAGTTCAAAAGAGTTTTTGTTTTTTGAGGAAAATGAACTAGGGAGCTAGCAAAAACTAACTAGATGGGACTGGCGGATGTTGTTTATTTGCCACTTACATCGCTAGTTTCATCTTACCATTTTAATTTCTTTTTGGCTGATGCTGCTTCGAACCATTTAAATATAGCTTGCCATGCTCGGCAGTAATTCGTATGTCATTTACCATGTAAGCTTACTGCCTGGATCATACGATAACTATATCTTACTTATGTCTAGCGGAAACCTTTCAGGATGCCGTTCACACTAGGACACAATGTACAACCCCAGAATTTATTTGTGGAAGTAGGGCACCATCCATGTTACCAGATGGTAGCAGTTCAGAGGCAACACCGCCGGAGAGCAGTCTGAGCACATATATTATAGTGCTTGAGGCCCTACTAGAGGCAGAAAGAGATGGTGTGGCTGCCATGAATGAGTTAATCTTTATCTTGATGCTGGAAATTATGGAATTAGCGGCACGCATTATGCAAGCAAACCAAGAATTCGAGCAAGTAAGAATGTTGCATTTGAATACGGAGGAGGTCCTGCTGTTTCTGCTATCTGAAGCCCAGGGTAATCCCGGTTCTTCTTTAGATACCAGTTGAAATTGTCATTAGATTATTGTACTTGCATGTTGTGTCATGTCTCTGAATGGATTATGTTGCAAGACCCCCCTATCTTGTCCATGTGTTGTAATGATCCGAATTTTTTAGGTGAGGTAATCCTCAGTACTTGTATGATTGACATAAGGTGAACTGTTTTTCGTGTGAGCGTATTGTATTGGATGAAATAACTGTTTGACTCAAAGTGTATCCAACCTACTGAATTTGAAGATCACGACATTTCTAAATCATAATCATATATAAACGTGGAATAAATATTTGTTGTGGTTTTGAATATTAATAACAAAACGTAGAATTATCTGTGGATATTCGTAATTGGATACAAATTGGATTTGAATTTAGTTTGCCAGGGCCCAGGGCAAACATGAATGCTAATTCTCCCAAGTTTTGAATGAAGCAGCTAAACACCCACTATAATTTGTGGGCTGCTCGAAGCAAGTGTTTGCGAGATGGAAATTACTGTCTACCCCTGACACTTGACATCCTTATCAACCGGATTTACACTGCTTTTGATAGGGATAGACTAGTAACTTCAATCAGACATGACATGACGGCCTCTGAGCCCATTCAGACACGGTGGGTGCCAAATGTGGGTGGCAAAACACATTTGATTCAAGCTCGTCCGAAAGACATGTGTCTCTTCCTCCATTTCCCCATTCATACACGGTGGGCGGCAAAACAAACTCTCCTCGTCCGAAATTGATGTAGGCTAATATTTTAAATAGGGGCAGATGTGTAACTTCCCTCAGACGTGACACAACCGCCCTACCTGTCAGCCCCATTCATACACCGTGGGCGCCAACCGTGGGCGGCAAAACACCCTCTCCTCGCTCGAAATAGTTACCAGGAAATATTTGGGAGATGCGAGATTACCGTCCTATCCCCAACCGACGCGATGTCCTAAATTTTAAACAGAGGTTAATTTCGTAACTTTCCCACATTTCAGAGAAGCGCGTCCCAAAGTTTGAGATCCCCCCTCCCCTCCATTTCCCCATTCATACACCGTCGGCGCCGCGACAACCCCCCCACTGCGGCCAACCTCCTCCGTCCGCCACCCCATCGTCCACCTTGCCGGAGCCGCTACCCCTACCCCGTCATCCACTGCAAGAGATGGACGTCTCTCATCCACGGCACTGGACCAGGATCCTTTCATCGCGTCCTGTCGCTTCATCGACGCCGTCGTTCACCTTGCTATTGCTGCTCCTACGACCACCTCGTCCACGGCAACAGGATTTATCCCTTGACCCGGCCGTCTGCCGTGTAAAGTCTTCTTCCCCACCGCCGACAGCCATCGCACCCGCAGCTCCCTCAACGTATCAGCAGAGGCCTACACGGCGTCACAAGAGAGGTGGTACTCTTCCATATGTGCTTAAGTTATTGATCTCACCCGGAAAATAGATCGTAATTTGTTTACTGTACTTTTCTTGTCCCTACCAAATTGTACACTACTAGGAAAAGGGCTATAGATAGGACTGATTCTAATTGCGCACCAGGTAAGTAGTGCGCCACTACTATATACTAATGGCGCACCTATTGCTCGTGCGCCATTAGTGTGGAAGACACTAATGGCGCACCGTGCTCACGGTGCGCCACTACTATTAATTTTTTTCCCATTTTTCCATAAAACTAATGGCGCATGGACGGCAAAGTGCTCCATTACTAGTTAGAACTAGTAATGGCGCACGACCAAGACAGTGCGCCATTAGTATTTTTTTTTACTTTTTTGCAAACCTACTAATGGCGCACTGTGCTAAAGTGCGCCATTACTAGTTTAAACTAGTAATGGCGCACTTTTCCACAGTGCGCCATTAGTATACATATGTTTTTTTACTTTTCTGCAAAAAGTACTAATGGCGCACCACCTGCCGGTGCGCCATTAGTAACCAGGGTTACTAACGGCGCATTTTGTGGTGGTGCGCCATTAGTAACCTGGGACAAACAAGATATTTTGGACAGCCCACCTACCCACTCACTTTCCCCACTTCATTCTCTCCACCTCCTCCTCCAAGCTTGTCTCGCCTGCCTCCTCCTCCTCACCTCATTTCCACCATAGATTCATCAAAATTAAGTGGTGAAATCACCTTTTTTTGATAGGTATGTAAGGGGAAAGCTATCTTCATGATGTAGATCTACTTTTTTTCTCCCTAGCTCGCTCCAACAACGTGCACATGCACTTTTTGTTGCCTAGCTAGATCTATGTATGTTTGTGGTGTTGCTTGTGTTTGTGGTGTTGCATATATGTTTGTGTTTGCCAATATTTTGCCGGAATGTTGATTCATTTCTGTTTCGGCGAGAATTTTGGCACTATGCATTCTTTTTGGTCCTATTTTTAGGGAAGGTCATGCCAAATTTTTTCTTGGTTCTAAAATATCGTTTTGCTCTAC
Organism: Triticum dicoccoides; assembly: GCF_002162155.2. NCBI lineage: Eukaryota > Viridiplantae > Streptophyta > Magnoliopsida > Poales > Poaceae > Triticum > Triticum dicoccoides. The sequence goes on from NC_041383.1 coordinate 511,261,876, forward strand.
CCCGCAGGCGACCATGGTCCGCACGATGACCGAAGGCATCGTGAATAGGTTTTTGAGCTCCGCGAAGGCGGAGATGCTTCAAAAGAACGAGACGGAGATAAGATGTCCGTGTCGAAGATGCAAGCTGAAGAGCCTTATTGCGGATACGGATTCCGGGAAGGTGCGGGACCACCTGCTCTTGCGTGGTTTCATGGATGGCTATCGATGGCAAGGTGATGAAGATGACTATGAAGTCGTCCATGGGGGGCGGGCAAGAAATGAGGAAGGGCAACAAGACAACCACCGCGGCGAGGGCGGGCGAGAAGACGAAGAATCTCCAGGACATGATCACGATGGTGATGATGTACACAATCATCATGTAGAAGATGTCGTACATGATGATGAGGAAGATCAAGACGAAGGGCATGATCATGAAGATGAAGATGCCGGAGCAGACGACGATGGAGGCTGGGCACAGGACCCTCATATTCAAGAGCTGCTTCGCAAGAAGACGGATAACGCAAGAGCTGCCGCCCGAGAGAAAGCCAAGCTGGATCAAATGGAGATAGACGCGGTTACTCCATTGTATGAAGGATGCAGGCCTGAGGATACCCGCCTGAAAGTAACGCTCATGGCTATGGAGATGAAGGTAAAACACAAAATAACCGACGCATGCTTCGATGAGAACATGTCATTCTGGCACGAACGTCTTCCCAAGGGGAACAAGTGCCCGACCAGTTTCGAGGAGGCGAAGAAAATCGTGTGTCCTTTGGATTTACCGCACGTGAAATACCAAGTGTGCATGAAAAATTGCATCATTTATCGGGACGAGCACGCGGAGTCTACCATATGTCCGGTGTGCGGCGTCACTCAATACAAGAAGAGGAAGAAAGCTCCTCGAAAATCGGTGTGGTACTTTCCGATCACTCCTCGTCTGCAGCGGTATTTCGCGGACCCTAAGGTAGCAAAGCCCCTGCGTTGGCACGTGGATAGGGAGGAGAAGAAGCGGGAAGATGACAGAAATGATCCGGAGATAAATAAAAAAGACAAGATGCTGAGTCACCCTAAGGATGCGAGCCAGTGGCAAGCGTTGAACTTAGAATACCCAGAATTTGGGAAGGATCCAAGGAACATCGTGCTGGGCGCGAGCACCGATGGAGTAAATCCGTTTGGCAGCCAGAGAAGCACACATAGCACCTGGCCTGTGTTTGTGTGGATGTACAACCTTCCCCCTGGTTGTGCATGAAGAGGAAGTACATTCACATGAGTATGCTAATTGAAGGGCCGAAACAACCAGGGAACGACATCAATCTGTATCTGGGGCTGCTGAAGGAGGAGCTAGACACGCTGTGGAAAACGCCAGCCAATACGTGGGACGCCGCAGAGAAAGAATATTTCCCTATGAGAGCCGCACTGCTCACGACAGTGCACGACTATCTTGGTTACAGATATCTCGCGGGGCAGGTAGTCCACGGATATTCTGGATGCGTAAGGTGCATGGATGACACAACGTATCGCCAGCTAGATAGAGATCCTGGGTCTTCGAAAACCATGTTCATGGGACATCGAAGGTGGCTTCGCGATGATGACCCATGGAGGAAACGCAAGGATCTGTTCGATGGTGAAACCGAACCCCGAAAACGCCCGTGTACGAGGAGCGGCGAGGAAATAGACGAGCTGTTGAAAAATTGGAAAGACTGCCCACTGCCGGGAAAGAAGAAAAAGGCGCCAGAGCCGGGAAAGAAGCAAAAGGCGCCAGAGCTGCTGCTGAAGGTATGAAAAACGAGGTCTGTTTTCTGGGACTTGCCGTACTAGAAGATCCACCGTGTGCCTCACAGCCTTGATGTCATGCATATCAAGAGGAACGTGTGCGAGAGTCTGCTTGGTACCCTGCTCAACATGCCAGAGAGGACCAAAGATGGGCCGAAAGCAAGGGCAGACTTGAAATCAATGGGCATCAGGCAGGAGCTTCACGCTAATGATGATGATGATGATGATGAGGCAAAGCAGGACACAAAAAGTCGTCGCAAAGGCAAAAAGGCCAAGAAGACCGGAAATGACTACCCTCTCGCGTGCTTCACTCTAAGTCAGGAGGAGATCGAGCTGTTTTTCACCTGCCTCCTAGGAGTAAAACTTCCTTATGGTTACGCGGGGAAGATAAGCAGATACCTAGACCCAGCGAAGCAGAAGTTCAGCGGGATGAAGTCTCACGACTGTCACATGCTGATGATGCAGATACTTCCAGTTGCAATCCGTGGGATCATGGACGCGCACGTCCGTGAAATGCTATTTGGCCTATGCAACTTTTTCGACGTCATCTCTCGGAAGTCGATTGGCGTGAGGCAACTCAGAAGGCTACAGGAAGAGATCGTGGTGATACTATGCGAGCTTGAGATGTACTTCCCGCCAGCATTCTTCGACGTTATGGTGCATCTGCTGGTCCATATCATGGAGGATATCATCCAACTCGGGCCGACGTTCCTGCACAGCATGATGCCGTTCGAAAGGATGAATGGTGTCATCAAAGGATACGTTCGGAACATGTCACGTCGAGAGGGAAGTATAGCCAGGGGCTTTCTGACCGAAGAGTGCATCTCCTACTGCATGAATTATCTAGGCATCGAGAACCCTGTTGGTCTACCCGTCAACAGGCACCTCGGCAGGCTCGCTCGATGGGGTCACCGTGAGGGTCGCTGCGAAATGCATGTCGACTTCGAGGGTCGACTCGCTGACTTTGAAAGAGCAAACCTAGTCGCGCTACAACACATAGACGTGGTCGATCCTTGGGTGGTAGAGCACAAAACCTTTATTGAGAAGACGTACAATGACCGAGGCCAACAGAGGACGGACGGAGATATACTCAAAGAGCACAACTCATGTTTCACGCGTTGGTTCAAGCAGAAGCATGCCCTCCGTCAGTTGCATGCCCGCCGTTGGCGGTGCCTCGACATTAGCCGAGCTCGATGGCATCACGGTAACTAAGCCTCTCGGCCGATGACTTCATCTCCTTGGCTTTGACTGGGCATCCCTGACGCCCTGTACATGTTTTCGCATGGCACCGCCGACGTTCCTTGCACTCTTTTGCACTTCGTGGGTGCCGAGTTGGTCTATGTCGCCAAGGGCAGAATCGTTCAACCGGGCAACCGCATGTTCCACGGTAATCCGATGCCACCCACAGTGTATAGGGTTGAAGTGGTTCGGGTGCTGCCAGGCTGCGATGAGCTGTTACCTCCGGTTCGACCCGCTGGGGCCGACGAAGAAGATGAGATGACCCTCAGCGCCTGCGTAAACTGGCCGCTGCTTTGGCCGAAGAGCCAGATTCGTTTGGGGGCGGGGGACACCACCCCACAGACAAGACCGCCAGTCGTGCCGGCGCCAAGCCATGACAAGAACGCTGCAACGCTACCGGACCTGCCGGACATCCCTATGTCGGACATCCCTATGGCACAGGATCCGGACAGCCCTATGGCACAAGATCCAGACGACGATGACAACGACGATGGTACATTTACCAAAGTCGATAAGTACTTTGCCGAACATGGGTATGCTGACGAGTTCTGCGGGCCTCTTTCTCAAGAACCCAACCAAGACGACCGCAATCTAGCTGGTACGGCGGAGAAATCCAATTGCAATAGGCGTCGTCTGTTGTTCAGTTCTCATGAGACGCCTCCAGCTCCCGCCTTCACCGAGCCTCAGATAGCTGAGGTGCGAAATATTATCAGCCTCAACACGCTCAAGAAAGCGGTCTGTGAGCAGAACCCGGTCCCATTACAGGAGATCAAGAAGAAGGGACAGAAATGAAAGACTAACAAGGGCGCCGGTGCGAGCCAGCTGGCACCGAGTTTGATCCATGCTCAGGACGGGCCACCTTCACCTAAGGATATATCGAGGAGGGTGCATGTGGCGGGTAGGGCGATGCTACCGCCAAATATGCTGAATGCTGCAACCGATGCTATGCGGAGTCTGCATGACAGTGTTCTTTCTTTTGAGAAGTGGCGTCTGAGAGAGAATGATGTGGCATACCCGGTTTTCGTGGCCAAGGTGCTAGAGGGCAAGGGCTTTGTGGATAGCGACATCGAGGGTACGATTGTCCTGCGGTTTGATGACATCTTTGCTATGTTTAACCTTCATTCGCTGCACTACACCTTCGTTCGGCTGTTTTTGCTGAGTATGGAGATGCGGATCATTAGAGACAAGACCCCGGACATCGTGATAGTTGACCCCTTCTACATGCGTGCCAAGCACTTGAACAACGCTGGGGACCGCCAAGTTGCGAGTTCACACCTCGAAGGCGTCATTCTGGCAAACCCAGATAAGGATAACTTCCTTGTGGCTTACTTTCCCGAGTAAGTCATCCCTTAACCGCCCTGTAACATATGATTTCTTAGATTTTGATCGTTCTTATTTTTCTAACATTCCGTGTTCTGTGCAGTGACACACATTGCACACTCATCCTCTTAAGCCCAAAATATTCCATGGCCACGTATTTCGACCCGAACCGTAACTCCAAGATAGACTACACAAATGTCAAGAAAGTCCTTGATGATGTTCTCCCCGGCTACGCCAAATCTGGAGGCACCTTAACCAGGGCAGTTCGTAAGTACGGCAAGCACATGTTCTCACACAATACGAAGTTCTGCTGTGTCAAGCAGCCGCCTGGCGGTCAGAAGGATGCCTACTACGCCCTCCATCACATGCAGGCGATCGTAAGGGACCATCATCAACTTCTGCTACCAGATAATATCAAAGATTGGGCCGCGAGCTTGTCGGCAGTCCAGGACACGGACCTCAGAGAAGAATTCTTTGGCATCCAGTCAGAGTTTGCGGACATCATCCATCAAGATGTCCTTCATACCTCGGGGCAGTTCTTCGTCAGATATCAACCGTCCAACAGTGAGATAGATGAAACGCTACAAATGCAGGGTGACAACGACCGCGATTTCATGACCATCACGACAGACGGCGGCTTCATCCACGCTCCTGTCCGATGAGTCGAGTCGAAAGTAGTGATGTGTAGTTCTGAAACATTGATTAGCTCATGTTGTAATTAAACTTTAATGAATTCTTATGTCTCTTTGGTTTGTACAGTCGTTCAACTTAGATGTAATCGATGCTATTTATTAGTAGGACCATGAATCGTGCTATTGATATCTTGCTTTTCTGTTCCGATCCTTTTGTTGCATACTTACATATTGCTCATGTATTGTCTGTTGTTTGGCTTGTGCATAGAGATGCCGTCATATGTCGTGTACAAGGGTAAGGTTCCCGGAGTCTACAATGACTGGGAGGAGTGTCGGAGACAGGTTCACCGTTTCAGCGGTAATAGTTACAAAGGGTACACCACTAGGGCGGAGGCCGAATCTATATATGCCCGCGATCTAGCGAGAGAGAGGAGGGAGCATTGGAGGAACCGGATGAGGAACATTTTGATCGCGATGATGCTCATCGTGATGACCACAACTCTCTTTTATGTGATGGTAGTTTAGATGATCGATATCGACTTGTAGTGTGAAGACAAACTCGATACTCGCGGTCTTGAGACTTGTAATGTTTTATCTTTGTTCGGTCTTTTGAATTCGGAGACTAATATGATGAATTGTATTCGGAGACTAATCTTCTATTGTATTCGATGAATCTGATGTTGCTGTGTGCTGCTGTCTATATTATGTCTAATAATATATTTTGTAACCTGTGCAAAAATCAGAAAAGCAAAAAAAACCAAATATTCATACTAATGGCGCATCAAGGCAGAGTGCGCTATTAGTATGCCAAAGGATACTAATGGCGCATCATGGCAGAGTGCGCCATTAGTGTGACAAAGCACATGGTTACATATGGCCCCCCGGGAGGCATACTAATGGCGCATGGTGTTACATACTAATGGCGCACTGGCAGGTGCGCCATTAGTATACCAGATACTAATGGCGCACCAGTGGTGCGCCATTAGTATACCAGATACTAATGGCGCACCAGTGGTGCGCCATTAGTAAAAAATTCTATGGCGTGCTACTAATGGCGCACCGGTAGTGCGCCATTAGTAGGAAAAACTGGTGCGCCATTAGTAGGCCTTTTCCTAGTAGTGGTAGTGGCTAGTTGAAAGCAAACATTGGTTGCGAAGTAGCTTTGTCCGGTTTGCACCTTCAGATCCACCATGGCACGGGCACTATAGTCGTAAAGCTTATGGTTTCCCCCCTTTATATTCACTACCATCATCGTAGTGCTTTGTGTCATGCTAGCACTGCTCCTCAAGACCTCAACCCAAAGCTTACGTGTTGAAATACAAATCTGATATGATGCTCATATCACTAAAATAGAGAACGTTTAATTGGTCACCTAATGTTCCTATCTTTGTTTTGAAAACCAAGTGCGCAACCCACTGGTCTAGCTAGTTCCACTTTCCTGATTTTTCTCTTGATGCTTTGGGTTTTCCCCTTTTATCTACTCTACTATGATCTGCGTAAGTGCTTTCTGTCGTACTAGCATTACTCCACCCTTCAAGCTAAACAACACAACACTCAAAATTCGAAAGCTTAGTTGTTCAAATATGATTGTGATATGATACCGATATTAGTTAACAGACACATTTAATTGGTTAGCTAAAGGTCCCACTTGAGTTTCCAAATGCATGTCGTGACATATAGAGAGACAGTAGAATTGCATTTCTTTGTCACTTGTTGATTGTACTTTCTTGTCCATACCAAATCTTAGTTGTTATTTCAAAGCAAACATCGGTTGCTAACTACCCTTTGCGTGGTTTACAACTTTAGATCTTCCATCCCACTGCCACGGTCAACAATGTACTCATCATGCTTATGGTTTCCCCATTTTATGATGACCACGATCAGCCTACGTGGTTCGTGTCGTAATAGCACTGCTCCACCCATCGAGCTAAACAAGCTTAGTTGTAGAAATTCATATATGATATTATGCTGATATTAGTAAAACTGAGAGATGTGGTCAGCTAAATGTTCCTACTTTAGTTTCGAAATGCATGTGAGCCACATATGGAGAGACTGGAAAGAATAGTATTTCTCTGTGCACTCTAGTTCATCATGGGTGGCCAACCGACATTGTATTGAAAGACTTGTAATATCTTCAATCTGCTTTCTCTTCTGCTCTTCTTTAAGATGATCCTCTTCTATTACGGTCGACTGGTCAGGTCGAGTTGTTCTCCCTTAGTATACTTTGAATCTGTCAGGTCAGGTCGACTTGTTCTTCTTTACTATATGTTGAAGTTGTCATCTGCAAAGTGTCATCACTTCTGAAGCTCTCATATTTTGAGTAGTAGGCCACATTATATTAATGCACACAACAAATTAAAGCATGCATGACATCTCTTAAAAGAATTGCAGAGATAGCACAAATGGGTTTACACGGAAGCAGTATTGGATTAGAATCACTTCTGCATTACAAAGATAATCTCACTTGTTTTTATGTTTTCATGCATGTAAGATATTGAACATTATCAAAATGAATATGAGAATGGGCGCACGAGAGGAATATTGTAGAATAATCCACTAGCTAACAAACTTGGCATGGTGGAGGATGGCCTATCTTCTTCACCCATCAAGGTGCTTGCTCTAACTTGGCAAGGTTGTATTGGTCGCACATATTTTGCATCTGACCTCTTGCATTACTTCTACTTTGTTACACCATCTGCTTAGTTTAAGAATCTTATATGAGTATATGCCATACCTATCGATTTTCTGTACCTATTCCCTGTGTCGTCACACTATGTTTTTCGAGTAAAATGTTGTTCTTTCATAATAGATGTCCAAAAGGAAGAGGGTGAGTGCAGATCCTCAAGGAGTATAAACTAGGTATTTGGAAAAGGTAGTGATACCTGTTAAATCAGATAGATTAGCAGCCACAGAAAACACAGGACCAAGTGTACCACACTTTACCCCTACTCCAGTGGCCAAACCCCTATTAGAACTGTTGAGAGCACAGCGTCAGGTACTGTTGCTACCTCTTGAGCATGCGTTGGTTTTTCCCTTGAAGAGGAAAGGGTGGTGCAGCAAAGTAGCGTAAGTATTTCCCTCAGTTTTTGAGAACCAAGGTATCAATCCAGGAGGAGGCTCCTCAAAAGTCCCTCGTACCTACACAAACAAACAAGAACCTCGCAACCAACACGATAAAGGGGTTGTCAATCCCTTCACGGTAACTGATAGAGATAATAAGATAAGATAAATATTTTTGGTATTTTTATGATATAGATTGGAAAGTAAAAGATGCAAATAAAAGTAGATCGGAAACTTATATGATAAAAGATAGACCCGAGGGCATAGGTTTCACTAGTGGCTTCTCTCAAGATAGCATAAGTGTTAAGGTGGGTGAACAAATTACTGTCGAGCAATTGATAGAAAAGTGCATAGTTATGAGATTATCTAGGCATGATCATGTATATAGGCATCACGTCCGCAACAAGTAGATCGAAACAATTCTGCATCTACTACTATTACTCCACACATCGACCGACTCCTGCCTGCATATAGAGTATTAAGTTCATAAGAACAGAGTAACGCATTAAGCAAGATGCCATGATGTAGAGGGATAAACTCATGCAATATGATATAAACCCCATCTTTTTATCCTTGATGGAAACAATACAATACGTGCATTGTTGCCCCTGCTGTCACTGGGAAAGGACACCGCAAGATTGAACCCAAAGCTAAGCACTTCTCCCATTGCAAGAAAGATCAATCTAGTAGGCCAAACCAAACTGATAATTCGAAGAGACTTGCAAAGATAACCAATCACACATAAAAGAATTCAGAGAAGATTCAATTATTTCTCATAGATAAACTTGATCATAAACCCACAATTCATCGGATCTTGACAAACATACCGCAAAAAGAGTTACATCAAATAGATATCCAAGAAGATCGAGGAGAACTTTGTATTGAGATTCAAAGAGAGAGAAGAAGCCATCTAGGTAATAACTATGGACCCAAAGGTTTGTGGTAAACTACTCACAACTCATCAGAGAGGCCTTGCAGATGATGTAGAGGCCCTCCATGGTCGATTCCCCCTCCGACGGAGCGCCGGCGCAGGCTCCAAGATGGGATCTCATGGATACAGAAGCTTGCGGCGGTGGAATTAGGTTTTCGTGGTGCTCCTGGATGTTTTTAGGGTACGTAGATATATATAGGCGAAGGAAGTCGGTCAGGGGAGCCACAAGGGGCCCACGAGGCAGGGGGCGCACCCACCCCCATAGGGCGTGCCGGCCACCCTCGTGGCCTCCTCGGCTGCTTCTTGACGTCCACTCCAAGTCTCCTGGATTGCGTTTGTTCCAAAAAGATTGCTCCGAAAGGTTTCATTCCGTTTGGACTCAGTTTGATATTCCTTTCCTTCAAAACACCGAAATAGGCAAAAAAACAACAATTTGGGTTGGGCCTCCGGTTAGTAGGTTAGTCCCAAAAATGATATAAAAGTGTAAAGTAAAGCCCATAAACATCCAAAACGGGTAATATAATAGCATAGAACAATCAAAAATTATAGATTCGCTGGAGATGTATCAGGCATCCCCAAGCTTAAGTCTTGCTCGTCCTCGAGTAGGTAAATGATGAAAACAAATTTTTTTATGTGGAATGCTACCTAGCATAATTCTCAATTTAATTTTCTTTATTGGGGCATGATTGTTCAGATCCAAATGATTCAAGATAAAAGTCCATAAAACTTAAAAATGGTAATACTTCAAGCATACTAACAAATAATCATGTCTTATCAAAAAAGCATAGCCAAAGAAAGCTTATCCCTACAAAATCATATAGTTAGGCCATGTTCATTTTCATTACACAAAATACTCCCATCAAGCACAACCCCGATTTCAGCCAAGCAATTGGTTCATACTTTTTCACGCGCTTCAGCTTTTTCAACTCTTACGCAATGCATGAGCGCAAGCTATGGACATAGCACTATATGTGGAATAGGGTGGTGGTTGTGAAGACAAAAAAGGGAGAAGATAGTCTCACATCAACTAGGCATATCAACGGGCTATGGAGATGCCCATTAATAGATATCAATGTGAGTGAGTTGAGATTGCCATGCAACAGATGCACTAGAGCTATAAATATATGAAAGCTCAACAAAAGAAATAAGTGGGTGTGCATCCAACTTACTTGCTCAAGAAGACCTAGGGCATTTTGAGGAAGCCCATCATTGGAATATACCAGACAAGTTCTATAATGAAAAATTCCCACTAGTATATGAAAGTGACAACATATGAGACTCTCTATCATGAAGACCATGGTGCTACTTTGAAGCACAAGTGTGGAAAAGAGATAGTAGCATTGTCCCTTCTCTCTTTTTCTCTCATTTTTTTCTTTTCTTTTTTTTATTTTTTTATTTTTTTACTTGGTGGGCTTATTTGGCCTCTTATTTATTTATTTATTTATTTATTTATTTGGGCTTCTTTTATTTTTTATAAAGTCCGAAGTCTCATCCCGACTTGTGGGGGAATCATAGTCTTCATCATCCTTTCCTCACTTGGGACAATGCTCTAATAATGAAGATCATCACACTTCTATTGATTTACAACTCAATACTTAGAAAAAAAATATGACTCTACGTGAATGCCTCTGACGGTGTATCGGGATATGCAATGAATCAAGAGAGACATGTATGAAAAATTATGAAGGTGGCCTTGCCACAAATACGATGTCAACTACATGATCATGCAAAGAGCAATATGACAATGATGGGGCGTGTCATAATAAACGGAACGGTGGAAAGTTGCATGGCAATATATCTCAGAATGGCTATGGAAATGCCATAATAGGTAGGTATGGTGGCTGTTTTGAGGAAGGTAAATGGTGGGTGCATGATACCGGCGAAAGCTGCGCGGTATAATAGAGGCTAGCAATGGTGGAAGGGTGAGAGTGCGTATAATTCATGGACTCACATTAGTCATAAAGAACTCATATACTTATTGCAAAAGTCTACTTGCCCTCGAAGCAAAGTACTACTATGCATGCTCCTAGGGGAAGGGTTGGTATGAGTTAACCATCGCACAATCCTGACCTCCACACATAAGGAAGACAATTAAAAGAGCACCACATGCAACAAATTTGTCACACAACTTTTACCATACGTTCATGATACAAGACTTGCCAACCTTAACACAAGTATTTCTCAATTTCATAATTACCCAACTAGCATGACTCTAACATTACCACCTTTATATCTCAAAACAATTATCAAGCATCAAATTGATCATAGTGTTTAATGCACTTTCTATGATAGTTTTTATTATACCCAACCTGGATGCCCATCATTCTAGGACCAAATTTATAACCATAGCAAATACCATGCTGTTCTAAAAGACTCTCAAAATGATATAAGTGAAGCATGAGAGATCAAATTTTTTTACAAAATAAAGCCACCGCCGTGCTCTAAAAACATATAAGTGAAGCACTAGAGCAAATCTTGTCTAGCTCAAAAGATATAAGTGAAGCACATAGAGTATTCTAATAAATTCCAAATCATGTCTGTCTCTCTCAAAAGGTGTGTACAACAAGGATGATTGTGGTAAACTAAAAAGTAAGAACTCATATTACACAAGACTCTCCAAGCAAAACACATATCATGTGGTAAATAAAAATATAGCTCCAAGTCAAGTTACCGATAGACAAAGACGAAAGAGGGGATGCCTTCCGGGGCATCCCCAGGCTTAGGCTTTTGGTTGCCTTGAATATTTTGGGGTGCCATGGGAATCCCCAAGCTTAGGCTCTTGCCACTCCTTATTCCATAGTCCATCAAATCTCTACCCAAAACTTGAAAACTTCACAACACAAAACTCAACAGGAAATCTCATAAGCTCCGTTAGTGCAAGAAAGAAAAACCACCACATAAGGTACTGTAATGAAATCATTATTTATTTATATTGGTGTTAAACCTACTGTATTCCAACTTCTCTATGGTTCATACCCCCTGATACTAGCCTTAGATGCATCAAAATAAGCAAACAACACACAAAAAACAGAATCTGTCAAAAACAGAACAGTCTGTAGCAATCTGTAACTTTCGAATACTTCTGGAACTCTAAAAACCCTACCAAAATAGTAAGTCCTAGTAAATTTGTCTATGATCTACAGCAAAAAGAATCAACGCAAAGCACATTTATGTGATTTATTAGATTTTTCTCGTGCGCGCAGAAGTTTCTGTTTTTCCGCAGAATCACATTAACTATCACCATAAGTTATCCTATAGGTTCTACTTGGCACAAACACTAATTAAAACATAAAACCACATCTAAACAGAGGATAGATGAAATATTCATTGAATAACAGAAAGGAAAATATTGGGTTGTCTCCCAACAAGCGCTTTTCTTTAAAGCCTTTTAGCTAGGCATTGATAATTTTAATGATGCTCATATGAAAGACAAGAATTGAAGCGCAAAGAGAGCATCATGAAACATGTGACAAACACATCTAAGTCTAACATACTTCCTATGCATAGGCATATTATAAGCAAACAAATTTGCAAGGCAAGCAAAAACTAGCATATGCAAGGAAGAAGAAAGAGACGATAGCAATCTCAACATGACGAGAGGTAATTTAGTAAGATAAAAATTTCTACGACCATATTTTCCTCCTTCATAATAATTAAATGTAGGATCATAGGCAAATTCAACAAAACATCTATCACATAACATATTCCCAACATGATCCACATGCATGTGAAGTTGACACTCTTCCAAAATAGTGGGATTATCATTAACTAAAGTCATGACCTCTTCAAACCCACTTTTATCAAAAATACCATAAGATTGAACATACTCCAAATATGTGGGATCTAAAGTTGACACTCTTCCAAAACCACTTTCAATATTATTGCAAGCACTATTATCAATCTCATATTCATCATGGGGGTTAAATAAATTTTCAAGATCAAAAGAAGAATCACCCCAATCATGATCACTCCAACAAGTAGTAGACATGGCAAAACTAGCATCCCCAAGCTTAGGGTTTTGCATATTATTAGCACAATTGACATCAATAGAATTTATAGTAAAATCATTGCAATCATGCTTTTTATTCAAGGAGCTATCGTGAATCTCTTCATAAATTTCTTCATCAAGATTTTCAGATTCACGAATTTCAAGCAAAACCTCATAAAGATAATCTAGTGCACTCAAATCACTAGAATTTGGTTCATCATAATTGGATCACTTAAAAAGATTCGCAAGCGGATGAGGATCCATAGATCTTAGGTTCTCTATAACCAACGCGATAAAGGGGTTGTCAATCCCTTCACGGTAACTTGCAAAAGTGAGATCTGATAGAGATAATAAGATAAGATAAATTTTTTTGGTATTTTTATGATATAGATTGGAAAGTAAAAGATGCAAATAAAAGTAGATCGGAAACTTATATGATAAAAGATAGACCCCGGGGCCATAGGTTTCAGTAGTGGCTTCTCTCAAGATACCACAAGTATTACGGTGGGTGAACAAATTACTGTCGAGCAATTGATAGAAAAGTGCATAGTTATGAGAGTATCTAGGCATGATCATGTATATAGGCATCACGTCTGCAACAAGTAGATCGAAACGATTCTGCATCTACTACTATTACTCCACACATCGACCGACTCCTGCCTGCATCTAGAGTATTAAGTTCATAAGAACAGAGTAACGCATTAAGCAAGATGACATGATGTAGAGGGATAAACTCATGCAATATGATATAACCCCCATGTTTTTATCCTCGATGGCAACAATACAATACGTGCCTTGCTGCCCCTGCTATCACTGGGAAAGGACACCGCAAGATTGAACCCAAAGCTAAGCATTTCTCCCGTTGCAAGAAAGATCAATCTAGTAGGCCAAACTAAACTGATAATTTGAAGAGACTTGCAAAGACAACCAATCACACATAAAAGAATTCAGAGAAGATTCAATTATTTCTCATAGATAAACTTGATCATAAGCCCACAATTCATTGGATCTCGATAAACATACTGCAAAAAGAGTTACATCGAATAGATCTCCAAGAAGATCGAGGAGAACTTTGTATTGAGATTCAAAGAGAGAGAAGAAGCCATCTAGCTAATAACTATGGACTCGAAGGTCTGTGGTAAACTACTCACAACTCATCGAAGAGGCCTTGCAGATGATGTAGATGCCCTCCATGGTCGATTCCCCCTCCGACAGAGTGCTGGCGAAGGCTCCAAGATAGGATCTCACGGATACAGAAGGTTGCGACGGTGGAATTAGGTTTCGTGGTGCTCCTGGATGTTTTCGGGGTACGTAGATATATATAGGCGAAGGAAGTCGGTCAGGGGAGCCATGAGGGGCCCACGAGGTAGGGGCATGCCCACCCCCATAGGGTGCACCGACCACCCTCGTGGCCTCTTCGGCTGCTTCTTGACGTCCACTCCAAGTCTCCTGGATTGCATTTGTTCCAAAAAGATCGCTCCCGAAGGTTTCATTCCGTTTGGACTCCGTTTGATATTCCTTTCCTTCAAAACACTGAAATAGGCAAAAAACACCAATTCGAGCTGGGCCTCTGGTTAGTAGGTTAGTCCCAAAAATGATATAAAAGTGTAAAGTAAAGCCCATAAACATCCAAAACGGGTAATATAATAGCATGAAACAATAAAAAATTATGGATACGTTGGATACGTATCAACTGGCTATGATATCAATTCAAAATTGGAACTCTTAAATTTCTGCATCTGCCTTACCTTCTCTCTTGTATGAAAACTAATTTCAGATGAATCTCCTTGCTCAAAGAATCATACGATCTCACAACAATACTGGCTCTGCATTGCTCTTGTCAGTACCTCTCTCCCTTTTGCCTTGTAACGTTGTACTTAATTAATTGCTATTTGATTATGTATCATCAGTATGCACCTGAGGTCCATTATCCTTTGTTTCTTCCAATATTATTTGATCTATATTTACTCTTTGCAAAATGTAGAATAATGGCAACGCTTATAAAGAATTTGCTTTGGAGGATTTATTGAATTATCCTTCAATCAACATGGAGAAGGGCTTTGTCCAGCCCGTGTTAACATGTAATGTAAGTTCAACCTTCTCAAGCCTTCAAACTTTGTTCTAGTATAGATTTGGATAGGCATCATTTCCTCCACTATTGTTTGCTTTGTTGTTTACATCTGATTGGATGTTTGCAACAACTACCAATTTCAAATTGTAGTTGTAAAAACATGTTCCTTATGCAGAACAGATCCATTTATTTGCTTATATAATTGTGAAACCTGTTACGTGTCTCCTTATTTCTCTTTCAGAGTCATATCTCTTATGCCAGGCAGAAATTTAGGGAAGATAGTGAGCCAAACCATCTTGAGGACAGTGAGTTGACCCCAAGGTCCTGTCTTGATGAAGACAGTGAGTTCAAGCTACTCACTAGCAGGTGTGAGACAACCTCTGTGCAGTCGCTGCCTCAATCAGTTCGACTTCTTCTGTCTCAACTTAAAGCGGAAAGGCTTGCTGTAGCTCAGCTTTAACTTGAAGTCAAAGATGTAATGAAGATGTGAGAGGACTGCCTTGCGCACCATCATGCCATACAGCTACAGGTGATGCATCTATCGTTGACACAACTGAGGTCTAATCAGCTTGTTCGACTGTTTGGGGGGCCTGACCTGGCTAGGCCTAGTGCCTTCTAAAGTGCTCTCAGTTTTGTATATTCTTTTGTCGGCACGTTTATTTGCGCTCGTGATGAACTTTGATGCCCAGTGGATGTAATATGTGTAATAGCCGTGATAGCCTAGTGTAAGTTTGCTGCTTATTTATTTCCTTGTTGTCTTTTTTATTTGTTTGCTTGTAGTCAGTGTAGTTCTTTTTTTACGGTTTGCTAGTGGCCCCAATAACCTATTTTTTAAAACTAGGCCCCAATAACCATGGGCTACATATTTACTATAGTGACACTGGGCCTCTTATGGGCCGTAGAAACAATGGGCCTTCTACGGGCCAGAGAAACAATGGGCCTTCTACGGGTCGTAGAAACAATGGGCCTTCTACGGGCCGTATCATCAATGGGCCTTATACGAGCCATATTATCGATTGGCCAAACATGGGCCAATAACAGACCACATTATGGCCGTAAACAGGCTAGAGTTGGAATCATCCGTTCATGGGCTGACCATAACAGGCCGTCGTTAATAGGCCGTATTTGATGATGTTATGAAAATGGCCCAACGTATTAACGGGCCACAAACGGGCCGACTGTAACCACGGGCTGAATTTGGCCCACAAGCAGAAAATGGCAGTAACGGCCCGTAAGTAACCGAATCCTGGAAATGAGCCCAAGAATAAAAGGGCCTTGAGAAGGCCGAAAGATAACATGGCCTAGAAACGGCCCAATGGAATAATGGTCTGTTGATGGGTATAAAGTGATACACTGTTCATTACGGGCCAGTTTCACCACGGGTTGTTAGTGGGCCAAGAGTTACGAAGGGCCTCATATGGGCCGAAAGACGTCATGGGCCATACCTGGGCCGGAAGTTAAAACGGGGTGGAATAATATTGGACGGCCCAGATGACGCTACTAGGCCTAATTTGGATAGGCCGTAACGGGTCCTATGTTAGTGGGCTGTAAATGGGCTATATGCGAACTGGCCGCTAACAGGATTTCCGTGGGCCGGCCCGCCACCTTTTGACCAAGTCAAACTGGCTGGACTTCTCACAGGAATGGGCCTCTGTTGGGCCGTGCCACGTGTCGATGTATAATAGGCGCCTTCGGTCCAATGAGTGGATGACATCTGTCCCAACGGTGAGACGACAAGTGTTTCCTCCAGCCAATGATGATTTTACACATGGAAAATCCCCATTGGTCGGGGCTGTTAATGGGTTATCGGATCCAAAACCGGACCCATAGCTTAACGACGTTCTGTTACGGTGGATGCCACGTGTCGGTCACCCTTGACGAAAGCACTTCTATGATGCGCGATTTATCGTCATGGAAGTGAACACTTCTGTGATGATAATTTTGGTAATGTCATGGAACACTTCTACGACAGCACGGGTATGACTATCTTAATTCTGTCATAAAATCGTCATGGATGTACATGCATGACAAAAAACGCGACCTACTGTGACAAACACGTATCATCACAGAAGTGTAGTTTTTTGTAGTGTTTATAGTAGAAGCACTCAGTTTCAAGCTTGGGTCCAGCTTTGGGTTTCTACCCGGGAGTGACAACTTGCTTGCCATTCTTCTTGAAGTTTCCTTTTTTCCTTTGCCCTTTTTCTTGAAACTAGTGGTCTTGTTAACCATCAACACTTGATGTTTGTCGGTGTCAAAACCGGCGGATCTCGGGTAGGGGGTCTCGAACTGTGCGTCTAAGGCTAATGGTAACAAGAGGTGGGGGGACACAATGTTTACCCAGGTTCGAGCCCTCTCGATGGAGGTAATACCCTACTTCTTGCTTGATTGATCTTGATGATATGAGTATTACAAGAGTTGATCTACCACGAGAAGCTAGCCTATGGTTATGATTGTCCTTTACCTACGGACTAAACCCTAGAAAGTAGCCTATGGTTATGATTGTCCTTTATCTACGGACTAAACCCTTTGGTTTATATAGACACCGGAGGGGACTAGGGTTACACAGAGTTGATTACAGAGAATATAATCTTCATATCCGAATCGCCAACCTTGCCTTCCACACAAAGGAGAGTCCCATCTGGACACGGGACGAAGTCTTCTATCTTGTATCTTCATAGCCCAACAGTCCGGCATACGCATACATTCCGGCTATCCGAGGACCCCTTAATCCAGGACGCCCCCAGTAGCCCCTGAACCAGGCTTCAATGACGATGAGTCCGGCGCGCAGATTGTCTTCGGCATTGCAAGGCGGGTTTTCTCCGAATACTCCAAAGTAGATCTAGAACACAAGAATCGTGTCCAGCTCTGCAAAATAAATTCCATACAACAACATGGAGAACATAACGTTTTCACGAATCTAATCTGCTGACAGCTTTTATGACAGGAACTTACGTCATTATCCAGCCATTATTGTGTTTTTTGGCCTACTGATTCACGCTTCATGAGGCGGTTTTATTAGCACGTCTTGTCGAAGCGGAGATCATGTCCCCTTATTACAGGATTCTCATCAACACGGGCGTGGGTAACCCAACCATTCCATTGGTACAATTCCTTGTGAATAGGCATATTTTAAGGCCACGTAGGGGACGCTTGATATTCATCACCTCTATAAAGAGGCCAGGATCTGTCCTTCCTTCGTCTACGCTAGTCCCTTCCTCCCCTCCTACCTTGAGTTCTAACACCCAAGAATCAATCCGGTCGCTTTGAGCTTCCACCCATGTTTGAACACAACCTTCAAGGCCGGTGGATGGCCTCTTCTGTCATAGAGGAAGACATCTCGAAGCTCAGGGAGGCGAGATATTTGACCGCAGAGATCTACCACAGGCTTCCCGCTCAAGGGAAGGTTATTCCTACTCCCAGATCCAATGGGAGGGTCGTTTTCATCTCTCACTTCCTTCGAGGGCTTGGGTTTGCACTTCATCCCTTTATTCGAGGGGTCATGTTTTATTACGGGCTAGATTTCCACGATCTAGCCCCGGACTCTCTTCTCCACATCTCGGTATTTATCACCACATGCGAAGCTTTCCTCTGTATTTCCCCACACTTCGGCTTATGGCTTAAGACTTTCGAAGCAAAACTAAAGGTAATCAACGGGGAACAAGTAGAGTGCGGAGGAGCTTTAATACGCAAGCTTAGCAACTCCGCTTGGCCAGAGGGCTCTGAGGGAGTCTTGGATAAGGGGGTATCCGGACAGCCGGACTATATACTTTGGCCGGACTATTGGACTATGAAAATACAAGATTGAAGACTTCATCCTATGTCAGGATGGGACTCTCCTTGGCATGGAAGGCAAGCTTGGCGATCCGGATTATAGATCTCCTTCTCTGTAACCGACTCTGTGTAACCCTAGCCCCCTCCAGTGTCTATATAAACTGGAGGGTTTAGTCCGTAGGACAACAACAATCATACCATAGGCTAGCTTCTAGGGTTTAGCCTCTCTGATCTCGTGGTAGATCAACTCTTGTAATACTCACATCATCAAGATCAATCAAGCAGGAAGTAGGGTATTACCTCCATCGAGAGGGCCCGAACCTGGGTAAACATGTGTCCCCAGTCTCCTGTTACCATTAGCCTTAGACGCATAGTTCGGGACCCCCTACCCGAGATCCGCAGGTTTTGACACCGACATTGGTGCTTTCATTGAGAGTTCCTCTGTGTAGTCGCTGTAAGGATCGATGGATTCTCCAACCTTCAACAATGCCGTCCAGGGTGAGACTTTTCTCCTCGGACAGATTTTCGTGTTGGCGGCTTCGCACTGCGGGCCAACTCGCTTGGCCACCTAAAGCAGATCGACAGCTGCACCCCTGGCCGTCAGGTCAGGTTTCGAAACCTAAACTACACTGCCGACATCCGCGGAGACTTGATCTTCGACGAATTCGGGCCCATGTCAGGAGCGCCAAACGATCACAACGTGCATGATCTAGATCTCCCGTCGGATAGTATTCGGAACATCGCGCCTACTATGGCTCCGGACTTTGTTCCAGAGAAGATCGTGCCTTTCGAGGACGGGTGGATGGACCCCGGCCCGGAGGCCGCACACTCATCGGCGTTGGAGCTGAACACAGACTCCGCTCCGAAGGAGATCTGTGTCTCCGGACCCCCGGAATCATCTTCGGTTGTGGGTTCCGGACCGCGCGCACCCATGCCCATCGAATCTGATTGGGCCCCAATCATGGAGTTCACTGCCGTGGATATCTTTCAGCACTCACCCTTTGGCGATGTGCTAAATTCATTAAGGTCTCTCTCTCTGTCAGGAGATTCCTGTCCGAACTATGTTCGGCTCGAGTGGGAAGCAGGTAACGAATAAATTCATCACCCACCCACCACCCACTTCATAGCCACGGTCGATGATTTGACCAACGTGCTTAACTTCAACTCAGAAGACATCAACGGTATAGACGACGATGCGGGAGAAGAACAGGAACCACCGCCCACAGGACGCTGGACTGCCACCTCTTCATATGATGCTGGACTGCCACCTCTTCATATGATATATATATATATATATATATATGGTGGATACTCCCAAAGAAAACAATGGCAAAGAGGCAACAGGAGATAACCCCTCAGGGAAGAAATCAAAGCATGGGCGTCATCGGCGTCGCTCCAAGCCCCGCCACAGCAACACCGGCACTAGAGAAGAAAATCCAGATGGTGCCGAAGAGGAATACAATCCGGATCAGCCCACCTTCGAGCAAGCCGAACAGGAACGGGGGCAGGTCAGCCCAGATGAATAGGCGACAGACGTATACTTGGAGGATGATAACTATATGCCTCCCTCCGAAGATGAGGTGAGCCTCGGTGACGATGAATTCGGCGTACCGGAGGATCCCATAGAGCAGGAGCGCTTCAAGCGCCGACTTATAGCCACTACAGAAAGCCTAAAAAAGAGGCAGAAGAGCCTGAACTTCCAGCACAAGATGAGGTTGACCGGCCACCTCGTGGGCGGGATAAAACGACATACCAGCCCGCACCCCCACGCCGGTTCACTATGGCCCGTGGCAACACGCAGGACCTGCGAGACATATTGGAAAACAACGCAGGACAACCAAGATCGATCTACGGATCACGAGGGCGCGTCACAACACATGACGATGATTGTCATGCCGGATACACTAATAATAAATCCGGCCGGGCCGAACATAATCGACCAGACCTAGCGGGACTGCGTCGTGACATAGCCTGGCATAGAGGCGCCGCACACCCCCTTCGCTTCACTGTTGAAGTAATGGAACATGAATTCCCAGAAGGGTTTAAACCTGCCAACATCGAGTCATACGATGGCACAACAGACCCCGCGGTGTGGATCGAAGATTTCCTTCTCCACATTCACATGGCTCACGGTGATGACCTACATGCCGTCAAGTATCTCCCACTCAAGCTTAAAGGGCCAGCCAGACATTGGCTGAACAGCCTGCCAGCAAACTCCATTGGCAGTTGGGAAAATCTTGAGGACACATTCCTCGATAACTTCCAGGGCACCTACGTGCGACCACCGGATGCTGATGACTTAAGTCACATTACCCAACAGCCTGGAGAGTCAGCCAGGAAATTTTGGAGTCGGTTCCTAACTAAAAAGAACCAAATTGTCGACTATCTAGACGCCGAGGCCCTGGTGGCCTTTAAGCATAATATCCGTGATGAGTGGCTTGCCCGACACATCGGCCAAGAAAAACCGAAGTCCATGGAGGTCCTCATGACATTAATGACCCGCTTTTGTCCGGGCGAGGACAGCTGGCTGGCTCGCAGTAACACCACACCAGGAAACACTAGCACTTCAGATATCCGCAACAGTAACAAAAAGCCACGGCGCAATAGACATAAGCATCGGAAAAATGGCGACAATGCCGAAGATACGGCAGTCAATGCCAGATTCAGCAACTCCAAATCCGGTCAGTGGAAGAAGTCATTTAAAAGAAACAATCCGGGATCATCCAGTCTGGACCGCATACTCGACCGCTCGTGCCAGATTCACGGCACCCCCGATAAACCAGCCAATCACACTAACAGAGATTGCTGGGTGTTCAAACAGGCCGGCAAGATAAATGCCGAGAACAGGGACAAGGGGTGCTACCTCTTGAGCACTGCGTTGCATTTCCCCGAAGAGGAGAGGATGATGCAGTAAAGTAGCGTAAGTATTTCCCTCAGTTTTTGAGAACCAAGGTATCAATCGAGTAGGAGATCACACACAAGTCCCTCGTACCTACACAAAACGATAACAACTCGCAACCAACACTTAGGGGTTGTCAATCCCTTCACGGTCACTTACGAGAGTGAGATCTGATAGAGATAATATTTTTGGTATTTTTGATAGATAGATGCAAAGTAAAAAGTAATACGCAAAGTAAAACAAAGCAAGTAAATAAAGTAATGGAGATTGATATGATGAGAATAGACCCTGGGGCCATAGGTTTCACTAGTGGCTTCTCTCAAGAGCATAAGTATTCTACGGTGGGTGAACAAATTACTGTTGAGCAATTGATAGAAAAGCGAATAATTATGAGATTATCTAGGTATGATCATGTATATAGGCATCACATCCAAGACAAGTAGATTGAAATGATTCTTCATCTACTACTATTACTCCACTCATCGACCGCTATCCAGCATGCATCTAGAGTATTAAATAAAACAGAGTAACGCCTTAAGCAAGATGACATGATGTAGAGGGATAAATTCATGCAATATGATAAAAAACCATCTTGTTATCCTTGATGGCAACAATACAATACGTGCCTTGCAACTCTTTCTGTCACTGAGTAAGGACACCGCAAGATTGAACCCAAAGCTACACACTTCCCCCATTGCAAGAACTACCAATCTAGTTGGCCAAACCAAACGGATAATTCGGAGAGACTTGTAAAGATAACTCAATCATACATAAAAGAATTCAGAGAAGAATCAAATATTGTTCATAGATAAGCTGGATCATAAACCCACAATTCATTGGTCTCAACAAACACACCGCAAAAAGAAGATTACATCAAATAGATCTCCACAAGAGAGGGGGAGAACATTGTATTGAGATCCAAAAAGAGAGAATAAGCCATCTAGCTAATAACTATGGACCCGAAGGTCTGAAGTAAACTACTCACACATCATCGAAGAGGCTATGGTGATGATGTAGAAGCCCTCCGCGGAAGATGCCCTCTCTGGCGGAGCTCCGGAACAGGCCCCAAGATGGGATCTCGCGGATACTGAAGGTTGCGGTGGTGGAATTAGGTTTTTGGCTCCATATCTGATCTGACGGGGGTACGTAGGTATATATAGGAGGAAGGAGTACGTCGGTGGAGCTCCGAGGGGCCCACGAGATAGGGGGCGTGCCCAGGGGGGCGCACCCTCCAGCCTCGTGACCTCCACGGCTGTTCCTTGGAGCAGGGTCCAAGTCTCCTGGATCACGTTCGGTGAGAAAATCACGTTCCCGAAGGTTTTATTCCGTTTGGACTCCGTTTGATATTCTGTTTCTTCGAAATACTAAAATAGGCAAAAAACAACAATTCTAGGCTGAGCCTCCGGTTAATAGGTTAGTCCCAAAAATAATATAAAAGTGGAAAATAAAGCCCAATATAGTCCAAAACAGTAGACAAAGTAGCATGGAGTAATCAAAAATTATAGATACGTTGGAGACGTATCAAGCATCCCCAAGC
Source organism: Triticum dicoccoides (assembly GCF_002162155.2). Taxonomy (NCBI): domain Eukaryota; kingdom Viridiplantae; phylum Streptophyta; class Magnoliopsida; order Poales; family Poaceae; genus Triticum; species Triticum dicoccoides. Next base: position 511,285,073 of record NC_041383.1, read on the forward strand.
TTAATTCCTGCTCGTCCTCGAGTAGGTAAATGATAAAAAAGAATTTTTGATGCAGAGTGATACTTTGGCATAATTTCAATGTAAATCTTCTTAATTGTGACATGAATATTCAGATCCAAAAGATTCAAGACAAAAGTTCATATTAACATAAAAGTAATAATACTTCAAGCATACTAATCAAAGCAATCATGTCTTCTCAAAATAGCATGGTTAAAGAAAGTTATCCCTACAAAATCATATAGTCTGGCTATGCTCTATCTTCATCACACAAAGTATTTAATCATGCACAACCCCGGTGACGAGCCAAGCAATTGTTTCATACTTTAGTAATCTCAAACTTTTTCAACTTTCACGCAATACATGAGCGTGAGCCATGGACATAGCACTATAGGTGGAATAGAATGGTGGTTGTGGAGAAGACAAAAAGGAGAATATAGTCTCACAACAACTAGGCGTATCAATGGGCTATGGAGATGCCCATCAATAGATATATTTGTGAGTGAGTAGGGATTGCCATGCAAGAGATGCACTAGAGCTATAAATATATGAAAGCTCGACAAAAGAAACTAAGTGGGTGTGCATCCAACTTGCTTGCTCACGAAGACCTAGGGCACTTTTGAGGAAGCCCATCATTGGAATATACAAGCCAAGTTCTATAATGAAAAATTCCCACTAGTATATGGAAGTGACAACATATGAGACTCTCTATCATGAAGATCATGGTTCTTATTCGAAGCACAAGTGTGGAAAAAGGATAGTAGCATTGTCACTTCTCTCTTTTTCTCTCTTTTTTTATTTGGCCTTTCCTTTTTTTTATATGGCCACTCCCTTTTTTATTCGGGCCTTTTCTCTTTTTTTGCCACTCTTTTTTTTCGTCCGGAGTTTCATCCCGACTTATGGGGGAATCATAGTCTCCATCATCCTTTCCTCACTGGGACAATGCTCTAATAATGATGATCATCACACTTTTATTTTTCTTACAACTCAACAATTACAACTCGATACTTAGAACAAGATATGATTCTATATGAATGCCTCCGGCGGTGTACCGGGATATGCAATGAATCAAGAGTGACATGTATGAAAGAATTATGGATGGTGGCTTTGCCACAAATACAATGTCAACTACATGTTCATGCAAAAAGCAATATGACAAAAGTAATGTGTGTCATATGAACGGAACAGTGGAGAGTTGCATGGCAATATATCCTGGAATGGCTATGGAAATGCCATGATAGGTAGGTATGGTGGTTGTTTTGAGAAAGGTATATGGTGGGTGTATGATACCGGCGAAAAGTGCGCGGTATTAGAGAGGCTAGCAATGGCGGAAGGGTGAGAGTGTGTTTAATCCATGGACTCAACATTAATCAAAAGAACTCATGCACTTATTGCAAAAATTTAGAAGTCATCAAAAACCAAAGCATAAAACGCATACTCCTAGGGGGATAGATTGGTAGGAAAAGACCATCGCTTGTCCCCGACTGCCACTCATAAGGAAGACAATCAATAAATAAAATTGTGCTCCGACTTCATCACAAGCGGTTCACCATACGTGCATGCTACGGGAATCACAAACTTCAACAAAAGCATTCTTTAAATTCATAATTACCCCTACTAGCATTGCTTTAATATTATCACCTCCATATCTCAAAACAGTTATCAAGCATCAAACTTATCTTAGTATTCAACACACTCAAAAGAAAGTTTCACAAATCTTGAATACCAAGTATATTATCTTTAAGCAAATTACGATGCTATTAACGACTCTCAAAATAATCTAAGTGAAGCATGAGAGATCAATAGTTTCTTTAAAACAAATCCACCACCGTGCTCTAAAAGATCTAAGTGAAGCACTAGAGCAAAAATTATTACGCTCAAAAGATATAAGTGAAGCACTATGAGCAAAACTATCAAGCTCAAAAGATATAAGTGAAGCACATAGAGTATTCTAGCAAATTCTAAATAATGCATGGCTCTCTTAAAAGGTGTGTACAGAAAGGATGATTGTGGTAAACTAACAAGCAAAGACATGAATAATACAAGACGCTCCAAGCAAAACACTTATCATGTAGTGAATAAAAATATAGCTCCAAGTAAATTACCGATGGAAGTAGACGAAAGAGGGGATGCCTTCCCGGGCATCCCCAAGCTTTAAATTTTTGGTGTCCTTGGATTATATTGGGGGTTCCATGGGCATCCCCAAGCTTAGGCTCTTGCCACTCTTTGTTCCATAATCCATCAAAAGAATTCACCCAAAACTTGAAAACTTCACAACACAAAACTCAATAGAAATCTCGTGAGCTCTGTTTGTGAAAGAAAACAAAAGACTACTTCAAGGTACTGTAATGAACTCATTCTTTATTTATATTGGTGTTAAACCTACTGTATTCCAACTTCCTTATGGTTTATAAACTAATTGATTAGCCATAGATGCATTGAAATAAGCAAACAACACACGAAAAACAGAATCTGTCAAAAACAGAACAGTCTGTAGCAATCTGTAACTAACGCAAACTTATGGAACTCTAAAATTCCAACCAAAATAGGAAGTACTGGACAATTTGTTTATTGATCAGAATCAAAAAGAATCAATGCAAAAGAACATACTTGTGATTTATTGAATTTTTTCTCGTGAGCGCAAAGTTTCTGTTTTTCAGCAGAATCAAATCAACTATCATCATAGCTTATCCTATAGGTTCTACTTGGCACAAACACTAATTAAAACATAAAACCACATCTAAACAGAAAGTAGAAACAAAATTTAACACTAAACAGGAACAAAAACAAAGAACACAAAATAAAATTGGGTTGCCTCCCAACAAGCGCTATCGTTTAACGCCCCTAGCTAGGCATAAAAGCGAAGATAGATCTATGTTTTGCCATCTTTGGTAGGAAATCCATAAGTGGCTCTCATGATAGATTCATATGGTAATTTTATTTCCTTTCTAGGTAAGTGTTCCATACCCTTTTTCAAAGGAAATTGGAATCTAATATTCCCTTCCTTCATGTCAATAATCGCACCAATCGTTCTAAGAAAAGGTCTACCAAGAATAATAGGACATGAAGGATTGCATTCTATATCAAGAACGATAAAATATACAGGCACATAATTCCTATTGACAACAATAAGAACATCATTAATTCTTCCCATAGGCTTTTTAATAGTAGAATCTGCAAGATGCAAATTTAGAGAGCAATCTTCAAAGTCACGGAAATCTAGCAAATCACACAAAGTTTTGGGAATGGTGGAGACACTAGCACCCAAATCACACAAGGCATGAAACTCATAATATTTAATTTTAATTTTGATAGTAGGTTCCCACTCATCATAGAGTTTTCTAGGGATAGAAACTTTCAACTCAAGTTTTTCTTCATAAGATTCCATCAAGGCATCAACAATGTGTTCGGTAAAGGCTTTATTTTGACTGTAAGCATAAGGAGAATCTAGCACGGATTGCAACAAGGAAATACAACCAATCAAAGAGAAATTTTCATAATTAAATTGCTTGAGATCCAAAATAGTGGGTTTAGCAACATCAAGATTTTTATTTCTTTCAATCCCACTTTCATCAATTTCATCATCAAGATCTAGAAACTCGGAATTCTTAGGACGCCTTCTAGGTAAAGGAAGATCATATTCAGTTTCATCAAGATTCATATTGCAAAACAAGGATTTAATAGGGGACATATTAATAACTTTTAGATCTTCATCTTGATTTTCATAGGAATCGGAAGAACGCGCTTTAATAAAGGCATCTTTGGAAGCACGCATCCTAGCGGTTCTTTCCTTGCACTCATCAATGGAAATTCTCATAGCTTTGAGAGACTCATTGATATCATGCTTAGGAGGAATAGATCTAAGCTTTAAAGAATCAATTTCAAGGGAAAATCTATCAACGTTCCTAGCCAAATCATCAACTTTAAGCAATTTTTCTTCAAGCAAGGCATTAAAATTCTTTTGTGAATTCATAAACTCTTTAACACTACTCTCAAATTCAGAGGGCATATTATTAAAATTTCCATAAGAGTTGTTATAGGAATTTCCATAGTTATTAGAAGGATTACTAGGATAAGGCCTAGGATTAAAATTCCCTCTATACACGTTATTTCCAAAACTATTCCTTCCAACAAAATTCACAATCATAGATTCATTATTATTCTGAATGAAAGTAGATAAAGGCATATCATTGGGATCAAGAGAAGTATTTTTAGTAGCAAACATCTTCATAAGTTCATCCATCTTTTCACTCAAAACATTGATTTCTTCTATAGCATGAACTTTTTTACAAGAAGTTCTTTCGGTATGCCATTGAGACTAATTAGCCATAATGTTATCAAGCAATTTTGTAGCATATCCTAACGTAATTTCCATAAACGTGCCTCCCGCGGCCGAGTCTAAAAGATTTCTAGAAGCAAAATTTAATCCGGCATAAAAATTTTGTATGATCATCCATAAATTCAAACCATGAGTAGGGCAATTGCGAAGCATCAATTTCATTCTTTCCCAAGATTGGGCAACATGCTCATGATCAAGTTGTTTAAAATTCATGATATCGTTCCTAAGAGTGATGATCTTAGCAGGAGGAAAATATTTAGAGATAAAAGCATCTTTGCACTTGTTCCAAGAATCAATACTATTTTTAGGCAAAGACGAAAACCAAATTTTAGCACGATCTCTAAGTGAAAACGGAAATAACTTCAATTTGACAATATTGTTATCCGTATCTTTCTTATTTTGCATATCACACAAATCAACAAAATTGTTTAGATGAGTAGCGGCATCTTCACTAGGAAGGCCGGCGAATTGATCTTTCATAACAAGATTCAGCAACCCGGTATTGATTTCACAAGACTCATCATTATTAAGAGGAGCAATCGGAGTACTAAGGAAATCAATATTATTGGTATTCGAGAAATCACACAATTTGGTATTATCTTGTGCCATGGCAACAAGTAATCCAACACACAAGCAAAGGCAAACGAGGAAAAGGCAAAAAGAGAAAGAGAGGAGAAGATTGGGAAAGAGAGCGCGAATAAAACGGCAAGGGTGAAGTGGGGGAGAGGAAAACGAGAGGCAAATAATGTAATGCGAGAGATAGGGATTGTGATGGGTACTTGGTATGGTTTACTTTTGCGCGAACTCCCCAGCAACGGCGCCAGAAATTCTTCTTGCTACCTCTTGAGCACTGCGTTGGATTTCCCCGAAGAGGAGAGGATGATGCAGTAAAGTAGCGTAAGTATTTCCCTCAGTTTTTGAGAACCAAGGTATCAATCCAGTAGGAGATCACACACAAGTCCCTCGTACCTACACAAAACGATAGCAACTCGCAACCAACGCTTAGGGGTTGTCAATCCCTTCACGGTCACTTACGAGAGTGAGATCTGATAGAGATAATATTTTTGGTATTTTTGATAGATAGATGCAAAGTAAAAAGTAATAGGCAAAGTAAAACAAAGCAAGATGAGAATAGACCCTGGGGCCATAGCTTTCACTAGTGGCTTCTCTCAAGAGCATAAGTATTCTACGGTGGGTGAACAAATTACTGTTGAGCAGTTGATAGAAAAGTGAATAATTATGAGATTATCTAGGTATGATCATGTATATAGGCATCATGTCCAAGACAAGTAGATCGAAACGATTCTGCATCTACTACTATTACTCCACTCATCGACCGCTATCCAGCATGCATCTAGAGTATTAAGTAAAACAGAGTAACGCCTTAAGAAAGATGACATGATGTAGAGGGATAAAGTCGTGCAATATGATAAAAAAACCATCTTGTTATCCTCGATGGCAACAATACAATACGTGCCTTAAAACTCTTTCTGTCACTGAGTAAGGACACCGCAAGATTGAACCCAAAGCTACACACTTCTCCCATTGCAAGAACTACCAATCTAGTTGGCCAAACCAAACGGATAATTCGAAGAGACTTGTAAAGATAACTCAATCATACATAAAAGAATTCAGAGAAGAATCAAATATTGTTCATAGATAAGCTGGATCATAAACCCACAATTCATTGGTCTCAACAAACACACCGCAAAAAGAAGATTACATTGAATAGATCTCCACAAGAGAGGGGGAGAACATTGTATAGAGATCCAAAAAGAGAGAAGAAGCCATCTAGCTAATAACTATGGACCCGAAGGTCTGAAGTAAACTACTCACACTTCATCGGAGAGGTTATGGTGATGATGTAGAAGCCCTCCGTGGTAGATGCCCTCTCCGGCGGAGCTCCGGAACAGGCCCCAAGATGGGATCTCGTGGATACAGAAGGTTGCGGTGGTGGAATTAGGTTTTTGGCTCCATATCTGATCTGACGGGGGTACGTACGTATATATAGGAGGAAGGAGTACGTCGGTGGAGCTCCAAGGGGCCCACAAGGTAGAGGGGC
>NC_041383.1:511291728-511497183 GCF_002162155.2 Triticum dicoccoides
GATCACGTTCGGTGTGAAAATCATGTTCTCGAAGGTTTTATTCCGTTTGGACTCCGTTTGATATTCTGTTTCTTCGAAATATTGAAATATGCAAAAAACAGCAATTCTGGGCTGGGCCTCCAGTTAATATGTTAGTCCCAAAAATAATATAAAAGTGGAAAATAAAGCCCAATATAGTCCAAAATAGTAGACAAAGTAGCATGGAGTAATCAAAAATTATAGATACGTTGGAGACGTATCAAGGGGCTGCACAACGATGATGATGAGGAGCCCCGGCGTCCTAACACTGGGGGACAGAAGAAATCCCCCCCCCCAGGTGAAACGGTAAACATGATCTACGCCACTCACATCCCTAAACGGGAGCAAAAGTGTGCACTTAGGGACGTCTATGCGATGGAGCCCGTTGCCCCAAAGTTCAACCCATGGTCATCCTGCCCGATCACCTTTGATCGTAGGGACCATCCCACCAGCATCCGTCACGGCGGCTCAGCTGCATTGGTCCTTTACCCAATCATTGATGGATTGCATCTCACACGAGTCCTCATGGACGGTGGTAGTAGCCTGAACCTGCTCTATCAGGACACAATGTGCAAAATGGGCATAGATCCCTCACGGATCAAGCCAACCAAAACCACCTTGAAAGGTGTAATTCCAGGGGTAGAGGCCCACTGTACGGGCTCAATAACACTGGAAGTGGTCTTCGGATCTCTGGATAATTTCCGAAGCGAGGAGTTAATCTTCGACATCGTTACTTTCCGTAGTGGCTATCATGCACTACTGGGACGAACTGCGTTTGCTCGATTCAATGCGGTACCGCACTATGCATACCTCAAGCTCAAAATGCCAGGACCACATGGGGTTATAACAGTCAACAGAAACACAGACCGCTCCCTCCGTACGGAAGAGCATACTATGGCCCTTGCGGCTGAGGTACAAAGCAATATTCTTCGACAGACAGCCTATCCGGCAACAACAACCCCGAGCACCATCAAGCGAGTCTGGAGCACCCCACAGCAGGATGGTCAGGCACGCCAAGAGCTCGATTAGAAATCCGGCCTCTGCAATAGCCCCACTGAGGAGGCATTTGTGCCATGCGTACACAACTACGCTCTCAAAATACCATGGGCATATGTGGAGGCAAGTCGACGATGCAGTTCACAGTGCGGTTCAGCCCCTACAAGGCCCGCACATCCTTGAACTTCCTTTCTTTTCAGGACCCCACTTTTGGGAAGCCCCTCCAGAGAACCGGACTATCGGACTCATCACCGAGGGGAACACCAAGGAGGCCAGAGGCTTTGCACACGAGGGAATACCCAGGTGGTCTCTTTCAATGATCGTTATACCTGTTTTTACATGCTCGCATGCAGCCTGCCCTTGGATAGGACATGTTAAATAGTCCTATGTTTCTCTGCTTAATGCATTAATTGTACACATACGCCTTGCCGTGTCATCCAAATAACAATGGGAAATAGTATACAGCATCATCTTCTTATTACTATCTTCATATTTTCCCTTGAATATTTATTTAATGTTGGATCCGAACACTTTGGTACGATCCGTGTGCCAGGGGCTTTCTATTGAGCCCCATAATATGGCAACGAAAGTCCGAACACTTTCGACAGTGCGGCACCCCGAACTTATAGCATTATATGCATCAGCTCTGAATCATGTCTTGGGTCAATAGTTGGGTTAGCCCGGCTCCCTTGTTTTGGTACCTTACATTCCGTTATATCGGCTAAGGTAGCGCAGGGAGAACTACTGCGATTGTGTCCCGGTTCTTCCGGACGAGCACCTCAGTAGAGAAAGCTGAAAACTGACCGTCATGATGCGGCGGGAGCTGGTCGCTGTTCGTGAGGTACTAAATCCTTAAAGATTTTCTCCGCTTAAGGTGAAGAATTGGCCTTGTCTGATTTAGGCGTGTATGGCGCCCCAGTTCGGCCTTCCGAATACTAGGGGCTTCGCTGAAATTTATAATTATAGACTTCTATGGCCAAGTGAGAGTTATAAAGCCGAATAGTCTGATTTCCTTGTTCGCTGTGCTAAACACCTCCTTAAAGGACCAAGAATTTGGACAAAGAGTGTTTGGGTTTTCCATGAACACCCCAGTACTAGTTACAAGGGGGCGGAAGCTGACGACTGGCCTACTTTCAGATTTTGATAAACGGCCGCAGAGAAGGAAATATTTTAAATCAAACAAAGCGTTATATAGTGCAAACAAACTCGTTCTCATATTACAAAGACGACGTGAGTACATTCACTCAAAGATTATGTTCTTGGGACATTCATTTGCCACAAGCCGAGCGCCTTTCATAACGCCATCATAATATTTTTCGGGGTAGTGATGCTCCTTACCCTCCGGGGGTCCGTCCTTCACGAGCTTCTCAGCATCCAGTTTGGCCCAATGCATCTTCGCGTGGGCAAAGGCCCGCCGGGCACCCTCAATACAGACGGACCGCTTGATAACTTCTAGCCATGGACAGGCATACATCATCCGCTTTATCAGGCCAAAGTAGCTGCCAGGCAGGGGCTCGCCAGGCCACATCCGGACTATGAGGTCCTTCATGGCCAGTTCAGCCGCATTGTGGAGTTCGACCAATTGCTTCAGTTGGTCACTGAGAGGCATCGGGTGTTCGGTTCCAATGTATTGGGACCAGAACAGCTTCTCCGTTGAGCTCCCCTCTTCAGCACGATAGAACTCCGCGGCATCCGAAATGTTGCGTGGCAGATCTGCGAATGCCCCTGGAGAGCTCCGAATTCGTGTAAGTAAAAGAAATGAATCCTCCACATGGTTGCTTTCCATAAAGAATGCCTTACCCTCCGCTATCTTCTTGGCCACCTGGATCTCCTGGAGGGCCTTCTAGGCTTCGGCCTTGGCGTTTGTTGCGCTCTGGAGGGCCTTCGCAAGCTCAAACTCTTGCATCTTGAAGTCATGCTCCAAGGACTCAAACTTCTTGCCGAGATCCTGGAGCTCTTGCTGTACCTATCCCACCCAAGCAATTTGCTTCTTGCGCTCGGTGCGCTCCATAGCCGCCTTGGCTTCGGCTGCGGATAGCACTTTCTTCAGGGCCGCTACTTCAGTCGCGGTTCCTATAAAAAACCATGATGCTTTTTGTTAGCATCATCACTTTTTTCTCCTCTATACGACACAGGGATGGGGTTTTACTTACCTTTGTTCTCTTCGAGCTGCTTCTTCACGAGGCCAAGCTCTTCTTCGGCCTGCCCCAGGTCGCGCTTGAGTCCGGCAACCTCAGTCGTGCATGCAGCAGCGGTCAGCAGCAATGCCTGTTTGTTCACATAAGACAAGTACTATTAGCTTCCTGTGGTTTTTTAGTTGACCCTTCGTTTGGCTTTTCCTCCCGAACACCAACCAGAGTATCAGGGGCTACTATCTATCGGGTGATATTTCCTCACACTTTTTCGTTACTTACCTCAAAGCCTGTTAGTAGGCTGGTGCAAGCTTCGGTCAGTATGCTCTTAGCTAACCGAACCTTCTCAATCACCGTACTCATAAGAGTACGGTGCTCATCATCGATGGAAGCGCCTCGAAGCACTTCCAACAAATTATCCAATGCCTCCGACTGGGCAGAGGTCATCGGCACGGCCGGCTCGCTCTCCTTCGCGAGGGGCTGCCTTCTGGAATCCAGAACCTTTGGAGACTCCGGTGTAGTAACCGGCTGGGTGCCAGACTTGTTGTGGCTCCCGTCAGCATAATCCATGGGGGTCTTACCCCCCATGCGCCTGGTGTCTGGCATTTCGCTTTGGGGAGTCTCCGGAACTGTCGCCTCCTGCTCTGGTATCCTTCAGGACAACACCTCGGTGTCATCCGCAGGTCATGGGGAGGTGGCCGTCGGGAGTGAATTCATCTCCGACTCGCCTAGAGACTCTACCGAAGAGGACACCCCGAGATTGGACCCGGCCGGACTGCATATACATGTTCGGCGTTATTACAAGCCATGAGGTCAAAGTTGCATGAAAAATACTACATAATGCGGATACTTATGACCTCGCCCGGGGCTTGCCCCTGGGCAGCCACTCCTCGTCGCTATAAGCAGCGGTAGTGGAGTAATCGAAAAAGGACGCCTTTCCCTTCTTAGGCGTCCCAGCCTCCCCCAACGGGGCGGCTTTCCTTTTCTTCTCCTCTCCAGTATAGGGAGGGGGAATTTCTTCATGTTTCCCCCCCCCCTCTTCGGGGGGGGGGGGGGGAATCTTCCTCGTCATCCTCGGATGATGAGTCTATCACGGCCCTGCGCCGGAGACCTTTTCTAGTCCCCGCGGCCGCCTTCTAGGACCCTTCGGCCCCCTCAGTTGGGGCGGCCTTCCTCTTTCTCTCCTCCCCTTCATGGGAGGAGTGCGCCTCGTCATCTTCTGGCGAGGCATCTGGTGCGGCCTCACGCCGGAGACCCTTCCGGGGCCCCGTGGCCTTCTTTTCGGCCTTTTTCTCCGGCACCTTGTAAGGCGCCGGAACCAGCATCTCCGCTAGGAGTGCGTCTGCTGGATCCTCAGGCAGTGGAGCCGGACAATCAATCTGCTCCGCCGTCTCCACCCAATCCTGTTTGGTCAGCATGGTGACTTAAAAATCCTCCCACGAATGTACTGGGAAAGAAACATCTTGTAATAGTCAGAAGACTTACCGGACTGGCGAGGCGCTTTGCGCTGAGCCCACGGTCCTCGGAAAGAGGGGGAGGAGCTTCACTGGCCTTGAATAGTACCTTCCAGATGTCCTTGTGCGTCGTGTCGAAGAGTTCCGGCAGCATTTGGTGTTTGGCCGGATTGAACTCACACATATCGAATGCCCGTCTTTGACACGGGAGAATCGGGCGAACGAGCATGACCTGGACCATGTTGAAAAGTTTTATCTTCTTGTCCCTCATACTTCTGATGCAGGTCTCGAGTCCGGTCCGCTCCTTGGGTTCGCCCCAGGCCAGGCCCTTCTTTTCCCAAGAAGTAAGCTGCATGGGGATTCCGGATCTGAATTTGGGGGCCGCCACCCAGTTGGCGTCGCGCAACTCGGTGATGTAGAACCACCCTGACTGCCACCCTTTCACGGTCTCCACAAAGGAGCCGTCAAGCCATGTAACATTGGGCATTCTACCCACCATGGCACCTCCGCACTCCGCCTATTGGCCGCTCACGATCTTCGGCTTCACGCAGAAGATTTGCAACCATAGGCCGAAGTGGGGCTTGAAGCGGAGGAAGGCCTCGCACACGACAATGAACGCCGAGATGTTGAGGACGAAATTTGGGGCTAGGTCATGAAAATGTAGCCCGTAGTAATACATGAGCCCGCGGACAAACGGGTGGAGTGGAAATCCTAGTCCGCAGACGAAATGAGGGAGAAATACTACTCTCTCCCGAGACTTCAGGGTGGGGGTAATCTGTCCCTCTGCCGGAAGCTTGTGTGCGATGCTCTCGGCCAGGTATCCGGCCACACAAAGCTTGGTAATGTCCTCCTCTGTGACAGAGGAGGCCATCCACTTGCCTCCCACTCCGGACATGATGTAGTCCTACGGAGAAGGTGAGAACTTGGGTGCTGGAGCTCGAGAGTGCGAGAACGGATGAGCAAAGGAGGAAAAAGCCGTGGGTGAAAATGGGAGATCCTTGTCCCTTTATAAAGGCGATGCAGAATGTGCGCCTCCCCACTTGCCTCTCGAAATCACTTATTTTCCAAGCACCTCAATTGATGGCGCTGGTTGGGTTACCCATACCCGTATTGATGGAGATCCCGCGATAAGGGGACACAATCTCTGCTTTGACAAGACGTGCCAAGGAAACCACCTCGCAATATGTGTGGAAGGAGGTTGTAGAAAACGGTTCGAATAATGACCAGGCCGTGGCGTGGTGTCACGCTACGAAGAGTTGTCAGCAGATTAGATTTGTGGTCTATTATTCTCTCTACGGTGGTATATGAAATTTGTCTTGCAAAGCCAGACACGGTCCTTGTGTTCGGAATTTATCTTAGAGTATTTGAAGATGGAACCCGCCTCGCAATGCCAAAGACAATCTACGCGCCGGACCCATCATCATTGAAGCCTGGTTCAGGAGCTACTGAGGGAGTCCTGGATAAGGGGGTATTCGGACAGCCAGACTATATACTTTGGCCGGACTGTTGGACTATGAAAATACAAGATTGAAGACTTCGTCCCATGTCCGGATGGGACTCTCCTTGGCGTGGAAGGCAATCTTGGCGATCCGGATTATAGATCTCCTTCTCTGTAACCGACTCTGTGTAACCCTAGCCCTCTCCGATATCTATATAAGCTGGAGGGTTTAGTCCGTAGGACAACAACAATCATACCATAGGCTAGCTTCTAGGGTTTAGCCTCTTTGATCTCGTGGTAGATCAACTCTGTAATACTCATATCATCAAGATCAATCAAGTAGGAAGTAGCGTATTACCTCCATCGAGAGGGCCCGAACCTGGGTAAACATCGTGTCCCCAGTCTCCTGTTACCATTAGCCTTAGACGCATAGTTCGGGACCCCCTACTTGAGATCCGCCGGTTTTGACACCGAGAGGCACCTTTGCAGCATCTTTTGATTTATGGCAACGGGAGTGGTTTTACATCACCGAACCCTGCGGTACAAAGCGGGTTGCCACTCCCGCATTTCGGTCAGGCACTCCGCCACGGCTCGCATCATGGATTAACAAAGGGCTGGATTGGGGATTCACAGATGAAGTACGGACACTTCAAAGCCGCATCCGAAACCTTATTGATAAGGACACCGGACTCATGGATGTAATGCAAGTAATGCTAGTCCGCTGTATCCTACCCTGTCAGCGATGCCCTCTTCGTATGTGGGAATTTAATTCGGAAGGTCCATAGACTCTTCAGCACTTCCCCGGCATGATGCTCAAGGAGATGTGGAAATTATTTTTCGGCGCACGAAAACAGTGTCCGGATACTACAGAATACATTGATCTTGACTGCAATCATCCGGATACTCTGGTAAGTACTCCATCCCTGAACATGACATAGTCAAATTATTCATGACAACATACTGATAAAACTCTATCCGGCCAGGGCTGGCTAAAGAAGGCGGAAAGAATCAGGTGTTCGGCTCCACTTCCCGAGCATACTACCGATCCGTTATTAACAACGATGCTGGCTCCGGTGCCGCATCAAGTGCTGACGGGGGAAGAAAAGGAGAGGAGTGGGGAGGTCAAAAGTGACCTACACGCCGGAGGTACGTCATGCACCGTACCCGGGGAAATCAAAACTCCCGTGTTGGAGGATGAACGGGGAGGAGAATCTAATGTTCCCTCCCCCCGCAGGAAGAACAAGGCCGCCCCCAAAGACCTGAAGGCAGAGGCCTCCAAGTAGGGGAAAGAATCCCTATGAGGGGGCCCGTATTTGGGAGGCGATATCGCCGCACGATGCCCACAAGGGGGTCAGCCTCTAACTGAACCGTAAGTGAACAAAGGTGTTTAATAAACATACCTCGTTATTTTCATGTTTGTGAATGGTGATATCTGAAACGCATGCTTTGCAGTTCGGCCTATAGCCTCCCTCAACAATCTTCGTCCTCGGGAGATTTTCTTCCGGAGATGATGGAGAGCAAAATGCCGCCTCTTACTTCCCCGCCCCATAAGGTGGACAACCCCGAGGTGTCGTCCCTAAGGATCTCTCCTGATCTGCAAAGGAGGGCCAGGACGGAAGGTGACTATTCGGTCGCCTGAAGTTCAGGGTGTTCCGCTCCTAGAGAGACCGCCAACAAAACCCCGGACTATCCGATATGCAGCTGGACATATTGACGGGTCTTCTGCGGCAAGCACCAATCTCAGAGGAACATCATACCTTAATGAGTATGGTGATTGAGAGAATTTCATCCGCGAAAAGCGGATTGAATGAAGCCTTCATGAGTTTACTAAGAGGCTTTGAGGTACGTGATGTGACATTTTTTTAACTGTACCGTAAACGCAAGGTGCACTGTGTATAGTAGCCCCTGAGACTCTGGTTGCCATCCAAACGAGGTGATCATAGGATCAAAAGATAAATAATCTCAGGTTATAATTTTGCCCATTTGTACATAGGCGCCTACAGCCCCGGCCACTGCCCGGGCTGCCAAATTTGCCGAACTGAAGCGGCAACTTGATGTAGCGGATGAGGACATCACGCTCGTGAACAAGCGGCTTGACGAGGCGCAAGGTATGTCTTTTGGGCGGGCAGTGACTATAAATAGGAGAAAGATGCCCGGATTTATAATATGTTTGACTACAGATGGTGCTGCCGCCGTGGAGACCCTTCAGGATGAGCTTGCCCGGGCCAAGGAGCAATCTAGGATAAGCAACACGGCTACCAAGAAGGCAGTTGATGAGTTAAAAGCCGAACAGGCTTCTCATCGCCCGAGTGAGGAGAAAATATCCAACATGGCGCTTGAGCTAAGTGATGCCGCTAGCCGATATGAACTTATCGAGAAAGAGAATCAAGCAAAAACGGCTGACCTTGAGAAGGCCTTACAAGCGGCAAAGGAACCCGGTCCGAGGCCAGAGCGGCGCGGGAGGAGATCTGGCAAGCCAGGGAGATCGCGGCTGGGAAGCCCTTTTTATTGCAAACTAAGTTCGGCGATCCGAAGTATGCCGCGCTTGATCAAATGTGGAGTTCTCCGGATGCATATTTGGACTTGTCAAAGAGTGCTGCTGATGCAACACAGTTTTTTCAAGCCCAAGAAGGCCATGAAGCGGAAACTCTTTTCTGGTCGCAGTTTAGCATGCCAAGGCATCCGTTGCTAT
The DNA here is from genome assembly GCF_002162155.2 of Triticum dicoccoides. Taxonomy (NCBI): domain Eukaryota; kingdom Viridiplantae; phylum Streptophyta; class Magnoliopsida; order Poales; family Poaceae; genus Triticum; species Triticum dicoccoides. Next base: position 511,300,459 of record NC_041383.1, read on the forward strand.
TGAATGAACATATGGCCGAATGGGCCGAGCTCCACAGGATATCTGGACTTGCCATGAAGGTTGTTATAGACCGGCTGTGGCCTAAGGGATCAACTATGAATAGTTATTTTGGTTTAGTGCAACAGCTTACTCGTGCGGTGTCGCATATCGACGCTGTCAAGCGGTCAACGTGCATAGAAGGTGCACGGATGGCCCTTGCTCGTGTAAAGACATATTGGGAGAAGATGAAGGCCGTCGGTATTGTAGCCGGGGTTCCACCCGAGGGTCAGGACACACCGTAACGCTATTTTGAAGAAGAATTAGAGGGAGCCCGCTTGATAGAGGGCCAGTGCTCGAAAAATATTATGTTCGAGTAACATGTATCCCGATTGTAAAAACAATGGTTATGATAACGAGGGCTGCATTTATACTTTTGACCGTGAAGTATTTTAATGCCTCCTGTGTGGCCATTTTATGTATATATGTATGTAACCTGAAAATTGCAGTCATCGACTTCAGCCCCCTCGCGTATAATGCGGGGGTGTTCGGAAAAGCATTTGATCACACTTGACCCAACGTCTTAGTCCATTAAGGAGGTGTTAGTGCGGTGAACTAGGAAATCATACTATAGAGCTTTAACACTTTCACATAGCCATAGGAGTTTGACAGTGGGGCTACTATATAGCCCCTGGTATGTCCGCGTTCATCCGAATACAACGCATTTACATACATGACCAGGAAACCGGTCCTTCGTTAATGTAGAGGGAATCGCGAAGATTCCGCTGAGTCATCGAGTGGTTGACCAGCTCTAGCCGTATCATGACAGTTTTTTTAGGCTTTCTCTGCTGAGGTGCTCGTCCGGATGAACCAGGGCACAATCGCAGTAGTTCTCCTTAGCCGCCTTAGCCGATAGAACGGAACATAAGGCAGCAAACACAGGAGCCATGCAAACCCAACTGTTGACCCAAGACATGATTCGGAGCTGATGCATATAAGGCCAAAACTTGCGACCCGAACACTCCCTAAGGTATTCGGACTTTTCAATATATATCGGGCTGGGTACAGCCCCCGGTAATGAACCCTGAATTCAAGGCACGTGCTATGACCCGGCATGAGGAGAGAGCTTTTGTGGTGAGAATATAGTTCTCAAAGCACACTATTGGCTGCTTCTATAACATCCATCTTGGTACAGCGAATCGTAAGTTCGCAAGTACTGCCTATATCTTTCCTGGGCGTTTTATATGCCAGGAGAGTATGAAACAACAAGAGATAATAATAGAAAAAAAGGTTTACACAGGATCTTAATCTAAACAGAAACCTTGAAACGAGGCCCTGCTGCACGTTTGCGCCTTTGTCTTCGTTGTGCCGTGTCCTTGAAGGGTATATCATGATGGCATGTTTGAAAAAATAAGAACCAGGTAAAAGAATCTGGTACGGCCGTGGGTATAGTTTTGTTGGTTTTGATGAACCATGAACTGTAGCTTCTTGAGTCCAAATAGGGTAAAGCCGAACTACAGACTTCTTTCGTGCAGGGTGCCCCCAGCGCTACCCAAGGAATTTTGAGTGTATATTTATGTATATGGGAAAACAATGACAGTCTTCTTCTGGGGCGATCTATGGGGGCAAGGCTGCTAAACCAGCTCAGCTTTATCTGAGCTGCTACACATAGGTGTGCGCCGAACACGTTTGGCTGTCTCCGCGGTTGATGAGTTGCTTGGCTTGAAAAGGCCACTTCGTGCTTCAGCTACTAGAGCCGCCGCGTATTCTTCTGTACGAAGAGAACACTCCGTGTTGCTGCTGACCGTGATAACGCCACGTGGTCCAGGCATCTTGAGTTTAAGATAAGCGTAATGCAGGACTGCATTGAAATGGGCGAAGGTCGTTCGTCCGAGTAGTGCATGATAGCCGCTTCGGAACGGAGTGATGTCGAAGCTTAGCTCTTCGCTTCGAAAGTTATCGGGAGAGCCAAAGACAACGTCCAATGTTAGAGAGCCCGTACAGCGGGCCTCTACACTTGGTATTACTCCTTTAAAGGTAGTGTTGCTTTGCTTTATTCTTGATGGGTCTATCCACATCTTATGGACAGTGTCCTGATATATCAGATTGAGACTACTGCCCCCGTCCATGAGGACTCGAGTGAGGTGGTATCCGTCAATTATTGGGTCCAGCACTAAGGCAGCCGAACCCCCGTGACGGATACTAGTCGGATGATCCCTGCGATCGAAGTTGATCGGATAGGCCGACCATGGGTTGAATTTGGAGGCTACGGGCTCTGCATCATATATGTCTCGGAGTGCGCATTTGCGCTCCTTTTTTGGGATATGAGTGACATAGATCATGTTCACTATTTTTACCTCCGGTGGAAATTTCTTTTGTCCCCCCGTATTTGGCTGGCGAGATTCATCCTCGTCTTCGCTTTGCGGTCCCTTCCCTTTGTGTTTGGCGTTGAGCTTGTCGGCCTGCTTGAAGACCCAACATTCTCTGTTGGTATGATTAGCTGGCTTGTCGGGGGTGCCATGAATCTAGCATGACCTGTCTAGAATTTTAACTAGGCCGGATGGACCATCTCTGCTGCCTTTGAGTGTTTTTTTCCATTGACCGGGTCTAGAGCCCCTGAATCCGGCATTTACCACTTTATTGTCTGGGCTTTCATCATTGTTTTGATGTTTGTTTTTGTTGCGTCGTGTCTTTCCATTGTCATCCCTGACTTCGGATGTGCCAGGATCGCTGGTGCTGCTACGGGCCAACCAGCTGTCCTCTCCCGCACAAAAGCGGGTCATGAGCGTAGTTAGGGCTGCCATTGTCTTCGGCTTTTCCTGGCCGAGGTGTCTGGCAAGCCATTCTTCCCGGACGCTGTATTTGAAAGCTGCTAAGGCTTCGGCGTCCACACAGTCGACGATTTGGTTCTTCTTAGTGAAAAATCGGTTCCAAAGCTTACGGACTGACTATCCGGGCTGCTGGGTTATGTGACTTAGATCGTTTGCATCCGGAGGTCGAACATAGGTCCCTTGGAAATTGTCCCTAAAAGCATCCTCAAGTTCTTCCTAGCTTCCTATGGAATTTTCGGGGAGGCTTTTCAGCCAGTGCTAAGCTGGTCCTTTTAGCCTGAGGGGTAGATATTTGATGGCGGGGAGATCGTCTCCATGAGCCATGTGGATGCGAAGAATAAATTCTTCTATCCAGACCGCGGGGTCTATTGTTCCGCTCTATGCCTCGATGTTCATGGGTTTAAATCCTTCTGGAAATTCATAATCCAGCACCTCATCGGTGAAGCACAGGGGGTGCGCAACACCCCTGTATTTGGTTGTGTCGTGGCGTGTGTCCGACGGTTGTAGTGTTCGGTGTTGGTTCCGAACTGGTAAGTGACCGGCCTATTTGGTTTGATGGTACTGATCATGTGCGGGAACGCGTTCCCTGGACCCATAAATGGACCTGGTTCTGTCGGCCCTTTTATCCAGGTATTCACGTAAATTGTGTTTATGGTTCTGGGTTGTGACCTCCCTTCCTTTATGGGGAGGTGGTGCAGGTTTGTTAGCCGCTCTATCTCGTCCACGAGGCGGTTAGTCTAGTTGATCGGCCGTATTGTTATTCGGCGGTATGGGCATGATATCCTCATCGTCGAATTCGGGAAGCAGTTTGCATTTGGGGTAGCCCTTTGTTTGGTGATTACCACCGTATTTTTCCTCTGTGTCGAGCACTTCGTTCCATCTATCATTGAGTGTATCATGTGCGGCTTTAAGTTGTTGCTTCTGCTTCTTCAAGCTCCTCGCGGTGGCGATGAGTCTTTGGTGGAGGCGCTCTTGTTCCAATTGTTTCTCTGGGATGATGAATGCATCGTCATCCAGACTGATATCTTCTTCGGAGTCAGGTTGATAATTGGTGTCTTCGGCATCACTGTGATCGGACAACGGCTCCAAAATGTGTTTGTCGTCTCCTTGCTCGTCCTGCTCCATTACTGGGTCTACGGGATCTTCATTGTCTTCGGCATCATCAGGGGTGCTATTTTCTCTTATGTCGGTATCGCTATTTTTACCATGGCATGATTTAGGGCGGCGCCGCTGACATAGTGCTTTGGCTGCTTCTCAGGAGGCTTATTCGCAACTGGATCCTTTTTATTCTCGCCATTGTCTTCGTTAGGTGTATCCACCATGTATATATCGTATGAGGATGTAGCTTTCCAGCGCCCTATAGGCGGTGGTTCCTGTTCTTCTCCGGCATCGTCGTCGATACCGTCGATGTCTTTGGAGTCGAAATCTAGCATGTCGGTCAAATCGTCAACAGTGGCTATCATGTGGGTGGTGGGTGGGCAACGAAGCTCTTCGTCGTCCGCTTCCCACTCAACCCGGACATAGTTCGGCCAAGAATCTCCCGATAAGGAGAGGGACTATAATGAGTTTAACACATCGCCCAAGGGTGAGTGTTGGAAGATGTCCGCGGAGCTGAACTCCAGGATTGGCGCCCGATCGATGGGTGCGAATACACGCGGTTCGGAGCCTATGGCTGGAGATGAGTCCGACGTTTCGATGACACATGCCTTATTGGAGGTCAGCGCTGTGTATGGCTCTAGTGCCGCTGAGTCTACGGCCTCCGTGGAGAGGTTGAGCTTCTCGTCCTCGGATGGCGTGCCCTGCTCTGGATCTAGGGCCGAAGCGGTTACAGGTGCCATCTCCTGAGCACAGTCCGATGATAGATCTAGGTCATGTTCATCATGGCGGCAGGATGCAGACATTTCATGGGCTCGAATCCATCAAAGATCAAGTCTCCGTGGAAGTCGGCGGTGTAGTTCAAGCTCCCAAACTTGACCTAATGGCTAGGGGCGTAGCTGTCGATCTGCTCCAGATGGCCAAACGAGTTGGCCCGCAATGCGAAGCCGCCGAATACGAAGATCTATCCAGGGAGAAAAACTTCACCCTGAACTGCACTGTTGTGGATAATTGAAGGAGCCATCAAGCCTTACGGTGACGACACAGTGGAACTCTCAATGAAAGCACCAATGTCAGTGTCAAAACCGATGGATCTTGGGTAGGGGGTCCCGAACTGTGCATCTAAGGCTAATGGTAATAGGAGGCGGGGGACACAATGTTTACCCAGGTTCGGGCCCTCTCGATGGAGGTAATACCCTACTTCCCGCTTGATTGATGTTGATGATATGAGTATTACAAGACTTGATCTACCACGAGATCATAGAGGCTAAACCCTAGAAGCTAGCCTATGGTTATGATTGTCCTTTATCTATGGACTAAACCTTCCGGTTTATATAGACACCGGAGGGGGATAGGGTTACACAAAGTCGGTTACAAAGAAAGGAATCTTCATATCCGAATCGCCAAGCTTGCCTTCCACGCAAAGGAGAGTCCCATCCGGACACGGGACGAAGTCTTCTATCTTGTATCTTCATACCCCAACAGTCCGGCATACGCATATAGTCCGGCTGTCCGAGGACCCCTTAATCCAGGACTCCCTCAATGTTCCTTCTTGATTTCTACCTCGTAGCCTTGAGCATTGCGAAGAGCTCGAAATAGACTTCTCCATCCCTTGCATATTATAGTTCATCACAAAGCCTTTATAGCTTGGTGGCAGTGGCTGAAGAACCCTGTCAATGACACAATCATCTGGAAGATTAACTCCTAGCTGAGTCAAGTGATTATGATATCCAGGCATTCTGAGTATGTGTTCACTGACGGAACTATTCTCCTCCATCTTGCAGCTATAGAACTTGTTGGAGACTTCATATCTATCAACTCGGGCATTTGCTTGAAAAATTAACTTCAACTCCTGGAACATCTCATATGGTCCATGATGTTCAAAATGTCCTTGAAGTCCCAATTCTAATCTGTAAAGCATGGCACATTGAACTATCGAGTAGTCATCAGATTGAGCTTGCCAGACATTCATAACATCAGCTTCTGCTCCTGCAGCAAGCCTTTCACCTAGCGGTGCATCAAGGACATAATTCTTCTATGCAGCAATGAGGATAATCCTCAAGTTACGGACCCAGTCCGTGTAGTTGCTACCATCATCTTTCAACTTAGCTTTCTCTAGGAACGCATTAAAATTTAAGGGAACGATAGCACGGGCCATTGATCTACAACATAGATATGCAAAAACTATCAGGACTAAGTTTATGATAAGTTAAGTTCAATTAATCATATTACTTAAGAACCCTCACTTAGATAGACATCCCTCAAGTCATCTAAATGATACTTGATCCAAATCAACTAAACCATGTCCGATCATCACGTGAGATGGAGTAGTCATCAATGGTGAACATCTCTATCTTGATCATATCTACTATATGATTCACTTTCGACCTTTCGGTTTCCAGTGTTCCGAGGCCATGTCTGTACATGCTAGGCTCGTCAAGTTTAACCTGAGTATTTCGCATGTGCAAAATTGACTTGCACCTATTGTATTTGAACGTAGAGCTTATCACATTCAATCATCATGTGGTGTCTCAGCACGAAGAACTTTTGCAACAGTGCATACTCGGGGAGAACACTTGTCCATGGATGGGTCTTGTCCATCACATCATTCTCCTAATGATGTGATCTCGTTCATGAAATGACAAAACATGTCCATGGCTAGGAAACTTAACCATCTTTGATCAACGAGTTAGTCAAGTAGAGGCATACTAGGGACACGGTGTTTTGTCTATGTATTCGCACATGTATCAAGTTTCCGGTTAATACATCAATCATGAATAAGGAAATATAAAATAAGGAAATATAAATAACAACTTTATTATTGCCTCTAGGGCATATTTCCTTCAGTGGGTCCCTCAGAGCTCCTCTAACCCTAATCTTTGGCCTATAAATTCAGAAATATTCCAGAACCACCAGAGGAGTCCATGAAAATAATTTTCCATCGCCGCAAGCCTCTATTCCCATGAGATCCCATCTTGGGGCCTTTTCTGGCGATCTGTTGGAGGGGGATTCGATCAGGGAGGGCATCTACATCAAACCTATTGCCCCTCCAATGATGTGTGAGTAGTTTACCACAGACCTTCGGGTCCATAGCTAGTAGCTAGATGGCGTATTTTCTCTCTTTGATCTTCAATACAAATTCTCCTCGATTTTCTTGGACTTCTATCCGATGTTAGCTTCTTTTGCGGTGTGTTTGTTGAGATCCGATGAATTGTGGATTTATGATCAGATTATCTATGAATATTATTTGAATCTTCTCTGAATTCTTATATACATGATTTGATATCTTTGTATTTCTCTTCGAATTGTTGGTTTGGTTTGGCCAACTAGATTGGTTTTTCTTGCTATGGGAGAGGTGCTTAGTTTTGGGTTCAGCCCTGCGTGATTTCACCTAGTGACAAAGTAGGGGTAGCGAGACACGTATTGTATTGTTACCATCAAGGGTAAAAAGATGGGGTTTTCATCATATTTCTTGAGTTTATCCCTCTACATCATGTCATCTTACTTAAGGTGTTACTCCATTCTTTATGAACTTAATACTCTAGATGCATGCTGGATAGCGGTCGATGTGCGGAGTAATAGTAGTAGATGCAGGCAGGAGTCGGCCTACTTGACACGGATGTGATGCCTATATGCATAATCATTGCCTTGGATATCGTCATAACTTTGCGCTTTTCTATCAATTGCTCAACAGTAATTTGTTCACCCACCGTATTATTTGCCTTCAAGAGAGAAGCCTCTAGTGAAACCTATGGCCCCCGGATCTATTTTCTGTCATATATTTTCAGATCTATAAACCAAAAAACACAAAAATACCTTGCTGCAATTTATTTACTTTTTTATGTTTTAGTAATCTTTTATATCTATCTCTGTCAGATCTCACCATTGCAATTGACCGTGAAGGGATTGACAACCCCTTTATCGCCTTGGGTGCAAGTGTTTGATTGTTTGTGCAGGTGCGTAGATTGGAGACTTGCTGGTACCTCCTACTTGGATTGATACCATGGTTCCCTAACTAAGGGAAATACTTATCTCTACTTTGCTGCATCACCCTTTCCTCTTCAAGGGAAAAACCAACGCAAGCTCAAGAAGTATCAACTAAGGTTGTTTTCAGCAGAACAATCATGGTGTTGTTTTTTGTGCAGAAATAAAAGTTCTCGGAATGGGTTGGGAATTTACGTGATTTTTTACGGACCAAAAGAGACCCCCGAAGCTTTGAGGAAGCACCAGAAGCCTCACGAGGAAGCGACAAGCCTGGGGTGCGCACCCTCCCCCCAGGGCACGCAGAGCAGGCATGTAGCTCCCACGTGGGCTCCCTTGACGTGAAACTAATGCCAAAAATTCCTATAAATATAGAACAGCTCAGAAAGAAACCTGGAACTTCCACCCCGCCATCACAAGCCTGTGTACTGAAACATTTCCATCGAAGCCCTATTTCGGCATCCTGCCGGAGGGGGAAATCATCATCGGAGGCAATATTCATCATCCCGTTGGTCTCCATGACCAGGAGGGAGTTCACCCTCGGGGCTAAGGGTATGTACCAGTAGCTATGTGTTTGATCTCTCTCTCTCTCTCTCTCTCTCTCTCTCTCTCTCTTGTGTTCTTGATCCAGCACGATCTTGATGTAACCATGGGCTTTGTTAATATAGTCAGACCATGGTGTTTTTCTCTCTCTATCTTTGTTGTGATCAATTGATTCTTGCTTTTTGACATTTCGTATGTTGGATTGAATATTGGATTTGAGAACACTTGATGTATGTCTTGCATATGGATACCCGTGGTGACAATGGGGTATAATATTGAGTTATTTGATATATGTTTTGCTAATCAAGTGCAGATTCTCGTGGTGGAATTGGGGTAATCTTTGCATGGGGTCGATACACGTTTTCACCCTACGTTCTCCCATAGAAACTTTGGAGTGATTCTTTGTCGCATGTTGAGGGATTGTTATATCAATCAATTATGTTACCACTGTTGAGAGATTGGACTAGTGAAAGTTTGAACCCTAGGCCTTATTTCTAAGCATTGCAATACTATTTGTGCTCATTTTTGTTACTTTCTACCTTGCTATTTTTATATTTTCAGATCACAAAAACCTATATCTATACTACACTTGTATCACCATCTCTTCGCTGAAATAGTGCACCTATACAATTTGCCATTGCATTGAGTGTGTTGGGGACATAAGAGATTTCTTGTATTTGGTTGTATGGTTGTTTGAGAGAGACCATCTTCATCCTACACCTCCCACATATTGATAAACATTAGGTCATCCATTTGAGGGAAATTTGTTACTGTCCTACAAAACTCTGCGCTTGGAGGCCCAATAGAGTCTACAAGAAGAAGGTTGCATAGTAGAGATCACTGGGTTGTGGGAGTGACAGAAGCTTAAACCTGAGTAAGGGAGTTGTTGCGTATGGGAGTAAACATGACTTGATACTTAATGTTATGGTTGGGTTTTACCTTAGTGATCTTTAGTAGTTGCGGATGCTTGCTAGAGATCCAATAATTAGTGCATATGATCCATGTACGGAAAGTATGTTAGCTCATGCATCTCCCTGATATAAAATTACAATAATGATTACCAATCTTGTTCAATTTCCTAGGAAATTTTTGCAAATCCTACCACAACTTTTCCACACTCGATATAGTAACTTGAATTGTTCTTTTGATTAAAATAGGTGCTAAATTATATTTTCACATTCTTTATTATCTTTCAAACTTATCCCACTCCACATACAAAGTAGTTTATTACTTGTTTCTAGGTAATGCAAACATTGGTGTGCGTAGAGTTGTATCGGTGGTCAATAGAACTCGAAGAGAATAAAAATTCTACCTTTAACTCCTCGTTGGGTTTGGCACTCTTACTTATCGAAAAAGGCTACAAACAATCCCCTATACTTATGGGTTATCAAGACCTTTTTCTAGCGTCGTTGCCATGGAACAGTAGCTGAATATTCTCACGTGCACTGGTTGGCTTTATCTCTATGTAGATTATTATTTTCTATTCTAAGTTGTTTTACATCTTTAGTTATGGATATGGAACATGAAACACCAAAAAATTGTTGTACTTGCTACTCATAGAGATGGGTAACCTCCAAAAACCCTCGATGCTAGTTATGTGGAAAAAATTAAACACTAATTTGATAATCCTAATAAATCTGCATTGAACATGATAATGGGAGATACTTTGGATCATCGGGAATACTTTAGGGATTATCGCTTGTCTCAAGAAGGGAAACACTTATGGGACCAAATGAAAATGTTGTGTTAGTATGCTTGGAATTTGTGCTTAAGATATGATTATAATTGTTGCTCTAAGATGGAGGCTCCACACCTCCCCTTTCAATGTGAATTTAATGATAATGAAACCTTGGCTTCTTATGCAAATGGTATATATGATTACTATGATGTGGAACAAATAGAAGAATTTTTTAGTTTTAAGGCTGCTTATGAAACTGAATCTTTGTTTGAGAAGTATGAAAATTGTGATCTTACCCTTTACAGATATGAAAATCCTGCCATACTTAGATATTGCTATGATTTTTTTAATACAGTGCTGATACTAATGTTCATGTTGAGAGAATGTTTGCTGCTCTGGAAGAAAATAATATTTTGTAGGCTCATATGGAAACATAAATTGATGAAACTATGAGCTCATTAGATGAAAAAGAAGAGGAGGAGAGCAAACAATAAAAGGAGGAAGAGCGGATTGATCACCCGCGCCCACCTTCTAATGAGAGTAACTCTCTAACTCATACATTGTTTAATTCCCTTCGTGCTTACCAAAGGATTAATACTATGACCCCTGGGATTCATTTGAAGTATCCCTTTTTGCTGAAATTGATCTTGATATGCTTCTGGTCATGATGCCAATACAAATGATGCTTATGGAGAAGAACTTGCTATAGTTCCTTATGTTAAGAATGATATTATTGTTATTGCTCCCACACATGATAGTCCTATTATCTTTTTGAATTCTCCCAACTACACTATATAGGAGAAGTGTGCTCTTATTAAGAATTATATAGATGGGTTACATTTTACTATTACACATGATAATTTTGGTGAATATAATATGCATGTGCTTGTTGCTCCTACTTGCAATTATTATGATAGAGGAACTACATCTCCACCTCTCGAACTCTATGTTTCCAGTGTGATAAAATTACAAGAAACTGTTTATACTATGAATTGGCCTTTTCTTTGTGTGCATGAGTTGTTCTTTTATGACATGTCGATGCATAGGAAGAGAGTTAGACTCCATGGTTCTATGATATATGTTGCTTTTTGCTCACTGCTAAATTATAAATCATTGTTAATTAAAATTGTTTTTCATATACCTTGGGATCCGGGTGAATCAATTACTTCAGAACTTTATGCCTAGCTTAATGGCTCGAAGAAAACACTGCTTGGGAGACAACTCGGAAGTTTTAGACAGTCATTTTCCTCTGTTGTGTGCTTTTAAAAAGTTGAAAAACAAAAAATATAGAGGGGAACCTAAAACTTGAAGTGACTGGAAAGCTCTGCATTGAAGAAGTGAGAGTCAACCTTGAACACTTGTGTTCAGGCTCGTTGAAACAATGTAAAACATTTCATGGAGGTTTCTCATAAAAATAAATATGTATATACCACTGCACCATAAAAATAATGTGCCAAAATTTGGCTTTAATATGTTTGATGTGTGTTGTGCAGAAACAGAAACTTTTGTTGTAGTATTTGAATTTACATATTTTACTGGAATGTGGAAAGTTTCTAAAAAATTTACACAGTACTACCATAAATGTTTTTTATTATATCCTAATACTTAAGAATTTTTAGAGTTATGAAAGTATACAATTAGAATTAATTAGTATAGAATGGTCTGTTTTGACAGATTGTTGTTATAGTTTTGTTATCTGCTTGTTCTAGAGTTTTCATGGCTTATATTGATAGATATAAATTCTGGAAATGATAGTATACAATAGATAATTTTGAAAATTATTAGGCAACTTCTCTTTACTATACATTATTGGATCATTTAGTTTTATGTGTAAAAATCTATTTCACGAGTTCTATTAAGTTTTGTGTGGATGAAGTTTTCAAGTTTTGGGTGAGATAGCGATATGAGGAGAATAAGAGCAGCAAGAGCCTAAGCTTGGGGTTTCCCAAGGCAATATCTAAGGAAGACTTGAGCAGCTAAGCTTGGGGATGCCCCGGATGGCATCCCCTCCTTCATCTTCAAAACTATCGGTATATCTTACTTGGAGCTATATTTTTATTCTTCACATGATATGAGCAAATTCTTGGAGCTTCTTTGCTTTTGTTTTTCTTGTTTTAGTTATACACCAAGCTAGTTTGGGATGGTTTCTTATAGTCCTTGGTTGGTTTGTATAATGCTTCATGCACTTCATTTATGTCTTTTGAGTATGGCTTTATAAAATGCTGCATGTGCTTCACCTGTATATTTTGAGCTTGCACATTGGTCTTTCTTCATTCCTATTATTTGTAGAATACTCTATGAACTTTACTTATATCTTTTAGAGTATGTATGAAATTATCACTTAAAGTGGAATTGAAAAGGTCAACTTAAGATATTATTGATCCCACTATCTCGGAGGGTGACACAATTCATGTGGATTACATTATTTAAAGTGGGTTGGAAGAGGTCAAACTTTAATCATTAGCATTCATCCCACTATCTTGGATAATTCCTCATTGATTAAGTATGATCATTTACTCTTATGATTCACTTATATATTTAGAGTAAAATTTATGAATGAATTGAATGTTATGTGCTTCATTTATTATATGTTCATTGAGAAGTAAAAATGCATCCTCGTTTTAATCTGTTGAAATAGGAGTGAGACTATGATTGCACATATCTTTAATCAAGTAAGGGAGTTATATTATAATAACAACGAGCATTACTTTTATTATGTTGAACCTATCATGTTGTGGTAATAAGTATCCTCCCCTAAATAATTTAGGTGGCTTGACTTGGCACATGTTCGCACATGTAGTTGATTTGAAACCATTGTAGCCTTTATGATGTTTATGTTCTGAGTGTTTATGTCCTACTCATGCTCATGCTCAATGTTTATTATTCAAAAATTCAGGACTATGACCGTTGTCGCTTTCTAGTTGGCCACTTCTCAATTTATTTGTTAGAATTCTCTTGTATTAAATGGGAATACTGCTTGTGCAACCAAATCTCTGAAACAAAAGCTGAGCCAACAGAGTCCACCATATCTACCTATATACGGTACTACCCTGCTATTCCAAGTAAATATGCACGTGCCATCTCTAAACCTTGAAATAAAGATATGTTTTGTGTGCCCGTACCACTCATGGAGCGACGGGGTAGTCAATATCTTCCATGCTAACTGTGTTTTACTCACCGACAAGAGTTTATTCACAAGTCAAATTTGAGGGAGGTTGGTAAAAGGGATGCCCAGTCCTAAATTATTTATAAAAACACTCCCCCAAAAACTTCTAAGTTGGCAGGCACCCATGGATTCGGCTAGCCATGGTTTGTTTTAGTTTGGTGGAAAGGGAGAAAAACCTTTTGCATGGGACCTGCCATTAACATGTTTAGTTCGGAAGATATTGAAAACCTTTGTTGTGACATTGACAGGAAAAGAACACCGCTCAAAATGTATTCATCTCTGTTTTAGCTTTGAGATCTGGCGCCTCTGCAAATCTCTGCTTCCTCTGCGAAGGGCCATTATTTTACTCCTATGGTATTTACTTTAATTGTTGAGTCATCACCTTCTCATTCGAGCACCAATCCTAAGAGCGCGACTGTCATTCTTAGTTTAACATGCACTGGGTCTAGTTAATGTTGAGTGTGAGCACGACTTGATGTTTCCTACCCAAAATTAGAAAATGTTTAGTCGTCGCTTGAACTTTGGAGGTGCTCTGCATTTATGTTTTGTGGTCTCAGAAAGGGCTAGCGAGATACTTCATTATCACTTTATGATATGTTGAACTTAATTAAATGTTGTTACTTGTTATTATAATTATACTTGCCTATGTGATCAAAGGTTTGTTCAATTCTAGCATTCACACTTCATAAATTATTTCTTTTATCATTTACCTACTCGAGGACGACCAAGAATTAAGCTTGGGGATACTGATACGTCTGCAACGTATCTATAATTTATGAAGTATTCATGCTATATTTGCATCAATTCTATATGATTTTGGTGTACTTTTATTTTCTTTTATTGACTACTTATTAATCTAGTGTCAAGTGACAGTTCCCGTTCTTGTATGTTTTTGTATTTTGTAGAAAATCCATATCAAACAAAGGCACAAATCATAAAAGGTTACAGTGCTTTCTATGGAACATATGGGATTTTTTGGTGCCAGAATCAACACAAGATGATGCTCGAGGGCCCACAAGCTTGTGGCCACCACTTAAGTCGGTTGGGGCCCTTCTTTCTCCACAAGAAAGCTAATTTTCGGATAAAAATCTTTTATAATTTTCAGCCTAATCGGACTCATAGATCTTCGGGAATTTAATAAACGGTGAAGGGCCAGAAAACTGGGTCACGAAATAGAATAGAAACACACACACACACACACACACACACACACACACACACACACACACACACACATATATATATATATATAGAGAGAGAGATCCAATCTTGGAGGGGCTCCTGCCCTTCGGGAGGCATGTCAACCAAGGACCCGAGGGGAAACCTTCGTCCCATCTAGGGGTAAGGCAAAGGAAAAATGAGAAGGAGGGGGACATCTCTCCCTCTCTTCTAGTGGCGCCGGAGTTCCACTAAGGGAACCATCACGACGGTGATCTACACCAACAACTCGGTCATCTTCCTCAACACCTCCATCACCCTCCCTCATCTATTATCAGCAGTCCACTCTCGCGCAACCCGTTGTACTCCCTACTTGAATATGGTTCTTTGTGCTATATATTATTATCTAATGATGTGTGGCCATCCTATGATGTTTGAATAGAGTCCTTTTGTCCTATGGTTTGATTGATAATCTTGATTGGTTTGAGTTGTATGTTTTATTTTGGTGTTGTCCTATGGTGCCTTCCATTCCGCGCACACATGGGGGATTCTCATTGTAGGGTATTGCAATATGTTCATGATTCGCTTAGACTAGGTTGCGAGAGTGGTAGAAGCTTAAACCCGAGTAAGGGAGTTGTTGCGTATGGGAGTAAAGAGGACTTGATACTTAATGCTATGGTTGATTTTACCTTAATGATCTTTAATAGTTGCGGATGCTTGCCAGAGTTCCAATTATAAGTGCATATGATCCAAGTATGGAAAGTATGTTAGCTCATGCTTCTCCCTCATATAAAATTGCACAAATGATTACTGATCTTGTTATCAATTTCCTAGGACAATTTCGTAAATCCTACCAGCACTTTTCCACACTCGCTATACTAACTTAATTTTTCTTTTATTAAAACAACACCTAACTTTTATTTTCACATTTTTTATTATCTTGCAAACTTATCCCATTACACCTACTAAGTAGTTTATTACTTGTTTCTAGGTAAAGGAAATTGTGGTGTACGTAGAGTTGTGTCAGTGGTCAATAGAACTTGAAGAGAATATAAATTCTACCTTTAGCTCCTAGTCGGGTTCGACACTCTTACTTATCGATAAAGGCTACAAACTATCCCCTATGCTTGTGGGTTATCAGTGATGCCCAAGGCATCCAAAGTACATATCCAAGGAGACTCAAGCGTCTAAGCTTGGGGATGCCCTGGAAGGCACCCCCTCTTTCTTCATTAACAATTATCGGTATGTATCGGTTAGGACTATATTTTATTTGTTCACATAATATGCGTAAACTCTTGGAGCGCCATTTTTTTCTGTTTCTTTTTCTTTTAGTTTTTTGTCGTGCTGGTATGAGATAGTCCTTGATTGAATTATAGAATGCTCTTTGCACTTCAAGCATATCTTTTGAGTGTGGTTTTTATAGAATGCTTCGTGTGCTTCATGTATATCTTTTGAAGTTTGGATGTTTGTTTCTCTACATTTGAAGTACTATTATTTGTAGAATGCTCCTTTGCATCACGTACATTTGTTAGACCTTGGCCAAATGTTTTATAGAAAGGATTAGACTCTATTGTTTCACTTGTATCTTTTTGGAGAGTTGAATAGGAATTGGGTATTTGCATGGTTGGTCCTAGGTATGTATTGGTGGTATACATGGAAACTTGCATAAAACTTGTAGATCATTGAACATGACAAGTTTGATTCTTTGCAATAATTTTGTGATATTGAGGTAGTAATGTGTGATCGTGTGGGTGCATGGTTAAAGTTAAGTATGAATATTGGTGTTAAGGTTTGTGAGACCATATTCATGAAAGTGGTAGCTGCTGGTATTAGCAACGAACTCTGAGTGTGGGATGTCTTAAAGTGTAGCGACCAGGATTCCAATGGACCGAAGTCTCCGTGCTTTAGTGTCATCCCTGGATCGGTATGCTGACACACACAATACTCAAGGAATTATAACAAAGTTCAATCACACACTTATTACATCGAGGTCCTCATAAAGAGGATCTGTTACACAAATAAATGGCTGAAGGCCATCTAAACTAAATAACTTCAGAAGCTTCAAAGATAAATGAGTCCATCAACTCCAACGGCATAGCTAAGTGCATGACAACGACCTATCGCACCTTATTCCTCGCCGGTAAAGTCTGCAACATGAGATGTTGCAGCCGTGTAGGTCAGCACATGGAATATGCTGGCAGAGTTACACTGTAGAGCAAATGAATGCAAGAAACTATATCTACATGCATATTTGGCTGGTGGAGGCTCTAAGTTTAAATGTTTTGCATAAAGCTAATTTTTTCCTACAACAAAGGAATAAATTTTATTTACTACAAAGTTAAACCAATATTTGAGAAGGTTCCTCCAACTCAAATCCCAACATTAAACAAGTATCATCATTAAACCCAATTCAATTAATTAAAGAGTGATGAGATCAACAATAATATCCACCTCTAGATACTCAAGATGTCCATAACTAGGGACACAGCTAACCATGATTATTTTATACACTCTATAGAGGTTGCGCACTTTTCCCTGCAAGACTCGACTGCATCCACGATCGAAAGATCGAGACATAGTCTTTCTGAAGCATTAACTCTCTAATCTGGGTAGACCGGTACACCTACTTTCCCCTACATCTGCTAGTCTACCTCTTCAAGAGCTCACACAACTTACTCAACTATGCCAGAGCCCATAATGGCTTGTGGCTGCACACGGAAGTTTCTAGGCATGAAATATCATATGATCCCTTTGAGCCTAGGTGGCGAACAGAGGAAAACTCACACGGGTACTCCGGGGTTTCCCAATGGGCAAGCACTGGTTTCTCCAGGTGCCCCAACCAATCCACTCAGATGTGTATTAAAGTTGCCACCTTAATGTTATCCAAAATTAATATCTCTCACAACTTCCATGTGTATCACAATCCAATCCCCGTCTACGAGCATGGCTAAGCAATAATTGAGCATAGCGTATATTTTTTGAATATTTACTGTAGGGTAAAAACCCCACAGCCATTTATTTCAAAAAGAAACCAAATAAACTGTACAGAGGAGCCAAGGTTACAGTCCTAAACTAAGTTAGAAAGAAAACTTACTTTACATGAGGGAGTTAACCCAATCAACAAGTCTATGCCTAGCACTATCCTTAAGCCTATGAGACAACAGCAGGATATCATGAATAAAATTACATCTCCAAGCTGCAAAAGTGTCCCTCAAACCCCTGAAAGTTCTCTCATTCCTCGGGATCCAAATATTCCAAGAAGTTGTGAGTACCACTTCAAATAAGAATGGATGTCCAAATCTTTGCCTTGCTTGGGAGATAGACTGCTGAATATTTGAACCATTGCTCCAATCAATTTGCAAATAATTCCAAACCCTGCTCTATCCTCATAAACATACGCATTACAGATGACGCATATGTTATCATCCAAGAGGGATCGCCAATGTCTTCTAACCAACATATCCTTCGTGTTGAGCCTGTCAAAGAAGAGGAGCCAACCAAAAACTTTAATTTTCATAGTGCATCTGCTTTGCCAAAGCCACTTGCAAGGTTGAATAGTTGTAAGGTTGGTATGCATGATGACATAGAAGCTCTTAGCAGAGTACTGCCCAGACTTTCCTGGCCAAACCCAAACATCAGGCAAAGTGGGTTCTCTCTGAAGATTAAACAACCATCCTTGGAGTATTTCAAGTTCTGCTGCTGCCTCCTATGAAATCGGTAGATGGAACATGGAGAACAAATCTTGAGTTTGTATGAAATCCCTGACAGAAACTTTGTCATCCAAAACAAAAGAGAAAAAATCTTGGAAGCCTCAATTTCAAAGGTCGGGAAGAACCTCCGACATGCCAAGCATCTAGCCAGAAGAGTGCAGAATCACCCATATTAATTTGCACTGAAGCAATTGATCTATAATGATCAGCAAGCCTGAGAATATCTTTCCACAAAAAGGAGCCAGAGAGAACTGTTGCATGTGGTATAACTCCATCATAGTAACTGTCCCATATCAACTGCACCCATGGAACCTGATGCTTGTTATAGAACTTATGCAAATGCTTAAGGAGGAGACCTTGGTTCTGAATATTCAAGTTAAGAATCCCTAGGCCTCCCTTATCCTTGGGTCCGCAGATTAAATCCCAGGCAACTAAAGATTGTATAGGAGCATTAGAGTTGCCTCTCCAAAGGCATTGTCTGAAAATTCTGTCCAGCTGCTTAATAATACCAGGAGGAATATGAAGGCTGCATAGAAAATATATGGGCGTTGAGGTGAGGACAGAAGTGAGCAACTATAACCTTGATCCTTGATTAAGCATGGCAGAGCTAACTGGCAGCCTTCTTTCAACACTGTCCACTAGAGGCATTGGATCAACAATTCTAGGTCTTGTAGTGCCAAGAGGCAGACCCAGGTATGTGAAGGGTAACTACTCCAACCTACAACCCAAAATGTTGGATAGTCTCAGCGCCTCAGGTTGGTCCATATTGATGGGAATCATTGATGACTTGGCAAAATTCACTTTGAGACCAGTTGACTGCTGAAAGATCTGAAGCATGTTCTTGAGAGCAACCAACTGTTCCTCCATTGCAGGTAGGATGATTACTGTATCATCATCATATTGGATGATAGGAAAATCAGGATCATGAGATGGGATTGGAAATGAAAGAACTCCTGTAGCAAGCATGTCATTGACCACAGTTTGAAGAAGATCAGCAACAATAACAAACAATAGTGGTGAGAGGGGATCACCCTGCCTGACTCCACATTTGCATTTGAACTTCTTGCCAGGCACACCATTGAGGAGAACAAATGAGGAGCCAGAAGATAGAATCTCTTTAATCCAAGCAATCCATTTGGCATCAAAACCTTTGTGCTGAAGAATTTGGAGGATAAGATCATGCTCCACTATATCAAAGGCTTTTGCAAAATCCAGCTTCAAAATGATAACAAGCCTTCTTGACTGCTTACATTGATGAATATATTCAAAAGCCCATCCCAGGCAGTCCTGAATGTTCTCTGCTTTTCAGAAACCCATACTGGTTTTTGTGAATACATTTAAGAATCACCTTTTGTAACCTATTAGCCAGCAGCTTAGTAAGGAATTTTAGACATGTATTGGTCAGAGAAATTGGTCTAAAGTCCTCAGGTCCTTCAGGAGACAGCATCTTTGTTATGAGAGTGATGAGAGAGTCATTGATATTTTCCAAAGATAATCTACCATCATAACAATCCTGAATGAGATTCAAAAAATCCTTCTCAATGATGGGACAACACTTCTTGACAAAGAGGCCATTGAAGCCATCAGGTCCAGGAGCTCTATCAGTCGGCAGTTCCTTCAAGACAGTGTTGATTTCCTCAGCAGAGAAAGGTTCAGACAAAATCTCTAGCCCGTCAACTGGGTGGATGAGGTTGGGCAGATCAAAGCCCATATCAATTCCTTGGGCCTGTCCCATTCTGCTTTTAAATGATGACCACAGAATTCCCACCATCTGGGAATGATCAGAAACTGGATCACCACCATTCACCGAAAGACTAGCAATGGTATTCCTGCACAAACGTTCAGAAGCCATGGCATGAAAGAACTTAGAATTCTCCTCCCCAACCTTGATATAACGAATAATACACCTCTACTTCCAATAAATATAGTGTATTCTAAGCAAATTCTCATGGTGAAGCTTAACAATCTATCGAAAATTAAATTCAGGCGTGGTGAGAGGCCAAAACTCTTCCAAGCCATCGAAATACAAAATTACCCGGCTGCAGTCCATTGTGAGTCATTTAAGATACGAAAAATTCTTGCTCGAGGACTTAAGGGCATAACACAGGCGCTTAAACTTAGTTGACAAAACTGCAGAAGCAGACATGTCAGCAAACACCGGCTGATTCCAGGAGTTCTTGACACAGTCCAAAAACCCTAGCATGTCCATCCAGAAGTTTTCAAACCTGAAAACCATGTCCTTGGGTATCGTTGTGTCAATGGAAACCACACAAGGAACATGATCTGAGGACGCTTTTGCCAGAGGTAGAACAACGGTATTAGGATAAAAGGAAATCCAGTCCGAGGTTGTAAAAGACCACTCGAGCTGCTCCAGCAGAGGTTGTTCCTGCATATTTGACAAGGTAAAGCTCCTCCCCTTCAAAGGTAGTTCCAGTAACCCCAAGTGACCAATGATCTCATTAAACAGGAAAATGTCATTAAGATCACCCCCTAGTCTGTTTCTATTATCCAAGGATCGAATGAAATTGAAATCACCAAGAACCAACCAATTCTCATCATATAGCATAGCGTATATTCCCGGGGTGATCAAAGGTATTAGGCTCCTACCTCAAGTACTACAACCAAACCACATGTTCCCAATCCTACTAATGCAAATATTTCAGGGGCAAAACTAATGCATAGTAAAAACTGGGTATTGAAGACTATGATCAAAGTGTAACTTGCCTTGTTGACGATCGAAAAACTCTAGAGATTCGTAGTTACAAGCTTCGCACTCCGGGAAATTAGCATAGACAAACAGTAGCATAAATAAGCAACCAAACAAATGATGCAAAGGAAAATCGAGAAAAGATCCAAATAAAACTCGAAACAAGCAAATAGCTAAACTAAAGAGAAAACAAAATCTGACAGTATTATTATCATGTGGATTAGATCTTAATAGTAGATACATGTGATTAGCTATGATCTGCAAAAAGAATCTACTCAAACGGAGCTACGAAACTCAAGAAGCAAATGAAACAAGATCGAATACTAATCTGAATCAAAATGAAATTTTAAATTGTCAAAATCTTGTTCAAGTTAGTTTACTGGATAGAGGGGATCGTTACGAAGATTTAGGCGTTGGTTTCATCTAATTTGGATAAACGGGATAAAAGTTACGCTAGTTTGAAAATCAGGGGCTAAATCACGATAAAAGTATTCGCGGATAGGTCAATGGCCGAAAATAAACAGAAAAAGAAAAAATCTATCGGACAAACGTCCGCTAACAGAGACTAACGGACGAACTCATTTATTAACAGAACTAATTGGGTGAATGCTCGCCAATTAAGAACTAAAATAAAAAAAACCATTCTAATCGAACTAAACCGAAAAAACTGAGAAGATCGGCGGTTTGGTCAAACGACGGCGAGGTCAACAGCGAGGCGGGGTGGCGGCTCAGTGAGCGAGGCGGCCCCGGTGGCGACGGTGAGCGATGGCACGTGCGGCAGCAGCGGCGGCGGGCGACGCAAGTGGCGAGTGGCGGCGGGCGGCGGCGGTGCGGAATGGCGGCGGTGACGCGATGCGGGCGGTGGCGGCTCGGGCAGCGCGATGCAGGCGGTGGCAGCTCGGGCGGCGGCAATTTGCAAGGAGGAGGGGGTGGGGTAAGCTTTTAAAGGCCCGTGGGTGGCCGACTTGTGGCAGGGGCGAGCGGCGGCGGCTTCGACCCGGACTCCTAGCCGGAGACCGGCGAGGACACGGGCGGCGCTCAGGGAAGGCGGTCGGCGGCTGGGCCCTAGCCTGGCTTCAGCTGGGGCGGCCCAGTCAGCACGCGCGAGTTTTTTTTCTGAAACAGCACCGGGAAGAAAAAAAACCCTAATAAAATAAAATAAAAATCCTAAAATTCCAGAAACAATTTTCACCATCCCCTCCTAATATTTGGGACAATGTGAACATTTCTCTGGACTAAATGCAATTATTAAAAATGCATCTTTTTCCCTAATTTAAAATAAAATGCACCCGAATAAAGTTGCAAATACAACACAAATAAAATAATTTGACTTCCAAATTTATTTTCCAACATTTCTCATCTATTTTGAAGAAGTACTTTTATCTTCTCTCTTTTATTTTTATTGATTTGAAATACTTGGAAAGAATTTGTTGAAATCAAATTGATCGACTTTTCAAATTTGAATAAATTCAATAATGAAATCTATATGAAACCTCCAACTCTCTCCTTGGGTCCTTGAGTTGCTTAAGATTTTCTTGGATCACAACCAAATAAAAATCCAAAATGCAATAAAATATGAATGCATATGAATGATCTATGTATAACATCCAAATTGAAAATTGGGATGTTACAAACCTACCCCCCTTAAGATGAATCTCGCCCTCGAGATTCGGGTTGGTCATCAAAAAGGTGTGGGTGGTCCTTGCGGAGGTCTTCTTCTCGCTCCTAGGTGGCTTCCTCCTCGGTATGGTGGCTCCACTAAACTTTGCAGAACTTGATGACTTTGCTATGAGTAACTCGGCTGGAAAACTTGAGAATCTTGACTAGCTTCTCCTAATAGGTCAGATCACTATCCAACTAAATCGCTTCCAGTGGCACTATATCTCTCACAGGAATGTGGGCCATCTCTGCGTGGCACTTCTTCAACTGGGAAATGTGAAACACATCATGAACTCCTAACAATCCTTCGGGTAATTCTAACTTGTAGGCAACTTCTCCCATGCATGTGTTCCAAAACTCTGTATGGTCCTACAAATCATGGTGCTAGCATCCCTTTGACTCCAAAACGCTTAACTCCTCAAAGTGGGGATACACGAAGATATGCTCTATCTCCGACTTCATAGGCTACCTCCTTGTGTTTGGTATCTGCATAACTCTTCTGCCTGGACTGGGCTATCTTGAGTCTATCTCGAATCAACTTAACCTTCTCCTCGAAATCTTTGATTAAGTATGGTCCGAACAACTTCCTATCTCCAACTTCATCCCACGATAGTGGCGTCCTGCACCTCCTTCCGTACAAAGCTTTGAAAGGGACCATCTTCAAACTGGCTTGATAACTGTTGTTATAGGAGAACTCTGCATATGGTAAATTGTGATCCCAACTAGATCCATAATCTAGCGCACAAGCTCTCAACATGTCTTCCAGAATCTGATTGCCTCTCCCGGTCTGTCCATCTGTCTGTGGATGAAAGGTTGTACTGTCTAGCCTGGTACCCAAAGTTTCATGTAACTGATTCCAAAACTTTGAAGTAAACTATGTTCCTCTATCTGATATAATGGTCCTCGGAACTCCATGCAGACACACGATCCTGGTCATGTATATCTTTGCCAACTTAGCACTCATATAAGTTGTCTTCACAGGGATGAAATGGGCTACTTTCGTTAAGCGATCAACTACAACCGAGATAGAGTCATAGCCTGAACGGGTCCTGGGTAATCCAATGATAAAATCCATGCCAAGTTTTTCCCACTTCCATTCGGGTATCGGTAAAGTCTTAAGCAACCCTACTGGTTTCTGATGCTCTGCCTTAACTCTCTGACATACATCACATACTGCTACATACTCTGCAATATCCTTCTTCATTCCTGTCCACCAGAAACTTTCCTTCAAATCCAAATACATCTTGGTGTTGCCTGGGTGAATCGAATAAGGCAAACCATGAGCCTCCTAAAGAATAAACTTCCTGATCTCCGGGTCATTAGGCACATAGATACGATATTCAAATCATAAAGTCTCGTGCTCATCCTCACTAAAACCCTTATCCTTTCCTTTACTCATCCTTTCCATTATCTCTGCAATCTCCTCGTCCATCTTCTGGGCTTCTCTGACCCTTCCCAACAAAGTGGACTGAATTTCCAATGCTGCAACATAACCTCTCGGAACTATCTCCAAGAAAAGTTCTCGAAGATCATTTGCTAACTCCTGAGGCAATCCTCCGGTTATGAGCATGTTAACATAACTCTTGCGGGTCAATGCATCTGCTACGACATCGGCCTTTCCTGGATGACAATGCAATCTTGTGTCATAATCCTTTATGAGCTCCAACCATCTCCTTTGCCTGAGGTTTGACTCCTTCTACATGAAGATGTACTTCAAACTCTTATGATCTGTGTAAACATCACAATGGTTACCAATGAGAAAGTGTCTCCATGTCTTGAGCGCATGCACTACGGCTGCTAACTCCAAATCATGTGTAGCATAATTCAACTCATGAGATCGAAGTTGTCGTGAGGCATATGAAACAACTCTTCTGTCCTGCATAAGCACACCTCCCAGTCCTTGACGTGAAGCGTCGCAATACACTTGGAAATCTTTGCGTGTGTCTGGGAGAATCAGCACTGGGGCTGTAACCAAACATTTCTTCAACTCCTAAAAACTGGCCTCACAATCCTTAGTCCATTTAAACTTGGTGTCCTTCTTCAATAACTCCGTCATGGGCTTCGCAATCTTGGAAAAATTCTCAATAAACCTCCAATAATAACCTGCGAGTCCGAGGAAACTTCTGATCTCTCCAACTGAGGTAGGTGCCAACCACTCAGTGACAGATACAACCTTGGTAGGGTCTACTGCTATTCCTTCTCCTGATATAACATTTCCGAGAAATCCAAATTCCTTCAACCAAAAGTCACATTTTCTAACTTGGCATACAACTGATGTTCCCTGAGCTTCTTGAGAACCAAGCGCAAATGTTCCTTATGCTCTCCTTCATTCTTCGAGTAGACCAATATGTCATCAATGAACACCACAACGAACTTGTCCAAAAACTCCATGAACACATTGTTCATCATACTCATGAAATAGGCAGGGGCTTTACTCAAACCAAATGACATAACTGTATACTCATATAGCCATACCTCGTGGTAAAAGTTGTCTTAGGTATATCCTGCTCTCGGATCTTCAATTGGTGATAACCTGATCGAAGATCAATCTTGGAGAAAACCTTAGCTCCTTGTAGTTGGTCAAACAAATCATTGATCATCGGTAGAGGGTATTTGTTCTTGATCGTCACCTCATTCAGCGCATGATAATCAACAACCATCCTCAAAGATCCATCCTTCTTCTCAACTAGAAGCACTGGGGCTCCCCAAGCTGATGAACTTGGTCGAATATAACCTTTCTCCAATAACTCCTTAATTTATTTCTTAATTTCTTCCAGATCATTTGAGGGCAACCGATACGGTCTCTTGGATATTGGTACGGTGCCTGGCAATAACTCAATCAAAAACTCAATATCTCGATCTGGTGGCATGCCTGGTAACTCCTCTAGAAATACATCGGGGTAATCCTTCACCACCGGTACTTCCTCCTGAACAACTCCCGATAGGGAATTCACGTGAGTCCTCCTCGGCGCATGCCTAGACACATACTTGATCCTCTTTCCTTCCGGGGTGGTGAGAAGAATTGATTTACTGGCGCAATCGATATTTCCTTCAAACTTGGATATCCAATCCATGCCTAGGATCACGTCCAATCCTTGTGACTCTAGGACAATGAGGTCGGTAGGGAAAACATGTCTACCTATGGTTACTGGCAACTGATAACATCCCCTACTAGCCATATACTCCGCTCCTGGGGAACTTACTAACATAGGTGACTTAAGGGCTATGGTTGCAACTTAAACTTATCCACAAATCCCCTTGATATGAATGAATGAGATGCACCAATATCGAAAAGAACAAGTGTTGTAAATGCATTAATCAAAAACTTACCGACAACTGCGTCGGGCTGCTCCTCAATCTCCTCCACACTGACGTGGTTCACCTGAACTCTGGTGAAGGGGTTGGGCTTCTTTCTGGAACTTTTGTTGCCATTTCCATTCTTTGCTTCAAAACATTCAATCGCGTAATGTCCGGTCTTCCCGCACTTGAAACAAGTAATGTGACTCAGATCCTTCTTGGCGGGTGTCGTGGGGTTGGAACAGTTCTGACTGTTGCTTCCTCCATTCCCATTGCCATTCTTAGGGCCACTATGGTTGTGTGAACTTCCTCCATTGTGCGAATGTCCTCCATGGTTATGCCCTCCATGGTTATGAGTTTGTCCTCCCGAGTACGGGGAATAGCGAGGCTTCTGCCGAGCCCCAGAACTATACCTCCCCTGTCCATACTTCCTCTTACGATTATCAATCTACTGTTGCTTGCGTTCTATCATGAGGGTCCTGTCTACCAACTCCTGGTAGTTGTTGAAAGTTGCCACCTATCAAGTGCATACTCAGCTCATCATTGAGTCCCTTAAGAAACTTCTCCTGCTTTGCGGCATCTGTGGCCACATTGTCTGGGGCATAGCATGCTAACTTGCTGAACTCATCCATGTACTGTCCCATTGTATGACTCCCTTGGCGCAAGTTGCGAAACTCGCGCTTCTTTAAGCTCATGGCTCCAGCTGAGACATGTGTGGTGCGGAAGGCATGCTGAAACTGATCCCATGTAACTTTAGCAATGGGGTAAGTGGTGGTGAAGTTCTCCCACCAAGATGTTGTGGGTCCATCAAGCTGATGTGCGGCAAAGCGCACTCTCTCCACATTTGTGCATCCGGTAGTGATCAGCTCTATTCCAATCCTGCGGAGCCAATCATCTGCAACTATCGGCTCGGTGCTGCTTGAGAACACCGACAGATTCAACCTCAGAAAACGGGCTAGGTTGTCAACAGGGGTGGTGGCTGTGGGTTGTCATTGTTCTTGTTGCCCTGGTTCTGGTTCTGATTCTGGACTAACATTTGCATTAAGGCATTCTGCTGCTGGATCAACTGGGTGAGCTCCGATGGGAACACGAATCCGGTGTCATGTCTCGAAGGCATCTGATGGGTTAGAAGTGGTGATAAAACAGAATAGAATAAGGTCTAAGAGAGATTCACTACCCATATGCATATGAGGCAAATACAATCAATTCACTTCATTCAATATCAAACAAGGTTCACACAAATGACCTAAACTATGATTACAAATCGATCGATGCTAACTACTTGGAAGAATACTACTAGTAATATGGTGGTCATCTAGAAATTTTGATCGGTGGAAGACTCCATAATATCTGCTCCAGCTTCATCTACATAGTCGTCATCACTGTCATCATTTGCATCACTGTCCGTGTCGGTGTCGTCCAATATGATGTAGTCCTCCGAACGGATTTCCACTTGAGGCTCTTGCCTCTGGTTCTCCACGAGTATTCCTAGCTTCCTCTTCAGGTATTCATGCTTCTCCAGTGATACGGGAATGCCTCGAAAACGATCTTTCACGGTGCCAAAGAACACACAAGGAGCAGCAACAAACTCACTCGACACTTGTTTCAACAAACTTTGTCTCTCTCAAGTGGCAAGAACAAGAGGAAACACTCTCAGATAAATTGTAGCTGATAACTAGCTTGGTTTACAAGGATGCAACCCAAACCATGAAGCTTGTGAACCTATGAAGAATCACAAGAGGGAACCACAAGGATACTATATGAATTGAGGACAGACCCCCCAATCCACACACACGAGCTAACACTCAAAGATACTAGTGCTCACAGCACAACACAACCTCACCGGCTGTCTACAAACATAAACTCAGAAATCTCATCCCCCCTCACATGGAATAGCTGGGGAGTATTTATACTAGAAGCACCCACTAGTTAGGTGTGAAAACAACTCAAAAAGAAGGGTAAATTCGTGAGCCCCAAGCTGTAGCAGGAGCAAACTTGTTGAACCTCGTGCTGTAATAAATTCCTGGACAGCTTGCATGGAAACTTGCACAACTTTTGACTCAAGACCTCAAATGATGCACCGTTTTTTTTAATGAAAGCTGACTTCTAAGACCATCTTTTCCAGCCTCTATAAGGTCCTAGAGACTTCCAGAATTAATTAGGTTTAGGTGGGAAGTTGCAGCTGGAAATCTGATGTGTCATTTCTCCCAAAATAGGCACCGGAAGCTTCCCAACAAAGATAATGGTTTTGCCCTTGTCTTCCTTTGGATGCTCTAATGGTTCAGAATTTGTGCTAGCATTAACCTCACTCTTGGGTGCCTTGGTCATGATCTGGTCCACATCATCCTCCCTTCCTTCAAACAAAATCGTTCTCGGTTTTGAGGTATTCTTTTTGGGCTTCTTCACTTGTGAGAATTGCTCAACCTTGAGTACTTGATCCACCATAGGTTCCAAGACATGGTTCACTCCTTGATGCATGAAAGAATACTTGTTAGACCTCCCATGGTGAGTAGCATCATGATCAAACTGCCACGGTCTTCCCAAAAGAAGATGACAAGCTCGCATTGGCACCACATCACATACCACTTTGTCCACATAACTTCCCACTGAATATTGCACCCTCGCACGATGCGTAATCTTCAGCTTACCAACACCATTTAGCCACTTTACATAATATGGGTGTGGCTGCCTCCATGTTGATATCCCAAGAGCATGCACAAGATCACTACTAATGATGTTGTTGTAGATGCCTCCATCGATGACCACCTTGGAGTTTTTGTCCTTGATCTTGCAAATGGATTGGAACACATTTTGTCGCTGGCCCTTATCAATAATAGGAGCATCATCATGAGCCACTTTGCGAACCATGAGATTAACACCATCTCCTCCATCTGAACTCAGAGGTGCTCCGGTCTCAAAAGTACAATAATTTGCATCTTTCTTCTCAGATTCAGATTTGTCACTTGAGTCATCGGTGACATATCCATCATTTGTGAGTAAAACCTTCTTCAGACTAGGACAATCCTTCTTGAAGTGACCTCTACCCTTGCATGTATGGCACTGAATATTACTAATGCGAGTGGCAGGAGTATTGGAAGATTCAACCTTTGATGCATTAGCTTCCTTTGTAGTCATCTTGTTGTGTGAGCGAAAATCTGCAGCGACACTTCCGTCTACTTCTCGCTGAGCTAAACCTCTCCATGTGCTTGATGTATAGGTTTGGCTGCGATTTTGGCAACGCTTCAGCTGCTGCTCTACACGAATAGCTTGATGCACAAGTTCTTGCAAATCTTGATATGTAACCATCTCTATCCTTTCTTGCACATCTTCATTCAGTCCATGAAAGAATCTTGACATTGTGGCCTCCTCTGGCTCATTCACCGCTGTCCTAATCATCAAAATCTCCATCTCTTTATAGTACTCATCAACACTAGAATTACCTTGGCACAACCGTTGGAGTCGATTGTACAAGGTTCTTGTGAAATGTTCAGGAACAAACCGTCTCCGCAATAGATTTTTCATTTGCACCCATGTCTCCGGACGACCTCCAGCACGACACAATTGGTTCCACCAAATCAAAGCATATCCAGTAAACTCAATGGATGCATATCGTACCTTCTTCTCCTCCGTATAGCGGTGGCTGTCAAAAATCTGATCCACACGCATCTCCCACTCCAAATAATCATTGAGCTCGGTTTTCCGATTGAATGATGGTATGGTAAGTTTGAATTTACCAATCCCATCATCTTCATGGTCACGATGAGCACGCCCATGACCTCTTCCTCCCACGGCAAAGCCTTCTTGGCCTTCTCCGCGACGATCATGATGAACACATCGTGGTCGAGGCTCGTAGTAGTTTCAAGCATCATCGGAGTGGTCGCTCTAATGCTCTCTATGGTGGTCCTACTGTATGGGGAGTTGTCGATGTCGACCCTGTGCAGCAAGCCCATCTCGTGGTGGCGACGGTGGCGCCCAAGTAGCACCTCGATGGTCGTAGCGAGCACGCTGAGGTGGTGCAGCGTAGTAGCTATGAGCATCACCCGAGTAGACATGGTTGTGCTCTCCATGCTCCTCCTCAAGGTGGCGTTGGCCCTGCTATTCGGGGATTTGTCAATGTCGACCCCGTGCAGCAAGCCTATCTCGACGGAGTTCCTCGGTGAGGGAGTCGATTCTCCGGTCAAGGTTGGTCTCCATGGCCGATATGCGCCTCTCCACCTTGTTCAATACATACTCTCGTGTATCCTCCAATGCCAGCACATAGGCGGGCTGCAAGCTTGGATCGTACACGGGAAGTGGCAGCTCCTCCTCCACGAGGTGCCTACCTCCATGCACACCATCAACACTGCTGGATCTCCTCGAACCCATGGAAGCTTCTCAAGAACAAAATCAGCAAGAGTGAAAATAGCACCGCGAACAACCTGGCTCTGATACCAAGATGATACAGGAACGCCTCAGAAACGATCTTTCACGGTGCCAAAGAACTCACAAGGAGCAGCAACAAACTCACTCGACACTTGTTTCAACAAACTTTGTCTCTCTCAAGTGGCAAGAACAAGAGGAAACACTCTCAGATAAATTGCAGCGGATAACTAGCTTGGTTTACAAGGATGCAACCCAAACCTTGAAGCTTGTGAACCTATGAAGAATCACAAGAGGGAACCACAAGGATCCTATATGAATTGAGGACAGGCCCTCCAATCCACACACACGAGCCAACACTCAAAGATACTAGTGCTCACAGCACAACACAACCTCACCGGCTGTCTACAAACATAAACTCAGAAATCTCATCCCCCCTCACATGGAATAGCTGGGGAATATTTATACTAGAAGCACCCACTAGTTAGGTGTGAAAACAACTCAAAAAGAAGGGTAAATTCATGAGCCCCAAGCTGTAGCAGGAGCAAACTTGTTGAGCCTCGCGCTGTACTAAATTCCTGGATAGCTTGCATGGAAACTTGCACAACTTTTGACTCAAGACCTCAAATTATGCACCTTTTTTTGAATGAAAGCTGACTTCTAAGACCATCTTTTCCAGCCTCTGTAAGGTGCTAGAGACTTCCAGAATTAATTAGGTTTAGGTGGGAAGTTGCAGCTGGAAATCTGATGTGTCATTTCTCCCAAAATAGGCACCGGAAGCTTCCCAACTAAGATAATGGTTTTGCCCTTGTCTTACTTTGGATGCTCTAATGGTTCAGCATTTGTGCTAGCATTAACCTCACTCTTGGGTGCCTTGGTCATGATCTGGTCCACAGCATCCAGTAGCACAGCAATTTCTTCTTCATATCCATCACGTGTTGACTTGAGTTCCTCTTCTAGCTCGATATTCCTCTTCATCGGCTTCTTGGTCTTCTTCATGACAGAGCACATTTGAAAGGATCGAGAAGAGGTGTCTAGAGGGGGCGGTGAATAGACTCTAAGTAAGAAAAGTTGCAGTTTTTAATCTCTTTAAGTTGAAGTGGAGTTTTGGCACAATTTTTAACATTCACAATACATATCAAGCAAGCATGCAAAGAGTACATGGGCAGCGGAAAGTAAAGCCTGCAACTTGCAAGAAAGTGAAGGGATGGGATTGGAGTGTGCAAATGCAATCAGAGACACGGAGATTTTTGGCGTGGTTCTGATAGGTGGTGCTATCGTACATCCACATTGATGGAAACTTCAACCCATGAAGGGTAACTGTTGCGCGAGTCCATAGAGGGCTCCACCCATGAAGGGTCCACGAAGAAGCAACCTTGTCTATCCCACCATGGTCGTCGCCCATGAAGGACTTGCCTCACTCGGGTAGATCTTCACGAAGTAGGCGATCTCCTTGCCCTTACAAACTCCTTGGTTTAACTCCACAATCTTGACAGAGGCTCCCAAGTGACACCTAACCAATCTAGGAGACACCACTCTCCAAGAGGTAACAAATGGTGTGTTGATGATGAACTCCTTGCTCTTGTGCTTCAAATGATAGTCTCCCCAACACTCAACTCTCTCTCACAGGATTTGGATTTGGTGGAAAGAAGATTTGAGTGGAAAGCAACTTGGGGAAGGCTAGAGATCAAGATTTATGTGGTAGGAATGGAATATCTTGACCTCAACACAAGTGTAGGTGGTTCTCTCTCAAAACATGTATATTGGAAGTGTAGGCATGTTCTGATGGCTCTCTTCACGAATGAAGAGTGGGTGGAGGGGTATATATAGCCTCCACACAAAATCTAACCGTTACACACAATTTACCAAACTTGGTGGAACCGAATCATAAAAATCGGTCAGACCGATTTAGTTCATAATATTACCTTTAGGCATTTCCGTGGGACCGACATGATCAACTCGGTAGGACCGATGTGCTAGGGTTAGGGTAAAGCCTCAACTCGGTTTGACCAATTACACAAACTCGGTGGGACCGATTTGGGTAATAAGCGAAATAGAGAGTTGGCCAGGCAAACTTGGTGGGACCGATTGCATACCTCGATGGGACCAAAATTATTGCAATAGGCAACAGAGAGTTTGCAAGCCCATCTCGGTGAGACCGAGATCCCATCGGTGAGACTGACTCGATTAGGGTTTCTGGCAGTGGCTATGTCAAGTGAACTCGGTGGCGCCGGGTAGAAAGTTTCGGTGGGGCCAAGTTTGACTTTTGGTTTGGGACATATGTGGATGTGAGAAAGTAGTTGAGGGTTTTGGATCATATCACTAAGCACTTTGAGCAAGCAAGCCATTAAGCAACACCTCATCCCCTCTTAATAGTATTGGCTTTCCTATGGACTCAATGTGATCTTGGATCACTAAAAGTAAAATGTAGAGTCTTGTGCTTTGAGCTTGAGCCAGTCCTTAGCATCTTGAAGGGGTTCCACATCCTCTAGTCCATCCCACTCCATTGTTGAACTTACTTGAAACATACTAGATAAGAGTATTAGTCCAACAAGAGATATGTTGACATTAATTACCCAAATCACCCAGGGAGCACTCGTGCTTTCAACATTTGGTTCTCGTATCGGCGAATGTGCTGATCCATCTCCTGAATGTAAGATGCAATTGATCCATCCTTCTTGGTACGAATCATCTCCCATTCCTTATCTCGGCGTCCACGTATCTGATAGACGGTGTCTTCAAGCTCCTTGTGTTACACCTCACAAATGCTTCCAAAAGTGATGTGGGCTGCCATGCTCTTTCGCAAGTTCCAACTTGGTGTATCGAAGGTAAAATCAATGGGCTACGTTGTTGGCACAAACGTCCTCCTAGGTACACGAACTTTGATCCTCCAGTGCTCCTCTTCCGGTAAATTTGCAGAGAAAGTTCCAGTGAAGCTTGGTAGTCCGATGTTCAGATACTTCGTGACTTCCTTCAAGTGTCTGCCGGAAGGGGTCGTCATCCGGCTGAGTGAACTTGTTCCTGGGGTTCGCCATCTATAGAGTAGAAATATAGGAGAATTAGAAATGAGCAAAGAAGAGTAATTTTCTGGCTTTTCCTATTGGTTGCGTCCTACAGTCAGCGTGTGCTCTAATACCATCTTGTAGCGACCACGATCCCAATGGACCGAAGTCTCTGTGCTTAAGTGTCATCCCTGGATCGGTATGCTGACACACACACACAGTACTCGAGGAATTATAACAGAGTTCAATCACACACTTATTACATCAAGGTCCTCATAAAGAGTATCTGTTACACAATAAAATGGCTGAAGGCCATCTAAACTAAATAATTGCAGAAGCTTCGAAGATAAATGAGTCCATCAACTCCAACGGCATATCTGAGTGCACGACAACGACCTATCGCACCTTATTCTTCGTTAGTAAAGTCTGTAACATGAGACATTGCAGCCGTGTAGGTCAGCACATGGAATATGCTGGCAGAATTACACTGTAGAGCAAATGAATGCAAGAAACTATATCTACATGCATATTTGGCTGGTGGAGGATCTAAGTTTAAATGTTTTGCATAACGCTAATTTTTTCCTACAACAAAGGAATAAATTTTATTTACTACAAAGTTAAACCAATATTTGAGAAGGTTCATCCAAATCAAATCCCAACATTAAACAAGTATCATAATTAAACCCAATTATATTAATTAAAGAGTGATGAGATCAACAATAATATCCGCCTCTAGATAATCAAGATGTCCATAAACGGGGACACGGCTAACCATGATTAGTTTATACACTCTGCAGAGGTTGCTCACTTTTCCCCACAAGACTCAACCGCATCCATGATCGAAAGATCGAGACATAGTCTTTCTGAAGCATTAACTCTCTACTCTAGGTAGACCGGTACACCTACTTTCCCCTACATCTGCTAGTCCACCTCTTCAAGAGATAACACAACTTACTCAACTATGCCAGAGCCAATAATGACTTGTGGTTGCACATGGAAGTTTCTAGACATGAAATATCATATTATCCCTTTGAGCCTAGGTGGCGAACCGAGGAAAAATCACACGGGTACTCCGGGATATCCCAATGGGCAAGCACTAGTTTCTCCAAGTGTCCCAACCAATCGACCCAGATGTGTATGCAAGTTGCCACCTTAATGTTATCCAAAATTAATGTCTCTCACAATTTCCATGTGTATCACGATCCAATCCCAGTCTACAAGCATGGCTAAGCAATAATTGAGCATAGCATATATTCCTAGAGTGATCAAAGGTATTAGGTTCCTACCTAAGTACTACAACCAAACCACATGTTTATTCCTAGAGTGATCAAAGGTATTAGGTTCCTACCTCAAGTACTACAACCAAACCACATGTTCCCAATCCTACTAATGCAAATATTTGAGGGGCAAAACTAATGCATAGTAAAAACTGGGTATTGAAGAGTATGATCAATGTGTAACTTGCCTTGCTAATGATTGGAAAACTCTAGAGATTCGTAGTAACAAGCTTCACACTCGGGGAAATCTAGTGTAGACAACATAGCATAAATAAGCAATCAATCAAAGGATGCAAAGGGAAATCGAGAAAAGATCCAAACAAAACTCGAAACAAGCAAATAGCTAAACTAAATAGAAACAAATTCTAACAGAATTATTATCATGTGGATTATATCTTAACAATAGGTACATGTTATTAGCTATGATTTGCAAAAAGAATCGACACAAACGGAGCTACGAAACTCAAGAAGCAAAGGAAACAAGACCGAATACTAATCTGAACTAAACTCAAATTTTAAATTGTCAAAATCTTGTTCAAGTTGGTTTACTGGATAAAGGGGGTCGTTATGAAGATTTAGGCGTTGGTTTCATCTAATTTGGATAAACGAGCTAAAAGTTATGCTAGTTTGCAATTCAGGGGCTAAATCGCGATAATAGTATTTGCGGATAGGTCCCTGGCAGAAAATAAACAGAAAAAGAAAAATCTATTGGACGAACGTCGCTAACAGAGACTAACGAACTAATTGGGTGAACGCTTGCTAATTAAGAACTAAAATAAAAAAACCGATCTAATCCAACTAAACAAAAAACCGAGAAGACTGCGGTTTACCGGTTTGGTCAAACGGCGGCGAGGTCAAAGGCGAGGCGGGGCAGAGGCTCCGGCAAGCGAGGCGGCTCTGGCGGCGACGGTGAGCGGCAGCAGCGGCAGCGGGTGGTGCAATCAGCGAGCGGTGGCGGCGCGATGCAGGCGGTGGCAGCTCAGGCGGCGGCTATTTGTGAGGAGGAGGGGCGGCGGGGTCGGCTTTTAAAGGCCCGGGGGGTGGCCGAATTGGAGCAGGGGCGAGCGGCGGCGGCTCCGACCCGGACTCCTAGCCGGAGTCCCGCGAGGACACGGGTGGCGCGCGGGGAAGGCGGTCGGCGGCTGGGCCTTAGCCTGGCTTCAGCTTGGCCGGCCCAGTCGGCGCGCGAGAGTATTTTTTTAAACAGCGCGAGGAAGAAAAAAATCGAATAAAATAAAATAAAAATCCTAAAATTCCAGAAACAATTTTCACCATCCCCTCCCAATATTCGGGACAATGTGAACTTTTTTCTAGACTAAATGCAATTTTCAAAAATGCATGTTTTCCCTAATTTAAAATAAAATGCACCCGAATAAAATTGCAAATACAACTCAAATAAAATAATTTGACTTCCAAATTTCTTTTCCAACATTTCTCATCTGTTTTGAAGAAGTCCTTTTATCTTCTCTGTTTTGTTTTTATTGATTTGAAATACTTGGAAAGAATTTGTTGAAATCAAATTGATCCACTTTTCAAATTTGAATAAATTCTAAAATGAAACTTATATGAAACCTCCAACTCTCTCCTTTGGTCCTTGAGTTGCTTAAGATTTTCTTGGATCACAACCAAATAAGAATCCAAAATGCAATAAAACATGAATGCATATGAATGATCTATGTATAACATCCAAATTAAAAATTGGGATGTTACATAAAGTGGCGTCCACGTGCGTACGGATTGGGCGCATGATGGTTAACTCCTACCAACCTCCCCCTAGGGGCATGCGAGTTGTGCTTGCTTTGAGATGGGATCCTAGAATTTCACAATAAATGCTTGAGTTCTTTATGACCAATGTGAGTTTTTGGTCTATAAGGACTTTCACCTATCCATGCTTTGCTAGCCTCTTTAGTACCGTGCATTGCCCACTCTCACATCAAGAAAGGGTGCAAACTTTGCCGGTGCATCCAACCCCTTGGGATGATATGCTTTCTCACACATAAGCCTCATTATATCTACCTCAAAATAGCCACCATACCTACATATTATGGCATTTCCATAGCCATTCCGAGATATATTGGCATGCAACTTTGATACGTCCATTTTGCATCATGTTTTCTTACTGTTATTTACAATATTTTTATGTCTATTAATGCTTTATGGAGTAATTCTAATGCTTTTTCTCTCATAATATGCAAAGTTTACACAAAGACGGAGAATACGGGCAGTTGGGATTCTGGACCTGAAAAAGGTATGTCAGAGATACCAATTCTGCACATCTCCAAATGAGCTGAAAACTTATGGAGATTTATTATGGAATATATAAAAATAATGGAGCTAATAACTACTAGAGGGGGGCCACCTGGTGACCACGAGATACCAGGGTGCGCTAGGGCCCCCAGGCGTGCCCTGGTGGGTTGTGGCCAGCTCAGCCAACCTCCGGTGCCCATCTTCTAGTACATAAGATCTTTTGACCTAGAAAAAATATAAGAGGACTTTCGGGACGGAGCGCCACCGTCTCGAGGCAGAACTTGGGTAGGATCACTTTTGCCCTCCGGCGGAGCGATTCCGCCAGGGAAACTTCCCTCCCTGAGGGGGAAATCGAAGCCATCATCATCACCAACAACCCTCTCATCTTTGGGAGGCTAATCTTCATCAACATCTTCAACAACACCATCTCATCTCAAACCCTAGTTCATCTCTTGTGTTCAATCTTTGTACAGGAACATCAGATTGGTTCCTGTGCGTGACTACTAGTGTAGATTACATAGGTGATTACTATATGGTTTATTTGGTGGAAGATTATATGTTCAGATCCATTATGCTATTTAATACCCCTTTGATCTTGAGCATGAATATAATTTTTGAGTAGTTACTTTTTGTTTTTGAGGTCATGGGACAAGTCGTGTTGCAAGTAATCATGTGAACTTGATATGTGTTCGATATTTTGATGATATGTATGTTGTGATTCACTTAGTGGTGTCATGTGAACGTTGACTACATGGCACTTCACCATCTTTGGGCCTAAGGGAATGCATTATGGAGTAGTTATTAGCTGATGGGTTGCTAGAGTGACAGAAGCTTAAACCCTAGTTTATGTGCTACTCCGTAAGGGACTCATTTGGATCCATATGTTTAATGCTATGGTTAGATTTTATCTTAATATTTTTCTCGTAGTTGCGGATGCTTGCGAGGGGGTTAATCATAAGTGCGAGGTTTATTCAAGTAAGAACAACACCCAAGCACCCATCCACCCACATATCAAATTATGAAAGTAGCGAACGCAAATCAAACCAACATGGTGAAAGTGGCTAGATGAAATTCCCGTGTGCCCTCAAGAATGCTTTGCTTATTATAAGAGACCATTTTGGCCTATCTTTTGCCACAAAAGGATTGGGCTACCTTGCTGCACTTTATTTACCGTTACTATTACTTCCTCATTACAAATTATCTTACTATCAAACTACTCGTTACCGACAATTTCAGTGCTTGCAGAAATCACCTTGCTGAAAACCACTTGTCATTCCCTTTCGCTCCTCGTTAGGTTTGACACTCTTACTTATCGAAAGGACTACGATTGGCCCCCTATACTTGTGGGTCATCAAACTTCCTTTTTTACTATTCATTACATGACTTGAGCATTCATTGTCTTTTTGCTTTGCATGATCATATAGAGCTGACATGATATTCGTGGCAAAACCACCATTCCTCATTATTAATACATGTTATGCCAGATCATTGCACATTCTGGTACGCTGCCATAGGCATTCATATGTAGTCATAATATTGTTTCATATTATGAGTTGTAAGTAAAATAAAAGTGTGATGCAATCTTGAGTGCCCACTACATGTGAGGATAAAAAAAGAGGCGAAGAAGTGCCAATAAAAACAAAAAAGAGAGAGGGGTACACTATTATCCTTTACCACACTTCTCCTTCTAAGTAGTGCCATGTATTTCATATAGAGAGTTTTCAAATACTTGACGATTATGCTAGTGGGATTTTTCATATTATAGAACTTGGCTTGTATATTCCCATGACGAGCTTCCTCCAATGCTCGAGGTCTTCATGAGCATGCAAGTTGGATGCACACACACTTAGTTGCATTAGGAGAGGTTTCATACACTTATAGGCCTAGTGCATATGTTGCATGGCAAATCCCTACTCCTCACATTTACATCGATTATAAGGCGTCTCCACTGCCTAATGATCAAGCTGCGTTAATGTGAGACTTTCTTATATGTTTTGTCTTCTCAATTAAACCCCATCGTCATTATCTCCATTCTTTGTGCTAGTTGTCGGTGTCAAAACCGGCGGATATCGGGTAGGGGGTCCCAAACTGTGCGTCTAAGGCTAATGGCAACAGGAGGTGGGGGGGCACGATGTTTACCCAGGTTCGGCCCCTCTCTATGGAGGTAATACCCTACTTCCTGCTTGATTGATCTTGATGATATGAGTATTACAAGAGTTGATCTACCACGAGATCGTAGAGGCTAACCCTAGAAGCTAGCCTATGATTATGATTGTTCTTGTCCTACGGACTAAACCCTCCGGTTTATATAGACACGGAGGGGGCTAGGGTTACATAGAGTTGGTTACAGAGAAGGAAATCTACATATCCGAATCGCCAAGCTAGCCTTCCATGCAAAGGAGAGTCCCACCCGGACACGGGACGAAGTCTGCTATCTTGTATCTTCATAGTTCAACAGTCCGACTAATGTATATAGTCCGGCTGTCCGAGGACCCCCTAATCCAGGACTCCCTCAGTAGCCCCTGAACCAGGCTTCAATGATGATTGAGTCTGGCGCGCAGATTGTTTTCGGCATTGCAAGGCGGGTTCCTTCTCCGAATACTCCAAAGTAGATTTTGAACACAAGAATCGTGTCTGGCTCTGCAAAATAAATTCCACATACCACCGTAGAGAGTATAATATTTCACGAATCTAATCTTCTGACAGTTTCTTCATAGCGTGACATCACACTGTGGCCCGGTTATTATTCGAATCATTTTATCAACCTTTCACTACATGTTTTGCGAGGCGGTTTTATGGGCACGTCTTGTCGAAGCAGAGATCATGTCCCCCTATCACGGGATTCTCATCAATACGGGCGTGGGTAACCCAACCGTGCCATTAGCACAACGTTTGGGGAATAAGCGAGTTTTAGGGCATGTGGGGAGGCACATGATCTCACTGCCTTTATAAAGGGATAAGGATTTCCCTCTTTCACCCACGCCTTCTCCTTCCTATGCTCATCCACTCTCGAGATCCAATGCCCAAGCTTTCACCTTCTCCGCAAAAACATTCCGAACATGTCTGGCACGGGAGGCAAGTGGATGGCCTCCTCTGTTAAGAAGGAAGACATCAAGAAGCACCGGGAGGCCGGATACTTGTCCAAGGACATCAAGCATCGGCTTCTGGCCAAGGGGCAGGTCGTCCCTACCCCGGAGCCCCAGGAAAGAGTAGTATTCCTCTCCCACTTTGTTTGCAGGCTGGGATTCCCCCTCCACCCATTGGTCCGTGGACTAATGTTCTACTATGGGCTAGACTTCCATGATTTAGCCCCCAACTCCATCCTCAACATCTCGGCATTTATTGTCGTGTGTGAGGCCTTTCTCCGCATCCCACCTCACTTCGGCCTATGGCTGAAGACTTTCAATGTGAAGCCAAAAGTCGTGAGCAGCCAACAAGCAGAGTGCGGAGGCGCCATGGTGGGCAAGATGCCCAATGTCACCTGGCCCGAAGGCTCCTTTGCAGAGAACGTGAAGGGGTGGCAATCGGGGTGGTTCTACATCACCAAGCCGCGCGACACCAACTGGGCGGCGGCCCCTGAATTCCGATCCAGCGTCCCCATGCGGTTCACCTCCTGGCAAGAGAAGGGCCTAGCCTGGGGCTCAGCGAAAGAAATTAATGGACTCCAAACATGTGTTCAAAACATGGTGAGCAAGAAAAGCAAGCTTGTCAACGTGATCCAAGTCATGTTCTTCCGCCGGATTCTTCCGTGCAAGACTGTAATTTGTGGGAGTTCGACCTGGCCGAACACCAGACGCTGCTAGAGCTCTTCGGCACAACACACAAAGACATCTGGAAGGTGCTCTTTAAGGCCATCGAGATACCACCGCCCACGACCGAAGATCGCGGGCTCAACACAAAACGCTGAGCTAATCCGGTAAGTTTTCATATTTGCAAGACATGCCTTCTTACTAACATGTCCGCGGGAGGAATCTAAGCCTCCATGCCAATCTTTCAGGCCTGGATAACGATAGCGGAGCATATCAATTGTTCGGCTCCGCTACTTGAAGATCCAGAATCACCTCTCCTGACGAGGATGCTATTTCCGGTGCCCTATGAGGTGCCGGAGAAGAAGGCCAAGAAGACGTCCACGGGGACCAGAGAGGGTCTCCAACGCAAGGGCGCTTTGGACATGACGTTCGAAGACACCGAGACGAACTCCTCCACCGAAGACGACGACAAGGAGGAGGAAATCCGTCCCCCCTACTGGGGGAGGAAGAAGAGGAAGGCCTCCACACATGGGGAGGCCGAGATGTCCAAGAAGGGAAAAACTTTCCTTCCGAACTACTCTGCCGTAGCTACCAATAGCGGCGAGGAGTGGGAGCCCAGGATCAAGCCCCTGGCCAAATCGTAAGTATCTGGACACACTAGTATCCCCGGTCTATTTGCTTTATCGCTTCTTACCATGCCAGACATGCGCTTGAAGTCCGGCCAAATCCAACATCAAGATATCCTCCTCGGAGGAGGGATCGTTGGACCCGGCGGCGATGAACGGTGAGTCTCTTCCAACGGCTTCCTCCCCCAAGGCTGCGGACAACACTGAGGTGTTGTCTCGAAGTATTCCGGGCCAAGGGGAGACCGCTCTGGAGATGTCGGAGGGTGAAACCTCGGCTGCCGAACACATGGGGGGCAAGGCCCCCATGGACACCGAGATTTGGGGCCGCAGCCAGTTTGGCCCCCAGCCAAATACGGCTCCGAAAACCCAAGTGGTTTCAGATTCAGGAAAGTGGGCCCTCCCTAACAAGAGGGGAGAGCCGTCTGTACCGGTGACCTCTGTCCATCCAAAGGCATCGGACAGCTTGCTGGAAGCGCTTTGTGGCGCTTCCATTGATGAAGAACACCATACTCTAATGGGTATGGTGATTGAGAAGATCCAGTCCGCCAAGAGCAGACTGACCGAAGTTGCGCTAGCCTTCTAACAGGCTTTGAGGTAAGTAATAAAATTGTGAAAAGATGTCACAATATAGACAGTAGCCCCTGATGCTCTGTTAGGTGTTCGGAAAGAAAAGCCGAACAGAGGATCAAATAATAGTCGCAGGAGTCTAACAAAAGATGTCTATGTGAATAAGCAGGCGTCGCTGCTAGCCGCTGCTGCTTGTACTGCGGAGGTCTCTGGACTAAAGCAGAGCCTAGAGCGGACCGAGGGAGAGCTCATCCTCGTGAAGAGGCAGCTGGAGGAGAGCCAACGTATGTAGTACCCTGACTGTATACTTATGAAGGATAAATGGTTCGTGCTGATGAAAGCATTATGAACTTTTATAGGGGCGACGACCGAGGTGGCGGCCCTTAAGAAGGCATTAGCCGAGGCCGAAGACAAAGCGGCCAAGGAACGCGCCGCGTGCGAGAAGCAGGAGGCCCGGGTCAACGAGGTGCAGCAAGAGCTCTAGGATGCCGTCAAGAAGTATGAATCCTTGGAGCGTGACTCAAAGACTCAAGAGTCCGAGCTTGCCAAGGCCCCCCAGAGCGTGCAAGACGCCACAGCCGAAGCCCAAAGGGCCCTCCAGGAAGTCCAGGCGGCCAAAAAGATTGCGACGGGTAAGGCTTTGCTTATGCAAAGCAAGCATGTGAAGGAGACATTCTTTTTACTTACCCGAATTCGGAGTTCTCCAGGAGCATTTGCGGATCTGCCGCGCAGCATCAGATGCCGCAGAGTTCTACTGAGCCAAAGAAGGGAGCTCGATGGAGAAGCTGTTCTGGTCTCAGTACCTTGGGCCAGAACATCTGACGCCCTTGAGCGACGAGCTGAAACAGCTAGTCGAGCTGCACAAGGCGGCCGAACTGGCCATGAAGGACCTCATAGTCTGGTTATGGCCTGCCGAGCCCCTGCCTAGCAGCTACTTCGGACTCGTGAAGCAGCTTGTGAGTGCCTGCCCACAACTTGACGTCATAAAGCAGTCGGTTTGCATTGAAGGTGTGCGTATGGCCTTTGCCCATGCAAAGATGCATTGGGAGAAGATGGATGCCACGACGCTGATGACCGAGGGACCGCCGAAGGGCAAGGAGCACCGTCGACCCGAACTGTATTACGATAGTGTCCTAAAGGGATCCCGCCTTGTGGGAGCAATGTGCGAATGATGTTATCTTTGAATGAGTACATTCATTTTATCCTATCCTGTAATATAAAACAAGTTTGCTATGCAATATATTGCTTGTTTATTTAAAATTGTCCCTCCTGTGCGGCCATTTATGAAATCTGAGAGTTGGCCAGTCTTCGGCTTCCGCACCCACGTAGCTAGTACAAGGGTGTTCGGGATAAATCTAAACACTCTTTATCCAAGTCTTTGGTCCTTTAAGGAGGTGTTTAGCACAACGAACAAGGCAATCGGACTATACAGCTTTATCACCCTCACTTAGCCATAGGAGTTCTATAAATTTAAATTTTGGCGTAGCCCCTGGTATTCGGAAGGCCGAACTTGGGGCGCTATACACTCCTAAATCGGGCAAAAACCGATACCTCGCATGAAGCGGTAAAAAATCTTTAAGGATTTTGAGACCTCTCGAACAGCGCCAGCTCTGGCTGCATCATGACAGTCAGTTCTCGGCTTTCTCTACTGAGGTTCTCGTCCGGGAGAACCGGGACACAGTCACGGTAGTTCTCCCTGTGCCGCCTTAGCCGATATAACGGAACATAAGGTAGCAAAACATGGGAGCCAGGCAAACCCAACATTTGACCAAAGACATGATTCGGAGCTAATGCATATAACGCTATAAGTTCGGGGTGCCGAACTATACTATAAAGTGTTCGGACTTTCTTGTCGTGTTATCGGGTACACTGAATCCCCTGGTGAATTAAAGCGTACCAGATTGTACGAATGTAGTAAATACAAAGACACGGAAAAATTTAAGTAAAGGGCAAACGCTTCAAGTTATTTTCCATTGTAATATGAATAATACATCAACGTGTATTTGTACCAGTAGTGCGAGAAGCGAATAAGGCTATTTAACATGCCATTACCAAGAGCGAGCTGCGTGCGGGTATGTAAAAAAGGAATGATTGATCGTTAGCAGAGACCACCTAGGAATTCCCTTATACGTCAAAGACCCTTGCTTCTCTTGGTGTATCCTTCCGCGATGGGTCCGATGATCAGGTTATCAGAAAAAGCCTCAAGAAGAGAAAACCAGAAAGGAGAGGAAAAAGTGAAGGTATGCAGATCTAGGAGCGGTTGAGCCGCAGTGTGGACCGTAGTCTAGTTGTGCCTCCGTCTATGCCCATGGTATTTTAAGTGCGTAGTTGTGTACGCGCGGCATGAATTTTACCGCTTGATTGGGACTAGAACGGAGGCCGAATTGCTAGGTGAGCTCTGGACGAGCCGGATGGTTCTGCTGCAGAGTAGTTCGGACTCGTTTGAGGTTGTCCGGGGGCTTTATTGCTGAATTGAGGCTCTGCCTAAGAAGGCTGCTCTGTGCTTCTGCTGCAAGGGCCACGGTGTGCTCCTCAGTATGGAGGGAGCGCTCCATATTCCCATTGATTGTTATGACACCGCGAGGTCCGTGCATCTTGAGCTTGAGGTAAGCATAGTGTGGTACCGCATTAAATCGAGTGAATGCGGTTCATCCAAGCAGTGCGTGATAACCAGTGCGGAAGGGGACGATTTCGAAGATTAACTCTTCGCTTTGGAAATTATCCGGTGATCCGAAGACCACTTCCAGTGTGATTGAGTCTGTACAACAGGCCTCTACACCTGGTATGACACCTTTAAAGGTGGTTTTGGGGGGCTTGATCCTTGAAGGATCGATACCCATTTTGCACACTGTGTCCTAATAAAGCAAGTTCAGGCTGCTACCACCGTCCATAAGGACTCGTGTGAGGTC
This sequence comes from Triticum dicoccoides, assembly GCF_002162155.2. Classification (NCBI taxonomy): domain Eukaryota; kingdom Viridiplantae; phylum Streptophyta; class Magnoliopsida; order Poales; family Poaceae; genus Triticum; species Triticum dicoccoides. The sequence goes on from NC_041383.1 coordinate 511,344,996, forward strand.
GAATCCACCGATAATTGGGTCAAGGACCAGTGCGGCTGAACCGCCATGACGAATACTGGTCGGATGGTCCCTGTGGTCGAAGGTGATCGGACAGGAGGACCATGGGTTGAATGTTGGGGCGACCGGCTCCATCGCATAGACGTCCCTTAGTGCACGCTTCCGCTCCCGCTTGGGGATATGGGTGGCGTATATCATATTCACTGTTTTGACTTGAGGAGGAAATTTCTTCTGTCCCCCTGTGTTCGGTGGCCGGGGCTCCTTATCGTCATCACTGTGCAACCCCTTTTCCTTGTATTTGGCATTTAACTTGCCGGCCTGTTTAAATACCCAACACTCTCTGTTGGTGTGGTTGGCTGGTTTATCGGGGGTGCCGTGGATTTGACATGGACGATCGAGGATGCGGTCCAGACTGGACAAACCCAGATTGTTTCTTTTAAATGGCTTTTTCCGCTGACCGGACATGGAGCCACTGAATCCGGCATTGACGGCCGTGTCTTCGGTGTTGTCGCAATTATTTCAACGCCTGTGTCTATTGCGTCGGGGTTTGCCGTTGCTATCTCTGGCATCTGAAGTTCCAGACTTTCTTGATGTGCCGTTGCTGCGGGCTAACCAACTATCCTCGCCCACGCAAAAGCGGGTCATGAGTGTCGTAAGGGCTGCCATGGATTTCGGCTTCTCTTGGCCGAGGTGTCGGGCTAGCCACTCGTCACGAATGGTATGTTTAAAGGCCGCTAGGGCTTCGGCATCCGGACAGTCGACAATTTGGTTCTTTTTAGTTAAGAACCGAGTCCAGAATTTCCTGGCTGACTCTCCGGGCTGTTGGATTATGTGACTTAAGGCATCAGCGTCCGGTGATTGTACGTAAGTGCCCTGAAAGTTGTCAAGAAATGCGTCTTCCAGGTTCCCCCAACTGCCAATGGAGTTTTCGGGCATACTATTCAACTAGTGCCGAGCTGGTCCTTTGAGTTTTTGTGGGAGGTACTTGATGGCATGGAGATCATCACCGCGGGCCATATGAATGTGGAGCAGGAAGTCTTCGATCCATACCGCAGGATCTGTTGTCCCATTGTATGATTCGATGTTTACGGGTTTAAACCCTTCTGGGAATTCATGTTCCATTACTTCATCAATGAAGCACAGGGGTTGTGCGGCGCCTCTGTGTCGGGCTACCTCGCGACGCAGTTTGGATGGAGCTGGTCCGCTGTAATCAGCCCGAGCGGATTTGTATGTAGTGTATCCGGCATGACGGTCATTGTCGTGTGTTAAGGCGCGCCCCCGTGATTCATAGATCGATCTTGGTTGTCCTGCTTTGTCTTCCAATTCGTACCGCAGGTCATGTGTGTATCCCCGAGCCTTTGTGTTTCTATTTGTTCAGCGACGGGGTGCGGGCTGGTGTTCAGACTGATACGCCGCTTTATCCCGGCCATGTGGTGGTCGGTCAGCCGCATCATGCGCTGGTAGTATGGGATCTAGCGCCTTGTCCTCGAATTGAGGTAGCAACCTGCACCTCGGGTAAATTTTGGTTGGGCGCTCGAGTCCGTATTCCTCGGCTGCCAGGACCTCAGTCCATCTATCAGTTAGCAGGTCTTGATCAGCTTGAAGCTGCTGCAGCTTCTTCTTCAAGCTCTTCGCAGTGGCTATAAGCCGGTGCTTAAAGTGTTCCTTCTCGGCGGGATCCTCAGGCACGATAAATTCATTGTAGTCGAGGCTCACCTCATCCTCGGAGAGAGGCATGTAATTATCGTGTTTCGAGTCTTTGTTTGTGGCCTGTTCATCAGGGCTGGCTTGCCCATCCTCCCGTTCGGCCTGTTCGAAGCTTGGCTGGGCGGGGTCGTCTTCGTTATCTTCGGCGTCGTCCGGAGTGCTATTGTCTCCTATGCCGGTATTGTTGTTTTTAACATGGCGTGGTTTAGAGCGGCGCCGCTGACGTTGGCGCTTCGGCTACTTCTTGGGAGGTTTGTCCTCATTTGTATCCTTTTTGTCTTCGCCATTGTCTTGTTTGGGGGTATCCACCATGTAAATGTCATATGACGAGGTGGCTGTCCAGCGCCCTATGGGCAGTGGTTCCTCTTCTTCTCCCGCATTGTCGTCCATACCGTCGATGTCTTCGGAGTCGAAGTCAAGCATGTCGGTCAAGTCATCGACAATGGCTATCAAGTGGGTGGTGCATGGGCAACAAAGTTCTTCATCGTCCGCTTCCCACTCAAGTCGGACATAGTTCGGCCAGGAATCTCCTGACAAGGAGAGATATTTTAATGAGTCTAACACATCACCCAAGGGCGAGTGTTGGAAGATGTCCGTGGAGGTAAACTATAAGAGCCGCGCCCAATTAGATTTGACGGGCGCTGACACATGCGGTTCGGAACCCGTATTCAGAGATGAGTCCAAGGGTCCGATGGCACAGACCACGATAGAGGTTAGATCTGTGTTCAGCTCAAGCACCATAGAGTATGCGGCTTTCGTGGTAGGGTCCAGCCCCCCATCCCCAGACAACGCGATCTGTTCTAGATCTAGGGCCAGGACGGTCACAGGCGCTGTCTACTGAGCATAGTCCGATGACAGATTTAAGTCATGTTCATCGTGGCTACAGGGTGCGGTTGTCATGGGTTCGAATCCGTCGAAGATCAAGTCTCCGTGAATGTCGGCGATGTAGTTCAAACTTCCAAATCTGACCCGATGGCCAGGGGCGTAGCTGTCGATCTACTCTAGATGGCCAAGCGAGTTGGCCCGCCGTGCGAAGCCGCCGAATACGAAGATCTGTCCGGGGAGAAAAGTCTCACCCTGGACTGTGTCGTTGTAGATGATTGAAGGAGACATCAAGCCTTATGATGATGACACAGTGGAACTCTCAATGAAAGCAGCAATGCCGGTGTCAAAACCGACGGATCTCGGGTAGGGGGTCCTGAATTGTGCGTCTAAGGCTAATGGTAACAGGAGGCGGGGGACACGATTTTTACCCAGGTTCGGGCCCTCTCTATGGAGGTAATACCCTACTTCCTGCTTGATTGATCTTGATGATATGAGTATTACAAGAGTTGATCTACCACGAGATCGTAGAGGCTAACCCTAGAAGCTAGCCTATGATTATGATTGTTCTTGTCCTATGGACTAAACCCTCCGGTTTAAATAGACACCGGAGGGGGCTAGGGTTACACAGAGTCTATTATAGGGAAGGAAATCTACATATCCGAATCGCCAAGCTTGCCTTCCACGCAAAGGAGAGTCCCACCCGAACACGGGACGAAGTATTCTATCTTGTATCTTCATAGTTCAACAGTCCGGCTAAGGTATATAGTTTGGCTGTCCGAGGACCCCCTAATCCAGGACTCCCTCACTAGTACCTTAGCCGATGCTCAAGTAGTGCATCAGAGTTGAATACCTAAAGTGAGAAAGTGTGACTTAATTGCTTGGTTAGGCATCTGGATTAGTTCATGATTTGATGTCTTTATATACTAGGAAAGATTGAGCATGTCATGCTTATCGTGATTGTGTATGGAATCATTTTCTTTAGCATCTTTATTTTAGAAAGGCAATGATAGTTTATTTGCATGGTCACGTATTGTTATTTAATCTCAAATTGATAGACTATTGCCATTAATCACTTCTATCACAAGTGCACACCACTGTCACATTATTTGATCAAGAGTGCGCTAGGTAGCATTCAACATCAAAAAATATATTTGTTCTATCATTTACCTACTCGAGGACGAACATGAATTAAGCTTGGGGATGTTGATACGTCTCAGATGTATCTATAATTTTTGATAGTTTCATGCAATTATCTACCACTTTTACATATTTTTGGCAAGAATTTGTATTAAATTTATTTGGACTAACCTATTTACCTGGCGCGAAAGGCCAGTTCCAGTTTTCTATGGTTTTGGGGGGTTTAGGTGAAAAAATGACGAAGCCAGAAAGACCTAATTTTTTTGTTAATTTTTTGTTGGAATTATCAGAATTTTGGGTGAAGAATCAATGAGAAACGATGCCTGAGGGCTCCACAAGCATAGGGGGCGCGTCTTGGGGCCCACCTGCACCATGTTGGCTTGTGGCCAACCCCTAACTCGGTTGGAGCTCTTCTTCGCCATAAGAAAGCTAATATTCAGAAGAAGAAAATCCCCTCAAAATTTCAGCCCGACCAGAGTTAGGGATCTCTATGCATTTCAGAAACGACGTTCGGCCAGAAAACAGTACCAAAACATAAAGGAAAGCACAGTGATAAAAGGAGAGGGGAGATCCAATCTCGAAGGGGCTCCCGCCCTCCGGGAGCCATGGCGGCCAAGGAACGAATGGGAAATCATGTCTTCATCTAGGGGAGAGACCAAGGAAGAAGAAGAGGGGGGGGGGGTCTCTCTCCCCGTCTCTCCCAATGGCGTCAGAGCGCTGTCGGGGAACCATCGTTACGTCGATCATCTCCATCAACTTCTCCACCTTCATCAACACCTCTATCACGTTCCTCCCCGTATATTCAGCGGTTCACTCTCCCACAACCTACTATAATTCCCTACTTGAACATGGTTTTGGTGCTATGAATTATTATCCAATGATTTGTGTTATCACTATTGTGTTTGAGTAGATTATTTTGTCCTATGGGTTCATTGGTGAATTGCTATGATTAGCTTAAATTGCTTGTGGTTATGTTACTATCCTTTGGTACCCATCATATGAGCGTGTGTGTGGATCTTTTATGTTGACCAGAATATGCATTGGGGGGAGCGACAAAAAATTCTCCCTACCATAGAAATTCATACATACGGGATTGAAGTGGGACCAATATATGTTACTGTCATGATTGTGTTTTGCCTTAATGAATGTGTTAGTAGTTGATGCTTGCTAATAGTTCCAATCATAAGTGCATAGAATTCTATGTAAGGGATGACATGCTAGCATAGGTCTCTCCCGCATAAAAACTTGTCATTTTTCCAGCAACTTAGCTAATTGCCTAGAAACAATTCCACACATTCTACCACCACTTTTCTACACTCGCTATATTGTTGTTTTATTTAAACATCACCTAAATTTTATTTCCACATTCTTTATTATCCTGTTAACCTATTTCTTTATACTTGTAAAGTAGTTTATTTCTTGTTTTTAGGTAAAACAAACATTTAGTGTGTGTAGAGTTGTATCGGTGGTCGATAGAACTTGAGAGAATATTAATTCTAGCTTTAGCTCCTCGTTAGATTCGGCACTCTTACTTATCTAAAAGGCTACAACTGGCCCCCTACACTTGTGGGTTATCCGTTACCTCAGACCTTAATGTTTGGTGGTTTGTTTGAAAGCTAGGAGATAAATAAGAATGAGAGAATGGGCATCAAAAGATTTTCGGATGGTTTGGAAAATGTTCTATATGTTCCCAGAAATGTTGTGGAAGGTCTCGAGAGGGTCGTGGAAAATTTTGATAGTGTTCAGAAGATTCCGGAACCTTCCGAATAAAGCCAAAAGGTCCCTGGTGCGAGGACAACTTTGCTCGGCCAAGGGGGCCAATGAGGCCTTATGTTGGTGCGCCAAGTAGTTGCTTGAGGGCAGGGCAAAATGCGAGGGTCCTCTGGCGTTCCCCCCAGGCCAGACACCAGAATCCATGTCATTTCTGAAAACGTCGGGATTCGTGACATTTTGTACTCGAGTTCGAGGAGGACTCTTCCTCATGATCCAAAGCGACTTTGGGAGAGGCCCCTCTCCAAGTTGTGACCCCAGGCTTCAATATATAAATACAGGCCCTAGAACACACCAAAACCCTTGGAGGTTGCCCCATTGCTGCCCTGCACCCAGTTTCTCTCTCACATCTAGTTGATCTAGATGTCAACACCGCTAGACTACTTCTCACTCTGGTTTTCTCAACGGTCCTTAGCTCTGGGCAACGAAGCTCTGCTGAACCACTACTTTGGTACGCGTGCAACCCGTAGAGAGATCGTGTTTTCGGTCTTTATTCGAGCAACTGTTCTAGGGAGAAATTCTCACGGTTGGGAGATTGTAAATCCTAGTTGCAAGAATCTGCATCAACGGATCTTCACCAACTCTTCATCCATTGCTACTCCGAGTTGGTACCAATATGATCTAACCTTATGCGTCTTCATAGTGATCATGGGAACTTGATCTAGGCTAATTTTTTGTTTTCACTACATTTCCTAACAATTTCCGTTTGAGTGTTCCACCATGGCATCTGGTCGCTCCAGCTATTGTCAACACATATATCTTCAACCTCTTGCCGCATCGCTGCTCGAGTGCTCCACCATGGCATCACATCGCTCAGGTGCTTGCTACCACTCGTTGCCCAAACCATCGCCTCTACTTCTTTACCTGTCGCATGTGCATCTGGTCGATCTTCTGCCAATCATATATATACTACTGGTGGTGTGCCACACCTGGCCCGCTACTACTATTTATGTCACTGGTGCCATGGGGGAATCAGTCCACTAGTAACATTTATCAATAGCGCTATATGAGTGGCGTGGGGGCAACACGTCAACAATGATATTTTTGGCATGCCACTATTAGGCATTCATTTAGGTCATCTACAATGCTAGACTCTTATGCAGGCACTTACAGTGGAAAAAAAAATAGCAGAAAATTGAAAGAGAGCTAGACGTCTTATCCTCTGACGCAAGGCGCTAATCACACACTAATATACGGAGGCCCAGCGTCTGTTTCTTTACTTGCGTGGCAGGAAAATAGCCAAGCGCTCGATTTGTTTGCATCGAAACGGCATCGGGCACTGGGAATAGGCGTGGTAAACTGCACATTAACGTGGAAATTAATCCTGGCGCTTCTTCCTTAGCACCTACGTTGGACATGCCCTTACTAATGCGAGAAACTTGAATTGGTGGTGTCGATCAAAAGATAGGCGGGCAAAAAGGTGGGTGGAGTAGGAGAACAGCGAACAACAAGCTAGGTGGAGGCAGAGAGGTAGGGAACTTCGGCGCGTGCGGTGACTTCGTCTATCTCAAGATATTGTGCCGACTTAGTATCTCATAGGTGCTTATGGGGGTATGCGTCTATTTATAGGGGTGAGTATATCCGCGCCTATGTGAGCATTTGCAATTGTACCGTGTTTACTTTTTTTTTTGCCTTTCACATTCTGCTTCCCTCTGTTTTAATAAGAGAGTAGAACTTAGCTTACATTCCACACCGTACGTAGATGTAATGCCTCGAGCTACATACATATTCACACAACACAACCATGAAACGCACACAGCTTCATCGGAAAAAAAGAAAGGAAAGGAGAAAAGAAACGCACACAGCTTGCCGAGTTTGCACTATGTACACTAATTACATGGAATCGGAAAGTAACTGGCGGAGACACCATCCATCGATTCTCATTGCTGCTGCTACATGATGGAGCAGCTGTTGGGGTCATCCGAGTACCCATGGTGCACCACCGTGTGCATGTTCGCAGCCGGCTGCTGCGGGTAGTAGTACCCCTGCTGCTGGTACTGCGCGGGGTAGCCGCCACCGCCGCCGCCGCCGCCGTAGCTGTAGTAGTCTCGCCCGCCCGTCGTCGGAGGGTACGAGCCGGCGTTGCGGTAGTGGTCCCGACCGCCCCCGGCGTGCTGCTGCGGCGGGTAGCTCCCCGTGTAGTACATGTCGCGCGCGGTCACGTGCTTGTACGGGCTCGGGCTCGGGTGGTAGCGGTACGGGTGGTACTCGCCGGCGAAGTCGTCGTCGTCGACGGTGCGCAATTCCACCACCTCAGCGTGGCCCACCTTCCGCCGCAGCTTCTCGGTGAGGCGGTTGGAGTCGACCCCGGCGCCGATCACCAGCAGCAGGTTCTTGTCCTCGCCGGCGATCGTGACAGACTCAACGCCTGCTCGGTTCACGCAAAACTAAGTCAACGTGCATCCATGCATCATGAACGGTGACTAGATTTAATTATAAGCTAATTAAACAACCATATGCAACATGCCAGTTCATGATAAGCCTTGAGGACAGAGGCGAAGTTAAGGGAGGGGGTCGAGCAAGGAATTTACCGGTGACCGCAGCAGCCACCTTGATAGCTTTGGAATGGCCCTTCTCAGAGCTGATCTGGATCTTGATGACCATCTCCGTCTGCAGTGGATTCAATCAATCCATGAAACTAGTTCTAATAACTGACGGCAGGAAGAAACATACGTAACTACAGTAGTAGTAGAACTTTTTTCTTGTAATGGAGGACTAATTCATCACAAATCATGAACACAATAAAAGATGGAATTAACCAGATGATGGTACTAAGATCTTACCCTCATCTTCCCCGTCGGTAATCCTCCGATGAGCACAGTAGAACTTAGTAGTACTAAGCAAGAACCAGCTCTACCAGCCCTTTGCAACTTGCTAAGCTAGCTTATGCTGTTATGCAGGAGGCTTGTACCCTGTGTGATAACACAGTAGTGACTTATATATACACGCACAAACCGACCTTCATTATTATTATTTTTGGCGGGCAAACCAACCTTGATTGAAAGGCAATTAGCAAGATAATCACGCTGCATTGACTTCACCGGCCAAGTCGTCGGGGCCCCGAAGCATATCCCCACCCTCTCCTTTCTTTTCTTTTGTGAAAATATCCCTTACGCTTTGTAGATCGAGAGCGACACCAACGGGTTATTTAGGTAGACCTCGCGTCCCTGACTCGACATGTCGACATGTCGTTACGAACAGGTAGTGACTTACTGACTCGGCCACCCTAGATGATTCGCCTACCCACGCAAACGAATGCCACTTGCACGCATGATCGCATCACATCGACGCGTGAACGGCGGGTTTGGACGCGTCATTCCCCGAAAAGAAACGGAAAGAACGGAAATTTTTGGCCGGGTAGGACTTACGTGCCTCTGATACGGTTTTAGTAGTCGTGCTGAGCGATCGGGAGCGGTTATAGTAACTAGTGAGTGTAACGGGTGGCTGGGATTGGGCAGTGCTGCCATGTGTGACAGTGAGATGGTGATCGGTGGCGAGGGTGAGCTGGAGAGTGGAGACTGGGCCGGCTGAGATCGACACATGGTAGCTAGGTGAATTGGACGCGATTAAAAATCTTTAATTCCCGGGCATGTAATATTCGCGACGTGGTGATGCTAGCTACCTTGCGTACACCCTAATTTGGCGGTGTTAAAAATAGGAAAAAGTCTAAAATAAACCTTAAACTTATAGGCGAAAGCTAAATCAAATCCTAAGCTTCTAATTCCTGAAATTAGCACATCGATTTCTCTAATCCCGGTCTATTTTAAACCTTAAGCGTGCTGCCAAACAAGGATTGTTGATTGAACCCGGGATAGTTGGTTGCGGGCCGGCCCACCAGGCATGTGACATACAACTTAATAAAAAAAAAAAAAAGACGGCTGTGAATCGTACTTGTGACCTGGCGTTGCTTAACTAGTCTTGCTAACCATTCTAACACATGGCTCCTACTGTTAAGCTAGAAGCGCGGAATCATTTATAACCACACAATGCAACATCCAGATTTGAAAAATTTATGTTCTTTTCGAAATATTTTCTTGAAAAACATCACCAATTTTGAACTCCGAACATTTTATGGATATTTTGGAATTATGAACCTTTTTGAAAAACACAACCAAAATTTGAAAACATGAACCATATTTTATATCTCCAAAGTTTTTTTTATGTGCAAACACTTATTGAAAAAGCCAAAAAAAATTGAAGCCTGAACAAAATTTTAAAGTGCATTTTTTTTTGCAAATATATTCCCATTTTTTTAAAAGTTAGAAAGTGTTCGCACTTTTAAATTTTGTTCAGGTTTTAAAAAATTAATATTTTCAAAATATTGTTCATTTTTTTTCAAAGAGTGTTCGCAATTAAAAAAAACTTGGGTATTTAAAAAATGTTTCATCTTTTGAAAATTTCTTTGTGTTTGTCAAAAAAATGTTTGGACTTTTATTTTACTTTTTGCATTTAAGAATATGTGTATGTTAATTTTTTTTACAACTTTCAGGGTGATGCTTCAAAAAAAAATCAAATAAACTTCAAATCTCGACATTGCGGTAAGTTGTTAGAGAGTTTTGCGCTTATTTGTAATCACCAAGAGTTACTGGTTAGACTGGCTAGCGGCCCTAGATGAAAACCATCAGATCTCAAGTTCGATTTCACGTGAGATAGTTCGGTGTGCGGTCGGCCCAGTCGCGTCCGGCCACAGCCTTGCCTGCCATGTGGATAATCCCCTTAGAACACGCTCAAGGTTTAAAATAGACCGGAATCAAATAGGTCGGTGTGCTAATTTCCGGGATTCAAAGTTCAGGGTTTGGTTTAGCTTTCGTCTACAAGTTTAAGGTTTATTTTAGACTTTTCCCAGCTTAGTTACGATGGGCCGTGGCAACAGATGCTGCAAAAGTTAGTTCCATTTTCTTAGACTAGGTAATTACACATGCGTTGCAACGGGTATAAATAGTCTGATTTATCAGTCCACATATTAATATAAGGGCCCCGATAGATCTCAAACATTCAGATTTTAAGCATGTCATCCCGAATGTTTTTTCAATGGCATCTTTAGCTGACATGAGGTGGCAACTTTGTCCCAGCTCATTTTTTTGTCAGAAAATTGTCTTGTTTGCCAACCTCGTGTGAACTAAAATTCCCATGAAAAACGTTGGGGTTGCCATTCTTAAAATCCGAATGGTCAGGATTTATCATTTCCGTAATATAATTGTGTAAATAAATATTTACCAAATCTTGCCTGTGATTTAACTGCACATAATTTACATGTCAAACTTTAGAATTATATTTTGTAATCATTTATTGGCTTACAAAAGAAGACATAAGTTTATTCGGTAAATCAATAAAAGGTGGGACACTTAAGATGGATTTCAAGGAATGGTGCTTAGTAAAAGAACGGAATCTTGGATCCTGGCAGGAAAAGAAACGATATTCCTTTTTTAAGTAGTATTCCAGGGCGTATTCCAATACACAAATGGAATAATAAAATGCGTGCAATTCGTAAATTCCTTAGTGGATGGGCTAAGCATACTACGGGTATTCTCAAAAAAGAGAAGATTCGTCTCTCGTCTATTATCGACGAATTAGAAGCTTGGGATGAGGTTCATTCATTATCTGTGCAAGAAATTGAGATTAAGAATCAATCGAATGCACAGATAGCTAGAATTCTGAGAGAAGAGGAGCTCAAATGGTACCAACATTCAAACTCACAATTTATTCTGAAAGAGAATTCGAATACAAGTCACTTCCATGGTGTAGCCAACGGTAGACACCCGAAGAAACTTATTTATTCTCTTGTATGGGAGGAGGGCACGATTATGGGCATGAGAAACTCAAAACATACATTACTCATTATTATAAAAATCTATTGGAAGCCCCAGAAGAAGGCAACTTCTCGATGGATGAGTCCCGAACAGATGATATGCCCCAGGTTTCTGTTGAGGAAAATAACCTTCTAGCAGCTCCTTACTCCGAGGAGGAAGTAAAGAAGGCAACTTTCCAAATGGAACATAACAAAGCACCAGGTTCGGATGGTTCCCGCTAACTTTTATCAGAACTTCTAGGGAGTTATCAAACCTGACCTTCTAGAACTGTTTGGCTACCTCCATGATAGACAACTAGAATTGTTTCTCTTAAACTTTGGTGAGATAATTTTATTACCTAAGACAAATGAGGTTGAATGGATTCAACAACATAGACCTATATGCCGCCTTAATGTTAGTTTTAAAATCTTCGTGAAAGTTGCGGTGATTAGGCTTAACTCATTGGCTGACCATGTAGTCTGTCCGACCCAGACTGCATTTATGCAATTTATAAACATCCTAGATTAGTTGTAATCCTTCGTGAAATAGTGCACGAACTACATCGGAAAAAAGTTGAATGGGGTAGTCCTTAAAATTGATTTTGAAAATGCTTATGAAAACGTAAAGTGGTATTTTCTCCAACAAACTCTCAGAATGAAAGGTTTTTGGTAGAGTGGCGTGCTCTGATCCGTAGTTTCATGTCTGCAGGTAGTGTTGCCATTAAAATCAATGATGACATTGGCCGCTACTTCCAAATGAAGAAAGTATTGCGACAAGGTGACTCGTTCTCGTCCATGTTATTTAATATAGTAGCTAATATGTTAGTTGCCATGATCGAGCGTGCAAAGATTGATGGTCAAATTGACAGGGTAGTTAATCATCTAGTTCATGGTGGACTTTCTATCCTTCAATATGCCGATGATACGATTCTATTTATGGACCATGAACAGAAAAGGCGAGAAATCTGAAATTAATTTTGTTAGCATTCGAGCATCTTTCGGGTCTTAAGATAAACTTTCATAAAAGCGATTTTTCTGTTTTGCCGAGGCTCAAGATGATCCCCATCTATACGTTGAATTGTTTGGCTGCGGGCAAAGCCAGTTTCCAGTTAGCTCTTTGGGGATACCGATACATTATCGGAGACTCACAAATGTTGAATGGAAACACGCCGAAGAGAGACTACAAAAAAGGTTAAGCAGTTGGAAAGGTAAAATGCTATCTCTGGGCAGAAGATTGGTTCTCATGAATTTAGTACTAAGTAATATGGTATTATATATGATATCCTTCTTCCAACTTCCTAAAGGAGTCTTACATAGATTGTATTATTTTCGTTCAAGATTCTTCTAGCAAGGAGATAGTGAGAAAAAGAAATATCAACTGGCTAAATGGAGTGTAGTTTGTCATCCAAAGACCAAGGAGGGTTGTGTATTCATGACCATGAGGTTAAGAATACTACCCTCCTTGGTAAGTGGTTGTTTAAGCTGCTGACAGAAGATGGTGTATGGAAAACCCTCCTAAGGAGAAAATATATAGGCTCAGAGGTAGTGTCCAAGGTATATTGGAAGCCTGGGGATTCACACTTTTGGGTTGGTCTAATGGCTACGAAGAAATATTTCTTCAGCTATGGATCCTTCTCTATTAAAGATGGAATGGGAATTAGATGGAGGACAAGTGGAAAGGTAATGCCACACTCTAGGAACAATATCCAGCCCTATACAATATTGTTCATCACAAGGGTGATATTATCGTCATGGCTCTGGAATCCTATCCTCCGAATGTGGCATTCAGAAGAGATTTAATCGGACCCGGACTTTCATTGTGGAACACTTTGGTAAATTGTCTCGCCATGCTGCACTTATCACAAGGTGCCGATGAATTTTGTTGGAATCTAAAAATGAGTGGTAAATTCTTGGTAGATACTATGTATAGAGCTTTGATCCAATTAGATGTGCCAGTTAATAATAATAAGAACATTTGGACTGAATAATAGAATCTTTGAGCGGTATCTTTGTCGAGGAGTCATTCTTACTAAAGATAACCTTATTAAGAGGAATTGACATCGAAGTACGCAATGTGTTTTTTTGTCATCGCGACGAGAAAATGAACCATTTGTTCTTCCAATGTAAATTAGAACGTTCTGTATGGCTAGTCATCAACCAGCTTCTGGCTTGTATCCTCCACATAATGTTGCTAACATTATTGGTAACTATTTACATGGGATTGATCACAAGTTTAGAATTCTTCCTAGGCTGGGAGTGCTTGTCATTATTTAGTTGCTTTGGATATGTAGAAATGATAAGGGTTTTAATAATCAAAGTACTTCTCTTATGCGGGTTATCTACATGTGTACCGGTACACTACGTTTATGGTCGTCTCTACAATGTGTGGAGAATCAAGACCTATTTACGGGGGTGTGTACACACTTGGAGCACACTGCTAGGGATACTTTTACCCAACATGGATGGTAGCATGATCTTAGGATTGGCCCTCCTATAGTTTAGGTGTCATACAGACTAATGATTTCTTGTATTTCACTTTTATTCTTTCTTTTTTAGTTTGGACTTGGTTTGGTTGTGTGCATCTTACTTATGTAGAGGCCGAGTGTAATGCTTAAACCTTTAAGTAATAAAGCGCGCTTTATCGAAAAAGTAGTATAGAGATGATTAGGGAGGCAATTCCTTGATTTCACTAAAAGCAAAACCAAAGTTACAACTTACAAGATCCATAATAGATGTTATCCAACTGAAATGTAAAAGTAACTAAGGCAACATAAGATCACAATGAAAATTAAAGCTCAACAAGCCAAGTGGCTCAGCGGTAGACAATGTAGTCTTTTGCCTTCTAGACCGGCATTGCCCCAGGCATTGGTGGCCAGCAGGTCACATTCAGAGTGGAGATTGGGCTCAAGAAGACTTATTGCATGTCCAACTAGCATCTCGGCGGTGAGGACGACTCATCATAGAGGCGCGGTGGCCCCGTGGGTGCCAATTGAGCCTGATTAGCTTGGGTGAGGGGGTCTGCTTTCAGTCACACCGGATTATGAGAGGTGTCTCAGCACCAATGACAGATGTGATCAAAGGAGATCCATCTCCTCCTCCAGTTGCACAAGGCAAAAGGTAGCTCAATACTTTACACTTTTCAAGATCTTCCACCACACCAACTTTTTTTGAGGATTCCATCACACCTGCTTAATGTCAATCCAATGAATATGATCAAAAGCCATATTTTTTATTTTCATGTATGCCAAAGCAGTGTTAAGCTAACTAGATTAAGTAGAAGGTATTTTTTAGCAATCCAATATCTAGCAATAGAATCAGATGAACTTCCAACAAAGATATGGAAATATTTAGAAATAAATAATCGTAGTTCACTAGCCACTACACAACAAAGAATAGATGTTGCACAGTTTCCTAATCAAAGCAAAAAAATAATCCTAAGATTTGCAATGTTTATGTTTTTCAAGTTATCTTTGGTTATTAGCTAGCGACCAAAAGAAACTAGGAATCCTAGATGGGACACAAATCTACCACACAATAGGTATATATACACGCATAACCCCTCTGAAGTTAATGATACTATAAAGGAAATTAGTTGAATAATGCCCTTTACTATCCATTTGCAAGATGCCAGTGTCTTGTTTCAGAACAATGTTGTTTGAAATTTGTTCTAATTCCTATTTCATACCATTTCTACATCATAGGGATGGAGAAAATATTCTGAATGTCATATTCAGCCATGACACATACCATAAAATTGAATAACTCAACCTTTCTCTCATTGTAGAGAATATATATATCCAAAAAAAGGAACAACTTGTGCAGAAGTATCAGACTAGGTATCTTCATAGGATCTCACTTTCTACATCACCTACCACCCATCTAAAACCAAATTTAATTCCTATGGTGACAACTAAAACTACTTTTCAAAAGATGAAGGTGTTGAAGGAGGAGCAAGTGAATACCTTAAGGCAGCTAGTATCATTAACTTGCTTTCGCTGTTTTCTCTCCCCCTAAGTATGCCTTTCAATCCAAGATGCTAGTAAGCACATGTTAATACCTTTTATGTTTGGGCTGCTAAGCCCACCAAACTCTTTTTTCATGCAAAACATCCCCAGGTTGGCTAGGTCCGGGTTTTTATGCCCCTTAAATTAATTACATAAGAAGTGGGTCATCGGGTATTAATTAAATCTAAAGGCTACTTAAGGAATTTGAAAAGGATTGGAGATATATGGGGATGATAGGTAAAAAGATCATGGATGATGATCATTCCCCCTTTGTAAGGCAGAAGTTTCCCCCTTCACCCAACTATTTTATTCATGATCTTATCAATTAGAGGTTGTACATC
This sequence comes from Triticum dicoccoides, assembly GCF_002162155.2. NCBI lineage: Eukaryota > Viridiplantae > Streptophyta > Magnoliopsida > Poales > Poaceae > Triticum > Triticum dicoccoides. The sequence continues at coordinate 511,360,565 of NC_041383.1, forward strand.
CTCTATCCTAAACTATACCTTGGTATTTAATGAGAAAATTACCAACATGGCGACCGAAATCAACACCAAAAGGGTTGTATTTCTCATGATCCATACCAATCGGCACTGGTTCACTTTGGAATAACTGATTCTCGTGTCCGATACCTCTCAAAAAAGGTTAAGAGCCATATTAAGTTTTGAGCCCTAGCTAGATTATTTTCAAGAAATAGACTTACTAACTCGTCTATGATAGATAACTCATGTATCCACGCAAGCGAATGACACTTTCTTGCATGATCACATCACATTGATGCGTCAACAGCGGATTTTGACACGCCGTTCCCTGAAAATAAATGGAAAGAGCAGAAATTTTTGGACGGATAGGACTTACATGCCTCTGATACCACTTTAATAGTCGTGCAGAGTGATTATGTGCGGTTGTAGTAACTAGTGATTATAATGAAGGGGTGGGATTGGGCGGCGCTGCCGTGTGTGGCAATGAGACGGGGCTTGGTGGCATGGGTGATCAGCTAGAGAGTGGGGACTAGGTCGGCTGACTTCGACACATGGTAGCTAGGTGAATGGGACACGATCAAATTTCAATTCTTGGTGATGTAATATATAGGTGACGTGGTGATGCTAGCTACCTTGCGTACACTGTAGTTCGATGATGTTAAAATACAGCGTTAAGAAGAGATGTTGCAAAAGTTATCTCAATTTTTAAATGATGATTAAGGAGGAAAAGCCTCCCTGATTTCATTAAAAATGAAGCCAAAGGTACAAAATGAGATCCATACCAGATATTATCCAGCAGAAATGGAAGAAGGTCCTAGGCAGAGAAGTAATAGTAAAGAAACGATACAAGAAAAAATAGAGCTCAACAAGCTGAGTGGCAAATGATACGTCTCCATCGTATCTACTTTTACAAACACTTTTTCTCTTGTTTTGGACTCTAATTTGCATGATTTGAATAAAACTAACTCGGTCTGACATTGTTTTCAGCAAAACTACCATGATGTTATTTTTGTGCAGAAATAAAAGTTGTCGGATTGGGCTAAAAAAATTCGGAGATTATTTCTGTGATATATGAAAATTATTGGTGAAAAGATCTGTTGGAGGGGGGGTCACCAGGGAGCCACGAGCTTAGGGCGCCCCCTAGGGCGCGCCACATGACCTCATGGGTCCCATAGACCTCCATTTTCCCCACCTCCAACTCCATAAAGACCGTCTCGTGCAAAAAAAACAGAGACAAGGAATCATCACATTTTACGATATGAAGCCGTCGCCACATCCTATTCTTCATTGGGAGCCTGATCTGGAGTCCGTTCGGGGCTCGGGAGAGGGGAATTCGTCACCGTCGTTATCATCAACCCTTCTTCATCAACAAACTCATGATGCTCACCACCAGGAGTGAGTAATTCCTTCGTAGGCTTGTTGGGCAGTGATGGAGTTGGATGAGATTTGTTATGTAATAGCGTCAATTTGTTAGGGCTTGATTCCTAGTATCCACTACGTTCTGAGATTGATGTTGCTATGACTTTGTTATGCTTAATGTTTATCACTAGGGCCCACTGGCATGATTCATGTATGAACCTATTATGTTTTCATGAATATAAGTACGATTTGGATCATATCTTGAAAGTTGTATGCACCTATTATGTGTTATGATCCATAGACCCAATGATAGAGGTGAGGGTCCCGATATTTTGATGAGATGATAACTATAGATTTGCTTGAGACGACTTTGACGATCCGACTACAAACGTGCAACGATGTTGCGCCTTAGCAACCGCTAAACCAACTCCTAGAGATTCTTGACCACGCCGAAGCACGATTAACCTGACCACAAAGGTCTATTCCTGCAAGCAATCGAAGAACAAGAAATAATATGATAAAGTAATCTAAATATTGCGAATGCGGTCTTGGCCTAGTCGTTGGACACAAACAAATCCTAAGAGTATTGATAAAAGTGGGGATCCGAAAGAGGTCTTGGCCTGAACGTTGGACCCAAATGAAGTACATGAAGTTGCAATGCCTAACTTTTGACTAAAACAATCCTAAGAAAAAAGCTACTGAATTGATCTACTTATATAGGAGCAAGGGGCAATGGCCAAGAAGGTGGGATGACGTCCCAATGTTGGAGATATGCCCTAGAGGCAATCATGTATGATGATATTTCCTTGTGTTTGTGAATAAAGATAGTCCTTGGACATTATCAACAATGTGTATCAGCAAGTACGTGACTTGTTTGTGGAACTATGCATTGTATGATGACTATCCTAAAAGGTCCCTAGTCGAAAGGGTTGTGTGGACACGCAGCCGACTAGACTAGCATATGAAATGGTCGATGGCTTGGTCTCACTAGCCATGGAGCATTGGATGCTAACCGGATAATATAAACTCGGAAGGATCTGGTCGGATTCGACGTATTCAGATCCGAGTCGAGATAAGGTCCAAGTCGGACAGACCGAACTATGAGATGCAGCGATATGTCATATGTGAGTCTCTAGTACAACATACGTTCTGTGTCCTAAGACCTGAGCTTGGGATGGTGACATACCTGCTTTGGGCCGACCAAACGCTACTCCATAACTGGGTAGTTACAAAGGTAGGTTTCAGGCTTGTCCAGACCCATGCTGCGAGACATGGTCGAGCAAGATGGGATTTGCCCCTCCGATTAGGAGAGATATACTCTGGGCCCCTCTTGTGATCCGACCAAGAGAAGCATGGCCATGCGACAAGGATTATGAGATAATCCGGATAGTGGTCGGTATCACTGGAACGAGAAAGAGGTCGGGCTAGCACAAGGATGACAATCTCGCCTTGAGCCCGACAACATATATCGTGTGGCAAAGGGAACAGAAGTGTGACACATTGTACAGGTTCGCCTAACAAGCTTCATAGTCTGCTTGGTGTTCGGCATGCCTTGCTAGAGGCCGCTACCAACTGTGCAGTTCGGAGGTGATCCGGACTGCGACCAAGCCGACTTGAACCTAAGGGTTCGCGCGCTTAAGCGAAGGAACCTACGAGGTCAGATCCGAGGACACTAGTCGGATGTGATCCGAGCTATATTCAGATTGTGGCCGAGTAGACTTGTGGGTTTTAGGGTCCATGCGAGGCCCAAGTGTTGAGCCCGCGACGGACGCCTATATGAAGTGGAGGTGCGGCACACTCATGGGGTTGATCGCTTCGGCGCCGTCATTAGGGCTTTGCATGTGTTGCAACCAGCCACCTCCACTCGCCGCCAGTTGTGTGTTCGAACCTAGTAGTCCGCCGCATGACGTTCCTCCTGCACGCGTGCATACCATTAGAGGCGGTGCACTTGCGCCGCTCCGGTGAACCTGTTCGCGAGAGCCGATCGCCTACGTGGTGAAGGAAATATGCCCTAGAGGCAATAATAAAGTTATTATTTATTTCCTCATATCATGATAAATGTTTATTATTCATGCTAGAATTGTATTAACCGGAAACATGATACATGTGTGAATACATAGACAAACATATAGTCACTAGTATGCCTCTACTTGACTAGCTCATTAATCAAAGATGGTTATGTTTCCTAACCATAGACATGTGTTGTCATTTGATTAATGGGATCAGATCATTAGAAGAATGATTTGATTGACATGACCCATTCCGTTAGCCTAGCACTTGATCGTTTAGTATGTTGCTATTGCTTTCTTCATGACTTATACAAAGTTCCTGCAACTATGAGATTGTGCAACTCACGTTTACCGGAAGAACACTTTGTGTGCTACCAAACGTCAGAACATAACTGGGTGATTATAAAGGTGCTCTACAGGTGTTTCCGAAGGTACATGTTGAGTTGGCATAATTCGAGATTATGTTTTGTCACTCCGATTGTCGGAGAGGTATCTCTGGGCCCTCTCGGTAATACTCATCACTTAAGCCTTGCAAGCATTATAACTAATGAGTTAGTAATAAGATGATGTGTTATAGAACGAGTAAAGAGACTTGCCAGTAACAAGATTGAACTAGGTATTGGATACCGACGATCAAATCTCGGGCAAGTAACATACCGATGACAAAGGGAACAACGTATGTTGTTATGCGGTTTGACCGATAAAGATCTTCGTAGAATATGTAGGAACCAATATGGGCATCCAGGTTCTGCTATTGGTTATTGACCGAGAATGGGTCTAGGTCATGTCTACATAGTTCTCGAACCCGTAGGGTCCGCACGCTTAATGTTATGATGACAGTTTTATTATGAGTTTATAAGTTTTGATGTACCGAAGTTTGTTCGGAATCCCGGATGTGATCACGGACATGACGAGGAGTCTCGAAATGGTCGAGACATAAATATTGATATATTGGAAGCCTATATTTGGACATCGGAAAGGTTCCGGGTGAAATCGGGATTTTACCGGAACACCGGGGGGTTACCGGAACCCTCCCGGGGGTTAATGGGCCTTAGTGGGCCATGAGGGAGAAGAGGAGGGCCGGCCAGGGCAGGCCGCGCGCCCCCTCCCCCCTAGTCCGAATAGGACAAGGAAGGGGGGGCGGCGCCCCCCTTTCTTCTCTCCCCTCCCCCCTTTCCTTCTCCACCAAGGCAAGAGGGGGGAGTCCTACTCCCGGTGGGAGTAGGACTCCTCCAGGCGCACCCCAAAGGGGCCGGCCGCACCTCCCCCTCCCTCCTTTATATACGGGGGCAAGGGGGCATCCCATAACACACAAGTTGATCTACGGATCGTTCCTTAGCCGTGTGCGGTGCCCCCCTCCACCATATTCCACCTCGGTCATATCGTCGCGAAGCTTAGGCGAAGCCCTGCGCCGGTAGAACATCATCATCGTCACCACGCTGTCGTGCTGATGGAACTCATCCCCGAACCTTTGCTGGATCGGAGCCCAGGGATCGTCATCGAGCTGAACGTGTGCTGAACTCGGAGGTGCCATACGTTCGGTGCTTGGATCGGTCGGATCGTGAAGACGTACGACTACATCAACCGCGTTGTCCTAACGCTTCCGCTTACGGTCTACGAGGGTACGTGGACAACACTCTCCCCTCTTGTTGCTATGTCATCACCATGATCTTGCGTGTGCGTAGGAATTTTTTTGAAATTACTACGTTCCCCAACAGTGGCATCCGAGCCTAGGTTTTATGCGTTGATGTTATATGCACGAGTAGAAGACAAGTGAGTTATGGGCGATACAAGTCATACTGCTTACCAGCATGTCATACTTTGGTTCGGCGGTATTGTGAGATGAAGTGGCCCGGACCGACATTACGCGTACGCTTACGCGAGACTGGTTTCACTGTTGCGAGCACTCGTGCTTAAAGGTGGCTGGCGGGTGTCTGTCTCTCTCACTTTAGCTGAATCGAGTGTGGCTACGCCCGGTCCTTGCGAAGGTTAAAACAGCACCAACTTGACAAACTATCGTTGTGGTTTTGATGCGCAGGTAAGAACGGTTCTTGCTAAGCCCGTAGCAGCCACGTAAAATTTTGCAACAACAAAGTAGAGGACGTCTAACTTGTTTTTGCAGGGCATGTTGTGATGTGATATGGTCAAGACGTGATGCTATATTTTATTGTATGAGATGATCATGTTTTGTAACCGAAGTTATCGGCAACTGGCAGGAGCCATATGGTTGTCGCTTTATTGTATGAAATGCAAACACCCTGTAATTACCTTACTTTATCACTAAGCGGTAGCGATAGTCGTAGAAGCAATAGTTGGCGAGACGACAACGATGCTACGATGGAGATCAAGGTGTCGCGCCGGTGACGATGGTGATCATGATGGTGCTTTGAAGATGGAGATCACAAGCACAAGATGATGATGGCCATATCATATCACTTATATTGATTGCATGTGATGTTTATCCTTTATGCATCTTATCTTGCTTTGATTGACGGTAGCATTTTAAGATGATCTCTCACTAAAAATTATCAAGAAGTGTTCTCCCTGAGTATGCACCGTTGCCAAAGTTCGTCGTGCCCAGACACCACGTGATGATCGGGTGTGATAAGCTCTACGTCCATCTACAACGGGTGCAAGACAGTTTTGCACACGCGGAATACTCAGGTTAAACTTGACGAGCCTAGCATATGCAGATATGGCCTCGGAACACGGAGACCGAAAGGTCGAGCGTGAATCATATAGTAGATATGATCAACATAAAGATGTTCACCATTGAAAACTACCCCATCTCACGTGATGATCGGTTATGGTTTAGTTGATTTGGATCACGTGATCACTTAGATGACTAGAGAGATGTCTGTCTAAGTGGGAGTTCTTAAGTAATATGATTAATTGAACCTAAATTTATCATGAACTTAGGACCTGATAGTATTTTGCTTGTCTATGTTTGTTTGTAGATAGATGGCTCGTGCTGTTGTTCCATTGAATTTTAATGCGTTCCTTGAGAAAGCAAAGTTGAAAGATGATGGTAGCAATTACACGGACTGGGTCCATAACCTGAGGATTATCCTCATTGCTACACAGAAAAGTTACGTCCTGGAAGCACCGCTGGGTGCCAGGCCTGCTGCTGATGCAACTGACGACGTTAAGAACGTCTGGCAGAGCAAAGCTGATGACTACTCTATAGTTCAGTGTGCCATGCTTTACGGCTTAGAACCGGGTCTTCAACGACGTTTTGAACGTCATGGAGCATATGAGATGTTCCAGGAGTTGAAGTTAATATTTCAAGCAAATGCCCGGATTGAGAGATATGAAGTCTCCAATAAGTTCTATAGCTGCAAGATGGAGGAGAATAGTTCTGTTAGTGAGCATATACTCAAAATGTCTGGGTATAATAATCACTTGATTCAACTGGGAGTTAATCTTCCGGATGATAGCGTCATTGACAGAATTCTCCAATCACTGCCACCAAGCTACAAGAGCTTTGTGATGAACTATAATATGTAAGGTATGAACAAGACTATTCCCGAGCTCTTCGCAATGCTAAAAGCTGCGGAGGTAGAAATCAAGAAGGATCATCAAGTGTTGATGGTCAACAAGACCACTAGTTTCAAGAAAAAGGGCAAAGGGAAGAAGAAGGGGAACTTCAAGAAAAACAGCAAGCAAGTTGCTGCTCAAGAGAAGAAACCCAAGTCTGGACCTAAGCCTGAAACTGAGTGCTTTTACTGCAAGCAGACTGGTCACTGGAAGCGGAACTGCCCCAAGTATTTGGCGGATAAGAAGGATGGCAAAGTGAACAAAGGTATATGTGATATACATGTTATTGATGTGTACCTAACTAGATCTCGTAGTAGCACCTGGGTATTTGATACTGGTTCTATTGCTAATATTTGCAACTCGAAACAGGGACTACAGAATAAGCGAGCACTGGCCAAGGACGAGGTGACGATGCGCGTGGGAGACGGTTCCAAAGTCGATGTGATCGCAGTCGGCACGCTACCTCTACATCTACCTTCGGGATTAGTTTTAGACCTGAATAATTGTTATTTGGTGCCAGCGTTGAGCATGAACATTATATCTGGATCTTGTTTGATGCGAGACGGTTATTCATTTAAATCAGAGAATAATGGTTGTTCTATTTATATGAGTAATATCTTTTATGGTCATGCACCCTTGAAGAGTGGTCTATTTTTATTAAATCTCGATAGTAGTGATACACATATTCATAGTGTTGAAACCAAAAGATGCAAAGTTAATAATGATAGTGCAACTTATTTGTGGCACTGCCGTTTGGGTCATATCGGTGTAAAATGCATGAAGAAACTCCATACTGATGGACTTTTGGAATCACTTGATTATGAATCACTTGGTACTTGCGAACCGTGCCTTATGGGTAAGATGACTAAAACGCCGTTCTCCGGAACTATGGAGCGAGCAACTGATTTGTTGAAAATCATACATACTGATGTTTGTGGCCCAATGAATGTTGAGGCTCGCAGCGGGTATCGTTATTTTCTCACCTTCACAGATGATTTGAGCAGATATGGGTATATCTACTTGATGAAACACAAGTCTGAAACATTTGAAAAGTTTAAAGAATTTCAGAGTGAAGTGGAAAATCATCGTAACAAGAAAATAAAGTTTCTACGATCTGATCGTGGAGGAGAATATTTGAGTTATGAGTTTGGCCTACACTTGAAACAATGTGGAATAGTTTCGCAACTCACGCCACCTGGAACACCACAACGAAATGGTGTGTCCGAACGTCGTAATCGTACTTTACTGGATATGGTGCGATATATGATGTCTCTTACTGATTTACCGCTATCATTTTGGGGTTATGCTTTAGAGACGGCCGCATTCACGTTAAATAGGGCACCATCAAAATCCGTTGAGACGACGCCTTATGAACTGTGGTTTGGCAAGAAACCAAAGTTGTCGTTTCTTAAAGTTTGGGGCTGCGATGCTTATGTGAAGAAACTTCAACCAGATAAGCTCGAACCTAAATCGGAGAAATGTGTCTTCATAGGATACCCAAAAGAGACTATTGGGTACACCTTCTATCATAGATCCGAAGGCAAGACATTCGTTGCTAAGAATGGATCCTTTCTAGAGAAGGAGTTTCTTTCGAAAGAAGTGAGTGGGAGGAAAGTAGAACTTGATGAGATAACTGTATCTACTCCATTATTGGAAAGTATTTCATCACGAGAACCGGTTCCTGTGACAACTACACCAATTAGTGAGGAAGCTAATGATAATGATCATGAAACTTCAGATCAAGTTTCTACTGAACTTCGTAGGTCTACCAGAGTAAGATCCGCGCTAGAGTGGTACGGTAATCCTATTCTGGAAGTCATGTTACTTGACCATGATGAACCTACGAACTATGAGGAAGTGATGATGAGCCCGGATTCTGCAAAATGGCTAGAAGCCATGAAATCTGAGATGGGATCCATGTATGAAAACAAAGTATGGACTTTGGTTGACTTGCCCGATGATCGGCAAGCCATTGAGAATAAATGGATCTTTAAGAAGAAGACTGACGCTGATGGTAATATAACTGTCTATAAAGCTCGACTTGTTGCAAAAGGTTTTCGACAAGTTCAAGGGGTTGACTACGATGAGACTTTCTCACCCGTAGCGATGCTTAAGTCCGTCCGAATCATGTTAGCTATTGCTGCATTTCATAATTATGAAATTTGGCAAATGGATGTCAAGACTGCATTCTTGAATGGATTTCTAGAAGAAGAGTTGTATATGATGCAGCCGGAAGGTTTTATTGATCCAAAAGGTGCTGACAAAGTGTGCAAGCTCCAGCGTTCCATTCATGGACTAGTGCAAGCATCTAGGAGTTGGAATAAACGCTTTGATAGTGTGATCAAAGCATATGGTTTTATACAGACTTTTGGAGAAGCCTGTATTTACAAGAAAGTGAGTGGGAGCTCTGTAGCATTTCTAATTTTATATGTAGATGACATATTATTAATTGGAAATGATATAGAATTTCTGGATAGCATAAAAGGATACTTGAATAAAAGTTTTTCAATGAAAGACCTCGGTGAAGCTGCTTACATATTGGGAATCAAGATCTATAGAGATAGATCAAGACGCTTAATAGGACTTTCACAAAGCACATACCTTGACAAAATTTTGAAAAAGTTCAAAATGGATCAGGCAAAGAAAGGATTCTTGACTGTGCTACAAGGTGTGAAGTTGAGTCAAACTCAATGCCCGACCACAGCAGAAGATAGAGAGAAAATGAAAAATGTTCCCTATGCTTCAGCCATAGGCTCTATCATGTATGCAATGCTGTGTACCAGACCTGACGTATGCTTAGCAATAAGCTTGGCAGGAAGGTACCAAAGTAATCCAGGAGTGGATCACTGGATAGCGGTCAAGAACATCCTGAAATACCTGAAAAGGACTAAGGAAATGTTTCTCGTATATGGAGGTGACAAAGAGCTAGTCGTAAACGGTTACGTCGATGCAAGCTTTGACACTAATCCGGACGATTCTAAATCGCAAACCGGATACGTGTTTTTATTAAACGGTGGAGCTGTAAGTTGGTGCAGTTCTAAACAAAGCGTTGTAGCAGGATCTACATGTGAAGCGGAGTACATAGCTGCTTCGGAAGCAGCAAATGAAGGAGTCTGGATGAAGGAGTTCATTTCCGATCTAGGTGTCATACCTAGTGCATCGGGACCAATGAAGATCTTCTGTGACAATACTGGTGCAATTGCCTTGGCAAAGGAATCCAGATTTCACAAGAGGACCAAGCACATCAAGAGACGCTTCAATTCCATTCGGGACCAAGTCCAAGTGGGAGACATAGAGATTTGCAAAATACATACGGATCTGAATGTTGCAGACCCGTTGACTAAGCCTCTCTCACGAGCAAAACATGATCAACACCAAGACTCCATGGGTGTTAGAATCATTACTATGTAATCTAGATTATTGACTCTAGTGCAAGTGGGAGACTGAAGGAAATATGCCCTAGAGGCAATAATAAAGTTATTATTTATTTCCTCATATCATGATAAATGTTTATTATTCATGCTAGAATTGTATTAACCGGAAACATGATACATGTGTGAATACATAGACAAACATATAGTCGCTAGTATGCCTCTACTTGACTAGCTCATTAATCAAAGATGGTTATGTTTCCTAACCATAGACATGTGTTGTCATTTGATTAATGGGATCACATCATTAGAAGAATGATTTGATTGACATGACCCATTCTGTTAGCCTAGCACTTGATCGTTTAGTATGTTGCTATTGCTTTCTTCATGACTTATACAAAGTTCCTGCAACTATGAGATTGTGCAACTCACGTTTACCAGAAGAACACTTTGTGTGCTACCAAACGTCACAACATAACTGGGTGATTATAAAGGTGATCTACAGGTGTTTCCGAAGGTACATGTTGAGTTGGCATAATTCGAGATTAGGTTTTGTCACTCCAATTGTCGGAGAGGTATCTCTGGGCCCTCTCGGTAATACTCATCACTTAAGCCTTGCAAGCATTATAACTAATGAGTTAGTAATAAGATGATGTGTTACAGAACGAGTAAAGAGACTTGCCAGTAACGAGATTAACTAGGTATTGGATACCGACGACCAAATCTCGGGCAAGTAACATACCGATGACAAAGGGAACAACGTATGTTGTTATGCGGTTTGACCGATAAAGATCTTCGTAGAATATGTAGGAACCAATATGGGCATCCAGGTTCCGCTATTGGTTATTAACCGAGAATGGTTCTAGGTCATGTCTACATAGTTCTCGAACCCGTAGGGTCCGCACGCTTAACGTTACGATGACAGTTTTATTATGAGTTTATAAGTTTTGATGTACCGAAGTTTGTTCGGAGTCCCGGATGTGATCACGGACATGACGAGGAGTCTCGAAATGGTCGAGACATAAAGATTGATATATTGGAAGCCTATATTTGGACATCGGAAAGGTTCCGGGTGAAATCAGGATTTTACCGGAACACCGGGGGGTTACCGGAACCCTCCCGGGGGTTAATGGGCCTTAGTGGGCCATGAGGGAGAAGAGGAGGGCCGGCCAGGGCAGGCCGCGTGCCCCCTCCCCCCCTAGTCCGAATAGGACAAGGAAGGGGGGGGGGCGCCCCCCTTTCCTCTTTCCCCTCCCCCCTTTCCTTCTCCACCAAGGCAAGAGGGGGGAGTCCTACTCCCGGTGGGAGTAGGACTCCTCCAGGCGCACCCCAAAGGGGCCGGCCGCACCTCCCCCTCCCTCCTTTATATACGGGGGCAAGGGGGCACCCCATAACACACAAGTTGATCTACGGATCATTCCTTAGCCGTGTGCGGTGCCCCCCTCCACCATATTCCACCTCGGTCATATCGTCGCGAAGCTTAGGCGAAGCCCTGCGCCGGTAGAACATCATCATCATCACCATGCCGTCGTGCTGATGGAACTCATCCCCGAAGCTTTGCTGGATCGGAGCCCGGGGATCGTCATCGAGCTGAACGTGTGCTGAACTCGGAGGTGCCGTATGTTCGGTGCTTGGATCGGTCAGATCGTGAAGACGTATGACTACATCAACCACGTTGTGCTAACGCTTCCGCTTACGGTCTACGAGGGTACGTGGACAACACTCTCCCTTCTCGTTGCTATGTCATCACCATGATCTTGCGTGTGCGTAGGAAATTTTTTGAAATTACTACGTTCCCCAACACGTGGGAGACCGGCAAGGAGGAGACGACTCAGAGGACACGAGGCGACTCCGAGAATGCGCTGCCTCAACTCTACTTCCGCTGCACGGCACTGTGCGTCTAGTGGTAATGATATGTGATCCATTCCATCTCCCGTAGCATGTTCCTGGTTGCTCTGCGCATAGGAATTTTTTTAATTTGTAGTCGACGCACCCTACCGTAGATCCCAACACCCAAGGCAGCCTAAATCTAACCCTAAGTCGTACAAGGCCCATGGTCCCAAGTGGAGGTGACACAACACCTTTGGACTTGTAGTTTGACTCAGATTCGGCTGCAACGTCGGACTGTTTTGGCCATATCTCTGTGCTCCCGATGAATTTGAAGGTGAACCCAGTTGGGTTGGAAAGCACACGAGGTAAGCTTCCAAACAAAAAAAGATTCACTCAATTCAGATTCTTGACAAAAAATGTTGTGAACGTTTGAAGTCAGGTATGTGTGTGTAGTCTGAATCTGAGTGCAAAACGTGAGAGACTTGGTCTCGATCTTCTCTGTGGCTAAAATTACGTGAGAGAACTTCTTGAACAACATCTAAGCGTCTCTTTTTCCTTTATATTCATATGTGGATTGTACAAGTGTCTGGTAGTTCTGCAATTAGGCATAAAACAAAAAGAGGCAAAGTACTTTTGTTCTATATAGCATAAATAAATTATTGCATAACTTTTATCAGAAATCACCTCAAATAAATACGCGTATGCAGTATTTGTGATCATATCCAAGGTAGTCATGTGCTCATCATCCTCCCCTTCTTAAAAACAAAGTCATCCTCGGTGTCTTAATCTGAAACATGGCTAACAAATGAGACAAGGTGTACATGTTATTATATGTATATGTCATCCATTTTTACTTCCCTCAATTTTTGCACACGTGACACACTAATACGTGAGTAACTTTCATATGTCGTGAAATATAAAGCCAAAATAGTATCATAAGAAGTAAAAAGCATGCATATATTGTAACTGAATTTGCACATATAAGTGAAGCTCTTATTCATATCAAAAGGTTGACAATGCTCATCATTAAACCATACCAACATTGGTGAATAAACTTTAATTGTTTCAAATTTACATGCTACAACATGCTTAAATAAGCAAACATGCAAGAAGTCATTTGACATAGAATAATCACCAATATTAGAGTTCATATCAAAATGTTTAAACATTGGCACAATTATTTTCAAATGTATTTGATCCAAATCTGATTTATTCCCTGTTTCACATGGTTCTTTTGCAGTTAATTCAGTGGGTGCACTCAACATTGTTGATAACCCTGTTGCTTGATGACATGGCAAAGTCAAATCATCAACATAGTCATCTAAAATAGGTGGTGTGATCAAAGTAGTGGGTATCTCATCACATGGTGCATTTAAATTGACAAGGCATTAATCATACTCATTTGGAGGTGGAATATCAGTACATTTGACATTACTTCTTATGATCAACTCAGATGATGTAGGAACTCTCAATGGTGATGTGTCACATGGTGGAGGTGATGTAGTCCTTACTAGAACGGGTGTGCTTGTCATAGTACGCGTAGTAGGTGAAGGAACAACCGTATGAAATTTTGGAATGTGCACCGTGCGCTTGTTCTCCTTGTGGGTAACATGTCATTTTTTTCCTATTCAACTTTGCAAGCAAGATGAAACAAACATTCCATAGGATAACACTCTTCATAAATTAGTATCTTACGAATATCACGGTTTAATCCCCCCAAAAATCTATCCATAAAATCTTCTTCACTTTCTTCTAAAAAGGAGTGCAACAAGATAGTTTGTAAATCCTCATAATATTTTTTTACGGTGTCTCTACCTTGTTTTAAATGGTGTACGTTTTTAATCATGCCACGAGTATAATAAACATCAATGAATCTATCTCTTGTGATAAGTTTTGAATCATCCCAAGTAGTAGGTATAAAATCAGGGTATAACCAACAATGTCCGCTCCACCAAACTAAAGCAAAGCTACTGAAAGTACTAACCGCAACTTTAACTTATTACGCTCATTAAAATCATGGGATGCAAATATAGCATTCATTTTGTACTCCCATTCAATATATAAATCAGGCCTAAAATGACCATTAAAAGGTGGCATTGAAACATTAACCTAATTATGCGTATTTTGATGTCTTTGCTCCTCTTGTGATGGTTTCTGTATTTTCTTAGGTGGTGGCACATCCCCCACGATCGACGAAGCCCATGAGCTGGCAACTCTGGATCCCGCCATGATTAGTGGAAAAAAGAACAAAATTCTAGAATAATGTTCCGATGAAGTACTAGCATGTGGTGGTAAAATGCTCACAGTAAAGAAAATATCAATGTCTTACCAGTTCTTACCATTTAGCAGGCGGTGACCGGCAACCGGCGGTGTCGGATAACTCAAAAGATTGAGTAAAGTGATTACCAGGTGAATTGTATACACGGTGTAGAAATATGTGGAGTTTGGAAGGCTTAAATATATGGTAGCAAAAGATTAGCAACAATCAATTCAGAGATGCAATGTTGAATATACGCTCAACGACGATACTGTGATAGTGGTAGGCTACACAAGTTTAAAGACGCGATCCTAGAACACTAATCGGGTTAGGTTTGTAGCATAACTAGCAGCAACAAAGGATATGAAGTAGCTCTCGACAGCAAGATATAAGCAAAGATCACAATGCAGTAAAGATAATGATGGGAGACAAGCTCCAAGCCGGATATACGAAACACTCGCCACCTCTTGAGCTTGCATTGGTTTTTTCTTGAAGAGGAAAGGGTGATGCAGCAAAGTAGCGTAAGTATTTCCCTCAGTTTTAAGAACCAAGGTATCAATCCAGTAGGAGATAACACACAAGTCACCAAATACCTGCACAAACAATCAACAACATGCACCCAACGCGATAAAGGGGTTGTCAATCCCTTCATGGTCACTTGCAAAAGTAAGATTTGATAGAGATTTATAGATAAACGGTAAAGTAAATATTTTTTGTATTTTTGGTTTATAGAACGAAAAGTAAAAAGATTGAAAAATAGTATATTAGAAACTAGTAAGATGTAAACAATATTTAATAATATGGAAAAGAGACCCGGGAGCCATAGGTTTCACTAGTGGCTTATCTCAAGATAGAAAATATTACGGTGGGTGAAAAAATTACTGCCGAGCAATTGATAGAAAAGCGCATAGTTACGATGATATCTAAGGCAATGATCATGAACATAGGCATCACGTCTGTGTCAAGTAGACCGACTCCTGTCTGCATCTACTACTATTACTCCACACATTGACTGCTATCCAGCATGCATCTAGATTATTAAGTTCATAAAGAACGGAGTAACGCATTAACTAAGATGACATGATGTAGAGGAATTAACTCAAGCAATATGATGAAAACCCCATCTTTTTATCCTCGATGGAAACAATACAATACGTGCCTTGTTGCCCCTACTATCACTAGGAAAGGACACCGCAAGATTGAACCCAAAGCTAAGCACTTCTCCCATTGCAAGAAAGATCAACTTGGTAGGCCAAACTAAACTGATAATTCGAAGATACTTGCAAAGATATCAAATCATGCATATAAGAATTCAGAGAAGAACCAAATAATATTCATAGATAATCTGATCATAAATCCACAATTCATCGGATCTCGACAAACACACCGCAAAAGAGTATTACATCGAATAGATCTCCAAGAACATCGAGGAGAACATGGTATTTAGAATCAAAGAGAGAGAAGAAGCCATCTAGCTAATAACTATGGACCCGAAGGTCCTTGGTAAACTACTCACGCTTCATCGAAGAGGTAATGGTGTTGATGTAGCAGCCCTCCGTGATCGAATCCCCCTCCGGCAGGATGCCGGAAAAATCCCCTAGATGGGATCTCATGGGTACAGAAGGTTGCGGCGGTGGAAAAGTGGTTTCATGGCTCCCCTGGATGTTTTCATGGTATAAGAGTATATATAGGCGAAGGAACTAGGTCAAGGGAGCTACGAGGGCCCACGAGGTAGGGGGGTGCCCTACCCTCCTGGGTGCACTCTCCTGTCTCGTGGCCGCCTCGTTGCATCTCCGACTTCATCTCCAAGTCTTCCGGTTTCCTTTCGGTCCAAGAAAGAACATCGCGAAGGTTTCATTCCGTTTGGACTCCGTTTGGTATTCCTTTTCTGTGAAACTCTAAAATAGGAAAAAAAACTGAAACTGGCACTGGGCCCTCGGTTAATAGGTTAGTACCAAAAATAATATAAAATAGCATATAAATGCCTATTAAACATCCAAAACAGATGATATAATAGCATGGAACGATCAAAAATTATAAAAACGGAGTTTTTGATGTGGAATGCTACCTAACATATTTATCAATGTAATTTTCTTTATTGTGGCATGAATGTTCAGACCCGAAAGATTCAAAAGAAAAGTTTAATATTGACATAAAAATAATAATACTTCAAGCATAGTACAAAGCAATCATGTCTTCTCAAAATAACATGGCCAAAGAAAGCTATCCCTTCAAAATCATATAGTCTGGCTATGCTCTATCTTCATCACACAAAATATGTAAATCATGCACAACCCCGATGATAAGCCAAGCAATTGTTTCATACTTTTGATATTATCAAACTTTTTCAATCTTCACGCAATACATAAGCATGAGCCATGGATATAGCACTAAGGTGGAATAGAATATGGTGGTTGTGGAGAAGACAAAAAGGAATAAGATAGTCTCACATCAACTAGGCGTATCAATGGGCTATGGAGATGCCCATCAATGATATCAATGTGAGTGAATAGGGATTGCCATGCAACAGATGCACCAGAGCTATAAGTGTATGAAAGCTCAAAAAGAAACTAACTAGATGTGCATCCAACTCGCTTGCTCATAAAGACCTAGGGCATTTTGAGGAAGCCCATCATTGTAATATACAAGCCAAGTTCTATAATGAAAATTCCCACTAGTATACGAAAGTGACAAAATAGAAGACTCTCTATCATGAAGATCATGGTTCTACTTTGAAGCGCAAGTGTGGAAAAAGGATAGTAACTGTAACGCCCCGGATTCGATGCGCCAGGCGTCTGCCAGTTATTCGCGGTAGTTGCCATGTCATTTGCTTGCGTGTTGCATTTTGTCATGTCATCATGTGCATCTCATTTTGCATACGTGTTCGTCTCATGCATCCGAGCATTTTCCCCGTTGTCCGTTTTGCAATCCGGCACTCCTATGCCCTCTGGCGTCCCCCTTTTGTCTCTCGTTGTGAGTGGGTGTTAAACTTTGTCGGAATGGCCCGAGGTTTGCCAAGCGGCCTTTGTATAGCACCGGTAGACCGCCTGTCAAGTTTCGTGCCATTTGGAGGTCGTTTGATACTCCAACGGTTAACCGCGCACCCTAAAACCCCCCTTTCTCTTGCAGCCCAGCAACCCCTCCAAAGTGGCCCAAAACCCAGCAAACTCCCCTCCATGCTCTTGGTCGTTCGATCACGATCGCGTGGCCGAAAACCGCTCCTCATTTGGACTCTCCTAGCTCCCAGAACCTATAAATAAGTCCTCCCCGTCCATTTTCGCAGGCGAAACCCTAGTCCTCTTCCTCCCGCCGCCACCGGACACGTCCGTGACGGCCGGACATGTCCGCCCCGCTCCCCCCGTCCACTCCGCAGCTGCCACGTGGCACACCGCCACCCGCCGCCGCCGCGGCCCGCCCGAGCCCGTCGCGGGCCCATGCAGGCCCGGCCGGCCGCCGGCCGCGCCCGTCGCCTGCGCCCGCCGCCGGACCGCTCGCCCGTGCTGCCGCCCACTCGCTCCGCCGCCTCCCCGTCGTCGTCCGGCCCCGCCTCCGGCCGGTGAGCCGCTGGAGCGCGCCGGATCAGCCCTGCCGCCGGTCGCCCCCGACCGTGCCCCGCGCCGGCCCGAACGCGCCTCCCCCGCTTCCGTCCACCTCCAGCCGCCTCCTTCGCCGGCGGTGGCCGCCGCCGCCGCCTGCCGGCCTCGCCTCGCCGGTGCTGCGCCGCCCCCGTCGCCTCCTCCGCCTCCCCTCGCCGGGATCCGGCCGGATCCGGCGGGATCCGGCCCGGATCCGCCTCTCCGGCATCTTCCCCATCAACTCCGGCGAACCCCGGCCATCATCGTTTTCCGTGCAGATCCAGAGGTTGACCTCTAGATTTTCACTAAGTCCCCGAAATATTTTGACATTATGTTGCCCTGTTCATCGCATCATAACTCTGTGCATGTAGCTCCGTTTTGGGCGTGTAGCATATCAAATTGTTCGCCTCAATGAGTACTTCATTTAATTCCATTGCATCATGTTTATTTGAGCTCATCTTGATGCCTGAATCATCGTTGCAAGAGTGCTATATGATGTTGTCTGCTGTCTGTTAACAGAACATGCTCATTTGTCATTTTTGCCATGTTTGATGTGTGCATCCTGTGAGGTTGATGTCTACATGTGTTTTGAACTATGTCATGTATTCTTTACATAGGTGCTTACAATATATTCTTGTGATCAATGTAGTGACTAGCACAAGCATGCAAACTAGGCTTCGTAATGTTGCTGTTTTTAGTCCCTGTTCTGCTGTTATTTTGATGCTTTGTAAACTTGATGCTACAGAGAGATCCATGCATATTTTGAGATACTTCAGTAAGGATGTTTTCAACATATGGTTTTCCTCTATCCATTCATGCCCCTGTTTGCAATTATGGAGTAGTCTAGCATGTCATTTTCGTGCTCTACTTTTGCTACAAAATGTTTCCTGACAGATTGTTTACATCTTATTCAATTTTGCCAAGGTTGTTGTAGTTGATCCTTGCATGCTATGAACTTGTTGTTGCCTTGGTTAGCTTCATAAACATGTCTTCTTGATGATGCTATGCTTATCTTGTCATGAAATGACTTGTGGTGAGTGAATCAAGCTTGTTAAGTAGTGTACTCGCTGTTGCTGTTTTGCTAGGCTGAATCTGTTATTTCGTGATGCTATATAAACCTACTGCTACAAGTCATTCTATGCATAATCTGGAGTTGTTCACTAAGGGTGTTTTGTTCTACATGTCATGCTCTATCCATCCATGATCCTGGTTGCATTTATATCCTGCTGTAGCTTGTTGTAAACTTGCTCCAAAGTTGCTAAATAATATTGCTGTCAGCCTATTAACATTAAGTTCAGTTGTTGCCATGATTGTTGCTAGTGTTCCATGTACCCTATGAACTTGCTATTGCCATTCTTTGCTTCATAATCATGTCTTATTACTGTTGGTTGCCTTGCCATGCCATTTATTGCTCTTTGGTGAGTGGTACAAGCTCACAGACCTGCCTACTTATCGTTGTTCCTGCCATGTTGGAATCTGTCATATAACTTGCTATGTTTACATGGGTGCCATCATATCTTCTGATCCTTTTTGGATCATGGTCAGTAAAGGACTTTTGTTCTATGCATTTAGTAGATTCATGCCATGCCTTTGTTTTCCATGATAAGTTCCCGTAGCATGTTTTTTGATAGCTCTAAACATTGCAACCTGATGTTATTTCTGCAAAGTCTGAAACTGATATTATTTGCAATCTTGCCATGTGTGTTTGAGCATGTTCTAGTGATTTCTGGAGTTAGCTCAGTGTTCATGTTTTGTTGTGCTTTACCTGTACATCATGCCCATGCCTTTTGTTTTCATATTGTGGTACTGTAGCATGTTGTTTTGGTGCTTTCAAGATGCCTAGTTGCTGTTTTGGACAGATTGTTGCTATAACTTGTATAGTGTTTGTGTGTTGAACCGTTGCTCCGTTTTGAGTCTGCTCTATATGAAACTTGCTTGATTTTGCTTGTAGTTTCATATTATCATGTTGCATCCTTGTTTTGAGGTGTTTGCTTGATGTTTGTATGCATTATGCACCTATGCCATGTTTAACTAGTTTTGCTCATATCTTCCAGGCCGTAGCTACGAACTAAATGAACTTTATATGTAACTTGACTAGAATCTCGTGTAGATCATCTTTGTGCATCTTAACTTGTTGTTTAACAACTTGAACATAAGGTTTAGTCAGATCTGGACCAATTTCGAAATTTGCATATGAGGACTTACCGGAATTGTTATATGTTGTTCCTGGCCTCATTTAAACTTGCCTTGATGTGTTGCTCTTGTATGCATCATCTCTTGCCATGAGTAGCTTCATGTAGTCTTGTCTTGCATCATACTTGGTTGAGCATCATGCCTTGTTCATGTGTGGTGTGTTTACCATGTTGTGTGCTTCTTCTCGATAGTTCCTGTTTCGTTGCGATCGTGAGGATTCGTTCGTCTACGCTTGGTTCGTCTTCGTGGCTTCATCCGTTCGTCTTCTTCATGGACTCGTTCTTATTTCTTGCGGGATTTCAGGCAAGATGACCGCTACCCTGGATCTCACTACTATCATTTCTATGCTAGTTGCTTCGTTCTATCGCTATGCTGCACTACCTATCACTTGTTCTTCAAGCCTTCCCAATTTTCCATGTCAGCCTCTAACCTTTTTCACCCTTTCTAGCAAACCATTGCTTGGCTATGTTACCGCTTTTTCTCAGCCCCTCTTATAGCGTTGTTAGTTGCAGGCGAAGTTGAAGATTGCTCCATGGTGGACAGGATTATGTTGGGATATCACAACATCTCTTATATTATTATTAATGCATCTATATACTTGGTAAAGGGTGGAAGGCTCGGCCTTATGCCTGATTTTGCGTTCCTTACGCGGTTGGGTGATTTATGGGACCCCCTTGACAGTTCGCTTTGAATAAAACTCCTCCAGCAAGGCCCAACATTGGTTTTACCATTTGCCTCACCACCACCTACTTTTTCCTTGGGAGTCGCTCTCTCGAGGGTCATCTTTATTATAGCCCCCCCCCTCGGGCCAATGCTTGTCTAAGTGTTGGTCCAAACTAGAGCCCTTTGCAGCGCCCCCTCAGGGAAACTTGAGGTCTGGTTTTTGTTGTACGGATTGCTCATCCGATGTTGCCCTGAGAACGAGATATGTGCAGCTCCTATCGGGATTGTCGGCGCATCGGGCGGTCTTGCTGGTCTTGTTTTACCATTGTCGAAATGTCTTGTAAACCAGGATTCCGAGTCTGATCGGGTCTTCCTGGGAGAAGGTATATCCTTCGTTGATCGCGAGAGCTTATCATGGGCTAAGTTGGGACACCCCTGTAGGGTATAATCTTTTGAAAGCCGTGCATGCGGTTATAGGCAGATCAGAATTTGTTAATGTCCGGTTGTAGATAACTTGACACCTGATCCGAATTAAAATGCATCAACCGCGTGTGTAGCCATGATGGTCTCTTTTCGGCGGAGTCCGGGAAGTGAACACGGTTTTGGGTTATGTTTGACGTAAGTAGGAGTTCAGGATCACTTCTTGATCATTGCTAGCTTCACGACCGTTCCGTTTGCTCTCTTCTCGCTCTTATTTGTGTATGTTAGCCACCATATATGCTTAGTCATTGCTGCAGCCTCACCACTTTACCCCTTCCTTTCCCTTTAAGCTTTGCTAGTCTTGATACCCATGGTAATGGGATTGCTGAGTCCTCGTGGCTCACAGATTACTACAACAACAGTTGCAGGTACAGGTTCTACGATGATCATGACGTGAGAGCGATGATTGCTTGTTTTTGGAGTTCTTCTGCTTCTTCTTCGATCAGGGGATAGTTTCCAGGTCGGCAGCCTGGGCTAGCAGGGTGGATGTCGTTTGAGTTTCTGTTTGTGTTTTCATCCGTAGTCGGATGGTGCTCTGATGTATTGTGATGTTGTATTCGTGTGGCATTGTATGCCTTTTGTATGTATCCCTATCTATCATGTAATGTTGATGTAATGATATCCTCCTTGCAAAAGCGTTTCAATATGCGGGTCTATCCTTGGTGGGACCTTCGAGTTCCTTTTGGATAGGGTCGCATATTGGGCGTGACAGTAACATTGCCCCTTTTCTCTCTTTTCTTTTGTTTGGGCCTTCTTTCTTTTTTTATGGCCTCCTTTTCTTTTCTCCTTTTTTTTTATTTTTCGTCCGGAGTCTCATCCCGACTTGTGGGGGAATCATAGTCTCCATCATCCTTTCCTCACATGGGACAATGCTCTAATAATGAAGATCATCACACTTCTATTTACTTCCAGATCAAGAATTACAACTCAATACTTAGAACAAAATATGACTCTATGTGAATGCCTCCGGTGGTGTACGGGGATTTGCAATGAATCAAGAGTGACATATATGAAAAAATTATGAACGATGGCTTTGCCACAAATACGATGTCAACTACATGATCATAAGCAATATGACAATGATGGAGCGTGTCATAATAAACGGAACAGTGGAAAGTTGCATGGCAATATATCTCGGAATGGCTATGGAAATGCCATAATAGGTAGGTATGGTGGCTGTTTTGAGGAAGGTATATGGTATCGGCGAAAATTGCGCGACACAAGAGAGGCTAGCAATGGTGGAAGGGTGAGGGTGCGTATAATCCATGGACTCAACATCAGTCATAAATAACTCACATACTTATTGCAAAAATCTATTAGTTATCGAAACAAAGTACTACGTGCATGCTCCTAGGGGGGTAGATTGGTAGGAAAAGACCATCGCTCATCCCCGCCCGCCACTCATAAGGAAGACAATCAATAAATAAATCATGCTCCAACTTCATCACATAACGGTTCACCATATGTGCATGATACGGGAATCACAAACTTTAACACACGTATCTCTCAAATTCACAACTACTCTACTAGCATGACTCTAATATCACCATCTTCATATCTCGAAACAATCATAAAGAATCAAACTTCTCATAGTATTCAATGCACTTTATATGGAAGTTTTTTATTATATCCATCCTGGATGCCCATCATATTAGGACTAGTTTAATAACCAAAGCAAATTACCATGCTGGTCTAAAAGACTCTCGAAATAATATAAGTGAAGCATGAGAGATCAACAATTTCTATAAAATAAAGCCACCGCCGTGCTCTAAAAAGATATAAATGAAGTACTAGAGCAATATTGCCTAGCTCAAAAGATATAAGTGAAGCACATAGAGTATTCTAATAAATCACGATTCATGCGTGTCTCTCCCAAAAGGTGTGTACAGCAAGGATGATTGTGGTTAACTAAAAAAGTAAAGACTCAAATCATACAAGACGCTCCAAGCAAAACACATATCATGTGGTGAATAAAAATATAGCCTCAAGTAAAGTTACCGATAAACGAAGACGAAAGAGGGGAATCCTTTCGGGGCATCCCCAAGCTTGGGCTTTTGGTTGTCCTTGAATTTTACCTTGGGGTGCCTTGGGAATCCCCAAGATTAGGCTCTTGCCACTCCTTATTCCATATTCCATCAAATACTTACCCAAAACTTGAAACTTCACAACACAAAACTCGACAGAAAATCTCATGAGCTCCATTAGTATAAGAAAATAAATCACCACTTTAAGGTACTGTTTAAAACTCATTCTTTATTTATATTGGTGTAATATATACTCTATTCCAACTTCTCCATGGTTCATACACCCCGATACTACTCATAGATTCATCAAACAAGCAAACAACACGCGAAAAACAGAATCTGTCAAAAACAGAACAGTCTGTAGTAATCTGTAACTCTCAAATACTTATGTAACTCTAACAATCCTACAAAATTAGGAAAATCTGAGAAATTTGTGTACCCATCCATACCAAAAAGAATAAGATCAAAATCACGTTTCTCTGAATTTTCAAAACCAATTTACTAAGCGCAAAAATTTCTGATTTTTAGCAGGATCAACACAACTATCACCGTAAGCTATCCTAAAGGTTTAACTTGGCACAAACACTAATTAAAACATAAAACCACATCTAACCAGAGGCTAGATGAATTATTTATTACTAAACATAAGCAAAAAGCAAAGAAAAAAAATAAAATTGGGTTGCCTCCGAACAAGCGCTATTGTTTAATGCCCTTAGCTAGGCATTGAGATTTCGATGATGCTCACATAAGAGAGAAGAATTGAAGCACAAAGAGAGCATAATAAAACACGTGACAACCACATCTAAGTCTAACATATTTCCTAAGCATAGGCATTTTATAAGCAAACAAATTATCAAGGCAAGTAAAAACCAGCATATGCAAGGAATAAGAAAGAAGCAATAGCAATCTCAACATGAAGAGAGGTAATTTAGTAACATGAAAATTTCTATGACCATATTTTCCTCTCTAATAATAATTACATGTAGGATCATAAGAAAATTCAACAGTAAAGCTATCACAAAACATTTTCTCAAAATGATCCACATGCATGCAAAGTTGACACTCTTCCAAAATAGTGGAATCGACATTAACTAAAGTCATGACCTCTCCAAACCCACTTTTCTCAAAAAATTCATAAGATTGAACAT
The DNA here is from genome assembly GCF_002162155.2 of Triticum dicoccoides. Taxonomy (NCBI): domain Eukaryota; kingdom Viridiplantae; phylum Streptophyta; class Magnoliopsida; order Poales; family Poaceae; genus Triticum; species Triticum dicoccoides. The sequence goes on from NC_041383.1 coordinate 511,385,005, forward strand.
TCTCCAAATATGTGGGATCTAAAGTTGACACTCTCCCAAACCCACTTTCAATAATATTTCAAACACTAATATCAACCTCATATTCATCATGGGGCTTAAATAAATTTTCAAGATCATGAAAAGAATCACCCCAATCATGATCATTGCAACAAATAGTAGACATAACATAGCATGCCCAAGCTTAGGGTTTTGCATATTACTAGCACAATTGAAATTAATAGAATTTATAATAACATCATTGCAATCATGCTTTGCATCGAAGGAACAATCAAGTATGGGTGCAATAGCAAAAATCTCATGTTTAACATAAGGGACTACAGGAAATTCATCTCCATAAGTATTGGCATCATGCCCACAAGAATAGCAAGCATCATGTTCATCAAGGGATATTTCAATCAAATCATCGGAATAATAATTATCTATAGATTCATGCATATCATTATTTTCTTCCAAAGCAATGGTCATTCTCTCAATAAATTCTTTTACATAGACATTATGAGCATAGTTTTCATAGCAATATTTAAGTATGTCAAAATTTTCAGATTTGTAGAGAGTAATATCACACTTTTCAATCAAAGAAGCAACTTCATAAGCACCCTTAAAAGCAACAAATTCTTCAATTTGTTCAATATCATAGTAACTATAAACACCCTTTGCATAAGAAGATAAGATTTCATTATCATTAAACTCACATAGGTAGGGAAGGTGTTTTTAGGGTTCTTAGAGAAACAAGTAAAATCATGAATTTCACAAACATTCCAAGCATAACACAGCAAACTGTTTATTTGGTTCCATAAGAGTCTCCCCTTTTCAGACAAACGATGACGCACAAAATGAGCATGCTCATCTAAAGATTTCTCCTCAACTAAACTAGTTGGGGTTTCAGCACGGGCACATATAGACCAAAGATGATCCAAGTAGAACACTTTAAGTGGATCACTATCAATAGATTTTTAGCAAGCAAAGATGCAAGCAAATAGAAGGAACATGGAAACACAAAAAAGACATACGGGAAGAAGGCGAAGATAAGGCGAATCTTTTCGAAAATCATTTTAGAGGTGGGGAGAGGAAAACGAGAGGCGAATGGCGAATAATGTAATGCAAGAGAGAAGAGTTTATGATGGGTACTTGGTATGGCTTGACTTGACATAGATCTCCCCGGCAACGGCAACAGAAATCCCTCTTGCTACCTCTTGACCTTGCGTTGGTTTTCCATTGAAGAGGAAAGGGTGATGCAGCAAAGTAGCATAAGTATTTCCCTCAGTTTTGAGAACCAAGGTATCAATCCAGTAGGAGACAACGCACAAGTCACCGAATACCTGCACAGAAAATCAACAACTTGCACCCAACGTGATAAAGGGGTTGTCAATCCCTTCACAATCACTTGCAAAAGTGAGATCTGATAGAGATAGATAAATTGTAAAGTAAATATTTTGGTATTTTTGGTTTATAGAACGGAAAGTAAAAGATTGCAAAATAGTATATCGGAAACTAGTAAGATGTAAACGAGATTTAATAATATGGAAAAGAGACCCGGGAGCCATAGGTTTCACGAGTGGCTTCTCTCAAGATAGCAAATATTACGGTGAGTGAACAAATTACTGCCGAGCAATCGATAGAAAAGCGCATAGTTATGACGACATCTAAGACAATGATCATGAACATTGGGATCACATCCATGTCAAGTAGACCGACTCCTGCCTGCATCTACTAGTATTACTCCACACATCGACCGCTATCCAGCATGCATCTAGAGTATTAAGTTCATAAAGAACGGAGTAATGCATTAACTAAGATGACATCATGTAGAGGAATTAACTCAGGCAATATGATGAAAACCCCATCTTTTTATCCTCGATGGCAACAATACAATACGTGCCTTGCTGCCCCTACTATCACTGGGAAAAGACACTGCAAGATTGAACCCAAAGCTAAGCACTTCTCCCATTGCAAGAAAGATCAATCTAGTAGGCAAAACTAAACTAATAATTCGAAGAGACTTGCAAAGATATCAAATCATGCATATAAGAATTCAGAGAAGAACCAAATAATATTCATAGATAATCTGATCATAAATCCACAATTCATCAGATCTCGGCAAACACACCGCAAAATAATATTACATCGAATAGATCTCCAAGAACATCGAGGAGAATATGGTATTGAGAATCAAAGAGAGAGAAGAAGCCATCTAGCTAATAACTATGGACCCGAAGGTCTATGGTAAACTACTCATGCTTCATCGGAGAGGTAATGGTGTTGATGTAGCAGCCCTCCGTGATCGAATCCCCCTCCGACAGGACGCTGAAAAAAGCCCCTAGATGGGATCTCATGGGTACAGAAGGTTGCGGCGGTGGAAAAGTGGTTTCGTGGCTCCCCTGGATGTTTTCAGGGTATAAGAGTATATATAGGCGAAGGAACTAGGTCAAGGAAGCTACGAGGGCCATGAGGTAGGGTGTGCGCCCTACCCCTCCTGGGTGCACTCTCCTGCCTCATGGCTGCCTTGTTGCGTCTCCAACTTCATCTCAAAGTCTTGCGGTTTCCTTTAGGTCCAATAAAGATCATCGCGAAGGTTTCATTCCGTTTGGACTCCGTTTGGTATTCCTTTTCTGCGAAATTCTAAAATAGGCAAAAAAAATAGAAACTAGCACTGGGCCCTCGGTTATTAGGTTAGTCCCAAAAATAATATAAAATAGCATATAAATGCCTATTAAACATCCAAAAAAGATCATATAATAGCATGGAACAATCAAAAATTATAGATACGTTGGAGACGTATCACACTCTCTCTGCAACATTCCTCTAGAAAAGTTTGTACCAATTTTCTGATAATTTTTCTCAAGAATGGTACTAACTCAAGCTTTCAAATGGAAAAAGAATCACTCAATTCTGAGTTGGTATGAGGAGGCAAAAAATTCTTAAACTCTCCTGAAAAATTGTAACAAACTATGTTCGCAAATTTAAGAGCGCAAAAAGACCTATTTAGAAGCAGATTTTGAGGTTCCAAATATCAAACTAGCTAATGAAACTATTAAGATTCGGCTTGTAGCTAGCTTTAATTTGAGTACTCTTGGAGCCAAAATGGACTTTGTATTAGGAAGATATGTCTGTTTTACTGAACACTACGCAAAACAGATTCTAATCCGAATTCAGATATGAGATTGAGTTTAGATAGATCTGAAATTTCTCCCTTTTTTCTTCTTTTTTTTTCTCTCACTGTTTTTACTTTTTTCTTCTCTTTCCCAAAACAAAATAGGTCAGATGCAGATTGGATCAATCAAAGATTCGAACAACCTTGAGTATGATTATGACAATGAACGATGGGGAGCACGTTTGGAAACTAATGGATGGCGGTGTCGTCAGCGGAAGGGATGATGATGCAGCGGTAGCGTGACTAATGTGAACAGAACTCGAAACTCTAAAGGAACTAGACACTAAGACAAGCAACTCGACATGATGATGTAACTGATACTTCAACTATGCAAGCACTGATTAGAAAATTGCAAAGGCTTGGACTGGCTTGGACAAAGAATGAACAGATCTAACATTTTTTATGGATTTTTCTTGGATAATAGGTAATAAAATAAATCTAATCTATGAATAACTGGGAAATCTCACCGAGCAACCTGAAATATAGTACCACTTGATAGAGGCGAGGGTCTCGATGTTTCGATGAGATGGTAACTATCGATTTTGTGGAGACGGATTTGATGATCCGACTACAAACATGCAACAATGTTGCGCCTTAGAAATCGCTAAACCAACTCCGAGAGTTTACTGACCATGCTGGATCAGGATCAACCTGACCACGACGGTCTATTCCTGCAAGCACTCGAAGAACAAGCAAGAATATGATAAAGCAATCTGAATATTGCGAATGCGGTCTTGGCCTAGTCGTTGGACACAAACAAATTCACGAAGTTGCAATGGCTTACTTTTGACTAAATAAATCCCAAGGAAAAAGTTGCTAGATTGATCTACTTATATAGGAGCAAGGGGTAGTGCCAAGGAGGTGGGAGGATGTCCCAAGGTAGCCTAAATATAACCATAGGTCATACAAGGCCCATGGGCCCAAGTGGAGGTGACACAACACCTTTGGACTTGTAGTTTGACTCAGATTCTGGTACAACATCGGACTGTTTCGACCATATGTCCATGCTCATGGTGAATTTGAAGGTGAATCCAGTTGGGTTGGGAAGTGCATGAGATAAGGTTTCCAACAAAAAATTATTCACCCAATTCGGAGTCCGGATGAAAAAGTTGTAAACTTTGAAGTCAGGTATGTATGTGCAGTCTGAAGCTGAGTGCAGAATGTGAGAGACTTGGTATATCTTCTCTTGGGCTAAAAGTGGCGTGAGAGAACTTCTTGAACAGCACCTAAACGTCTCTTTTTCCCTTATCTTCATATGTGGATTGTACATGTGTCCGGTAGTTCTGCAATTAGGCACAAAACAAAAATAAGTGAAGTACTTTTGTTATGTATGGCATAAATAAATCATTGTATAACTTTTATTAGGAATCACCTCTTATAAACACGTATATGCAATATTTTCGATCATATCGAAGGTAGCCATGTCCTCATCACCCCAAAGTGATAAAAATGGGATTCGCTCCGGTGATGACTGTAGTATGATGAGTTCATGTATTCACTATGTGTTAATTCTTTGTTCCGGTTCACTATTAAAAGGTGGACTTAATATCCCTTAAATTTCCTTATGGACCCCGCTGCCATGGGAGGGTAGGAGAAAAGTTGTCATGCAAGTTCTTACTTTAAGCACGTATGACTATATACGAAATACATGCCTACACTATATTGATAAATTGGAGCTATTGTGTATCGCTCTAGGTTGTGACTGTTATATGATTAATGCCATCCAACACAAATATCCATCACTCATCCAATGCCTACGCTCTTCCCATATTGGTCTTTGATAAATTACTATTGTTACTGCTGCTATTAAAATCACTAGAAAACTGCTAATGTTACTATTACCATTACTATTGCTACTGTTACCACTACTATCAAACTATCATACTATTGTTCTACTAAACACTTTGCTGCAGATAATTTGTTTTCCATGTGTGGTTGAATTGACATCTCAACTACCAAGCTCATAAATTTTCTTTAGCTCGACTTGTGTTGAATCAATAAACATGGATCAAATACTACCCTCAAAGACTGTCGCGATCCCCTATACTTGTGGGTTGTCAAGACCTTTGTCTGGTGCCGTTGTCGGGGAGCATAGCTCTATTTATTGAGTCACTTGGGCATTATATTTATTGATCTATGAATAATCTGAAAGATGCAAAGACTGAGATCGTACCATCTAAGACTAGGGGAGGTAAGGAACTGTCATCTAGCTCCGCAGTTGATTCACCTTCTTTTTTAAGTAGTCTTGCGACACCACCATCTACTGTTCATTCTGATATGTCACAAGTAATTAATGATACTACTTCTACTATAAATGAAACATCTAATGATACTGGTGCTATGCTTGATAAAACTGTGCCACTAGATGAATTTATTGATGAACAAATAGCTAAAGGTAAAGAATTTGGGACTACTAAAACTGATGAAAATTATGATTCACCTATTATTCCTAGTTCTCCTACTAGAATTGAAATGCCTAAGATACATGAGGGTTGCATTATGGATTGGGAGATAGCTAGAGAATTTCTTGCTTGTCATGATAGAGATGATCTTAAGAAATTATTGAGTAAGTTGAAAGAAAAAGTTATGATCGAGAGAATGAAATATGATCCTAAGTTTTCTATTTCTCCTATATTCGTTACCGCTAAGGATTATGGATTATCTGTTAATTACTTTGGTAGAACTTGATCCTTTTCATGGTTATGAAACTGAAACTATTGTGGCACACCTTGCTAAACTGAATGACATACCACCCTATTTTCTCATGAGGAAAAAATTCGCTACTACTATATATATTCTTCAGTTGTTTCCTTTTCATTAAAGGGTGCGCTAAAATGGTTTAATACTCTTGCTCCTGGTTGTGTACATAGTCCCACGATCTAATATATTACTTTTCTGAAATTTATTTTTCTGCTCATAAGAAACAAGCTGCCTTACAGGAAATATATGTTGGGGAACGTAGTAATTTTAAAAAAATTCCTACGCACACGCAAGATCATGGTGATGATATAGCAACAAGAGGGGAGAGTGTTCATCCACGTACCCTCGTAGACCGTAAGTGGAAACGTTAGCACAACGCGGTTGATGTAGTCATACGTCTTCACGATCCCACCGATCCAAGCACCGAACGTACGGCACCTCCGAGTTCAGCACACGTTCAGCTTGATGACGATCCCCGGGCTCCGATCTAGCAAAGCTTCAGGGATGAGTTCCGTCAGCACGACGGCGTGGTGACGATGATGATGTTCTACCGGCGCAGGGCTTCGCCTAAGCTTCGCGACGATATGACCGAGGTGGAATATGGTGGAGGGGGGCACCGCACACGGCTAAGGAACGATCCGTAGATCAACTGGTGTGTCTAGGGTGCCCCTCCACCCCCGTATATAAAGGAGCCAGGGGGGAGGAGGCAGCCGGCCATGGAGGGCGCGCCATGGTGGGAGTCCTACTCCCACCGGGAGTAGGACTCCCTTCTTTCCTAGTTAGAATAGGAGAAGGGGGGAAGAGGAGGAAGAGGGGAACGAAGGGGGGCCGCCGCCCCCCTTCCCTTGTCCTATTCGGACTAGGAGGGGAAGGGGCGCGCGGCCCCCTCCTGGCTCCTTCTCTCTTCTCCCTCGTGGCCCATGTATGCCCATTAACCCCCTGGGGGGTTCCGATAACCTCCCGGTACTCCGGTAAAATGCCGATTTCACCCGGAACCATTCCGATGTCCAAACATAGGCTTCCAATATATCAATCTTTATGTCTCGACCATTCCGAGACTGCTCGTCATGTCCGTGATCACATCTGGGACTCCGAACAAACTTCGGTTAATCAAAACTTGTAAACTCATAATAAAACTGTCATCGAAACGTTAAGCGTGCGGACCCTACGGGTTCGAGAACTATGTATACATGACCTAAAACCATTCTCGGTCAATAACCAATAGCGGGACCTGGATGCCCATATTGGTTCCTACATATTCTACAAAGATCTTTATCGGTCAAACCGCATAACAACATACGTTGTTCCCTTTGTCATCGGTATGTTACTTGCCCGAGATTTGATCATCGGTATCCAATACCTAGTTCAATCTCGTTACCGGCAAGTCTCTTTACTCGTTCTGTAATACGTCATCTCATAACTAACTTATTAGTTATAATGCTTGCAAGGCTTAAGTGATGAGTATTACCGAGAGGGCCCAGAGATACCTCTCCGACAATCGGAGTGACAAAACCTAATCTCGAAATATGCCAACTCAACATGTACCTTCGGAGACACCTGTAGTACTCCTTTATAATCACCCAGTTATGTTGTGACGTTTGGTAGTACCCAAAGTGTTCTTCCGGTAAACGGGAGTTGCATATTTCTCATAGTTGCAGGAACATGTATAAGTCATGAAGAAAGCAATAGCAGAATACTAAACGATCAAGTGCTAAGCTAACGGGATGGGTCATGTCAATCACATCATTCTTCTAATGATGTGATCCCATTAATCAAATGACAACACATGTCTATGGTTAGGAAACATAACCATCTTTGATTAATGAGCTAGTCAAGTAGAGGCATACTAGTGACTATATGTTTGTCTATGTATTCACACATGTATCATGTTTCCGGTTAATACAATTCTAGCATGAATAATAAACATTTATCATGATATGAGGAAATAAATAATAACTTTATTATTGCCTCTAGGGCATATTTCCTTCAGTCTCCCACTTGCACTAGAGTCAATAATCTAGATTACTTAGTAATGATTCTAACACCCATGGAGTCTTGGTGTTGATCATGTTTTGCTCGTGAGAGAGCCTTAGTCAACGGGTCTGCAACATTCAGATCTGTATGTATTTTGCAAATCTCTATGTCTCCGACTTGGACTTGGTCCCGAATGGAATTGAAGCGTCTCTTGATGTGCTTGGTCCTCTTGTGAAATCTGGATTCCTTTGCCAAAGCAATTGCACCAGTATTGTCACAGAAAATCTTCATTGGTCCCGATGCACTATGTATGACACCTAGATCGGTAATGAACTCCTTCATCCAGACTCCTTCATTTGCTGCTTCAGAAGAAGCTATGTACTACGCTTCACATGTAGATCCAGCCACGACACTTTGTTTAGAACTGCACCAACTTACAGCTCCACCGTTTAATATAAACACGTATCCGGTTTGCGATTTAGAATCGTCCGGATCAGTGTCAAAGCTTGCATCGACGTAACCTTTTACGACTAGCTCTTTGTCACCTCCATATACGAGAAACATATCCTTAGTCCTTTTCAGGTATTTCAGGATGTTCTTGACCGCTGTCCAGTGATCCACTCCTGGATTACTTTGGTACCTTCCTTCCAAGCTTATTGCTAAGCATACGTCAGGTCTGGTACACAGCATTGCATACATGATAGAGCCTATGGCTGAAGCATAGGGAACATCTTTCATTTTCTCTCTATCTTCTACTGTGGTCGGGCATTGAGTTTGACTCAACTTCACACCTTGTAGCACAGGCAAGAAACCTTTTTTTGCCTGATCCATTTTGAACTTTTTCAAAATTTTGTCAAGGTATGTGCTTTGTGAAAGTCCTATTAAGCGTCTTGATCTATCTCTATAGATCTTGATGCCTAATATGTAAGCAGCTTCACCGAGGTCTTTCATTGAAAAACTTTTATTCAAGTATCCCTTTATGCTATCCAGAAATTCTATATCATTTCCAATTAATAATATGTCATTTACATATAAAATCAGAAATGCTACAGAGCTCCCACTCACTTTCTTGTAAATACAGGCTTCTCCAAAAGTCTGTATAAAACCATATGCTTTGATCACACTATCAAAACGTTTATTCCAACTCCGAGATGCTTGCACCAGCTCATAAATAGATCGCTGGAGTTTGCACACTTTGTTAGCACCTTTTGGATCAACAAAACCTTCTGGTTGCATCATATACAACTCTTCTTCCAGAAATCCATTCAAGAATGCAGTTTTGACATCCATTTGCCAAATTTCATAATCATGGAATCCAGCAATAGCTAACATGATTCGGACAGACTTAAGCATCGCTACGGGTGAGAAAGTCTCATCGTAGTCAACCCCTTGAACTTGTCGAAAACCTTTCGCAACAAGTCGAGCTTTGTAGACAGTTATATTACCATCAGCGTCAGTCTTCTTCTTAAAAATCCATTTATTCTCAATGGCTTGCCGATCATCGGGCAAGTCAACCAAAGTCCATACTTTGTTTTCGTACATGGATCCCATCTCAGATTTCATGGCCTCTAGCCATTTTGCGGAATCTAGGCTCATCATCGCTTCCTCATAGTTCGTAGGTTCATCATGGTCAAGTAACATGACTTCCAGAATAGGATTACCGTACCACTCTGGTGCGGATCTTATTCTGGTAGACCTGCGAGGTTCAGTAGAAACTTGATCTGAAGTTTCATGATCAATATCATTAGCTTCCTCACTAGTTGGTGTAGTTATCACAGGAACTGGTTCTTGTGACGAACTACTTTCCAACAAGGGAGTAGATACAGTTATCTCATCAAGTTCTACTTTCCTCCCACTCACTTCTTTCGAGAGAAACTCCTTCTCTAGAAAGGATCCGAATTTAGCAACGAAAATCTTGCCCTCAGATCTGTGATAGAAGGTGTACCCAATAGTCTCCTTTGGGTATCCTATGAAGACACATTTCTCCTATTTGGGTTCGAGCTTATCTGGTTGAAGTTTCTTTACATAAGCATCGCAACCCCAAACTTTAAGAAACGACAACTTTGGTTTCTTGCCAAACCACAGTTCATAAGGTGTCGTCTCAACGGATTTTTATGGTGCCCTATTTAACGTGAATGCGGCCGTCTCTAAAGCATAACCCCAAAACGATAGCGGTAAATCTGTAAGAGACATCATAGATCGCACCATATCTAGTAAAGTACGATTACGACGTTCGGACACACCATGTCGTTGTGGTGTTCCGGGTGGCGTGAGTTGCGAAACTATTCCGTATTGTTTCAAGTGTAGACCAAACTCGTAACTCAAATATTCTCCTCCACGATCAGATCGTAGAAACTTTATTTTCTTGTTACGATGATTTTCCACTTCACTCTGAAATTCTTTGAACCTTTTAAATGTTTCAGACTTGTGTTTCATTAAGTAGATATACCCATATCTGCTCAAATCATCTGTGAAGGTGAGAAAATAATGATACCCGCCGCGAGCCTCAACATTCATTGGACCTCAAACATCAGTATGTATGATCTCCAACAAATCAGTTGCTCGCTCCATAGTTCCGGAGAACGGCGTTTTAGTCATCTTGCCCATGAGGCATGGTTCGCAAGTACCAAGTGATTCATAATCAAGTGATTCCAAAAGCCCATCAGTATGGAGTTTTTTCATGTGCTTTACACCGATATGACCTAAACAGCAGTGCCACAAATAAGTTGCACTATCGTTATCAACTCTGCATCTTTTGGTTTCAACACTATGAATATGTGTATCACTACTATCGAGATTTAATAAAAATAGACCATTCTTCAAGGGTGCATGACCATAAAAGATATTACTCATATAAATAGAACAACCATTATTCTATGATTTAAATGAATAACCGTCTCGCATCAAACAAGATCCAGATATAATGTTCATGCTCAATGCTGGCACCAAATAACAATTATTTAGGTCTAAAACTAATCCCGATGGTAGATGTAGAGGTAGCGTGCCGACCGCGATCACATCGACTTTGGAACCATTTCCCACGCGCATCGTCACCTCGTCCTTAGCTAATCTTCGCTTAATTTATAGTCCCTGTTTCGAGTTGCAAATATTAGCAACAGAACCAGTATCAAATACCCAGGTGCTACTGCGAGCATTAGTAAGGTACACATCAATAACATGTATATCACATATACCTTTGTTCACTTTGCCATCCTTCTTATCCGCCAAATACTTGGGGCAATTCCGCTTCCAGTGTCCAGTCTGCTTGCAGTAGAAGCACTCAGTTTCAGGCTTAGGTCCAGACTTGGGTTTCTTCTCTTGAGCAGCAACTTGCTTGCCGTTCTTTTTGAAGTTCCCCTTATTCTTCCCTTTGCCCTTTTTCTTGAAACTGGTGGTCTTGTTAACCATCAACACTTGATGCTCCTTTTTGATTTCTACTTCCGCAGCTTTTAGCATTGCGAAGAGCTCGGGAATAGTTTTGTTCATCCCTTGCATATTATAGTTCATCACGAAGCTCTTGTAGCTTGGTGGTAGTGATTGGAGAATTCTGTCAATGACACTATCATCAGGAAGATTAACTCCCAGTTGAATCAAGTGATTATTATACCCAGACATTTTGAGTATGTGTTCACTGACAGAACTATTTTCCTCCATCTTGCAGCTGTAGAACTTATTGGAGACTTCATATCTCTCAATCCGTGCATTTGCTTGAAATATTAACTTCAACTCCTGGAACATCTCATATGCTCCATGACGTTCAAAACGTCGTTGAAGACCCAGTTCTAAGCCGTAAAGGATGGCACACTGAACTATAGAGTAGTCATCAGCTTTGCTCTGCCAGACGTTCTTAACGTCGTCAGTTGCCTCAGCAGCAGGCCTGGCACCCAGCGGTGCTTCCAGGACGTAACTTTTCTGTGCAGCAATGAGGATAATCCTCAGGTTACGGACCCAGTCCGTGTAATTTCTACCATCATCTTTCAACTTTGCTTTCTCAAGGAACGCATTAAAATTTAACGGAACAACAATACGAGCCATCTATCTACAAACAAACATAGACAAGCAAAATACTATCAGGTACTAAGTTCATGATAAATTTAAGTTCAATTAATCATATTACTTAAGAACTCCCACTTAGATAGACATCCCTCTAATCCTCTAAGTGATTACGTGATCCATATCAACTAAACCATGTCCGATCATCATGTGAGATGGAGTAGTTTCAATGGTGAACATCATTATGTTGATCATATCTACTATATGATTCACGCTCGACCTTTCGGTCTCCGTGTTCCGAGGCCATATCTGTATATGCTAGGCTCGTCAAGTTTAACCCGAGTATTCCGCGTGTGCAACTGTTTTGCACCCGTTGTATTTGAACGTAGAGCCTATCACACCCGATCATCACGTGGTGTCTCAGCACGAAGAACTTTCGCAACGGTGCATACTCAGGGAGAACACTTCTTGATAATCAGTGAGAGATCATCTTAAAATGCTACCGTCAATCAAAGCAAGATAAGATGCATAAAGGATAAACATCACATGCAATCAATATAAGTGATAAGATATGGCCATCATCATCTTGTGCTTGTGATCTCCATCTTCGAAGCACCGTCGTGATCACCATCGTCACCGGCGCGACACCTTGATCCCCATCGTAGCATCATTGTCGTTACGCCATCTATTGCTTCTATGACTATCGCTACCGCTTAGTGATAAAGTAAAGCAATTACAGGGCGTTTGCATTTCATACAATAAAGCGACAACCATATGGCTCCTGCCAGTTGCCGATAACTTCGGTTACAAAACATGATCATCTCATACAATAAAATATAGCATCAGGTCTTGACCATATCACATCACAACATGCCCTGCAAAAACAAGTTAGACGTCCTCTACTTTGTTGTTGCAAATTTTACGTGGCTGCTACGGGCTTAGCAAGAACCGTTCTTACCTACGCATAAAAACCACAACGATAGTTCGTCAAGTTGGTGCTGTTTTAACCTTCGCAAGGACTGGGCGTAGCCACACTCGATTCAGCTAAAGTGAGAGAGATAGACACCCGCCAGCCACCTTTAAGCACGAGTGCTCACAACGGTGAAACCAGTCTCGTGTAAGCGTACGCGTAATGTCGGTCCGGGCCGCTTCATCTCACAATACCGCCGAACCAAAGTATGACATGCTGGTAAGCAGTATGACTTATATCGCCCACAACTCACTTGTGTTCTACTCGTGCATATAACATCAACGCATAAAACCTGGCTCTGATACCACTGTTGAGGAACGTAGTAATTTCAAAAAAATTCCTACGCACACGCAAGATCATGGTGATGATATAGCAACGAGAGGGGAGAGTGTTCGTCCACGTACCGTCGTAGACCGTAAGCGGAAGCATTAGCACAACGCGGTTGATGTAGTCGTACGTCTTCACGATCCGACCGATCCAAGCACCGAACGTACGGCACCTCCGAGTTCAGCACACGTTCAGCTCGATGATGATCCCCGGGCTCCGATCCAGCAAAGCTTCGGGGATGAGTTCCATCAGCACGACGGCGTGGTGACGATGATGCTATTCTACCGGCGCAGGGCTTCGCCTAAGCTTCGCGACGATATGACCGAGGTGGAATATGGTGGAGAGGGGCACCGCACACGGCTAAGGAACGATCCGTAGATCAACTTGTGTGTCTAGGGTGCCCCTCCGCCCCCGTATATAAAGGAGCCAGGGGGGAGGAGGCGGCCGGCCAAGGAGGGCGCACCAAGGGGGGAGTCCTACTCCCACCGGGAGTAGGACTCCCTTCTTTCCTAGTTGGAATAGGAGAAGGGGGGGAAGAGGAGGAAGAGGGGAAGGAAGGGGGGGCGCCGCCCCCCTTCCCTTGTCCTATTCGGACTAGGAGGGGGAGGGGTGCACGGCCCCCTCCTGGCTCCTTCTCTCTTCTCCCTCGTGGCCCATGTAGGCCCATTAACCCCCCGGGGGGTTCCGGTAACCTCCCGGTACTCCGGTAAAATGCCGATTTCACCCGGAACCATTCCGATGTCCAAACATAGGCTTCCAATATATCAATCTTTATGTCTCGACCATTCCGAGACTCCTCGTCATGTCCGTGATCACATCCGGGACTCCCAACAAACTTCGGTTCATCAAAACTTGTAAACTCATAATAAAACTGTCATCGAAACGTTAAGCGTGCGGACCCTACGGGTTCGAGAACTATGTAGACATGACCTAAAACCATTCTCGGTCAATAACCAATAGCCGGACCTGGATGCCCATATTGGTTCCTACATATTCTACGAAGATCTTTATCGGTCAAACCGCATAACAACATACGTTGTTCCCTTTGTCATCGGTATGTTACTTGCCCGAGATTTGATCGTCGGTATCCAATACCTAGTTCAATCTCGTTACCGGCAAGTCTCTTTACTCGTTCTGTAATGCGTCATCTCATAACTAACTTATTAGTTATAATGCTTGCAAGGCTTAAGTGATGAGTATTACCGAGAGGGCCCAGAGATACCTATCCGACAATCGGAGTGACAATACCTAATCTCGAAATACGCCAACTCAACATGTACCTTCGGAGACACCTGTAGTACTCCTTTATAATCACCCAGTTATGTTGTGACGTTTGGTAGTACCCAAAGTGTTCTTCCGGTAAACGGGAGTTGCATATTTCTCATAGTTGCAGGAACATGTATAAGTCATGAAGAAAGCAATAGCAGAATACTAAACGATCAAGTGCTAAGCTAACGGGATGGGTCATGTCAATCACATCATTCTTATAATGATGTGATCCCATTAATCAAATGACAACACATGTCTATGGTTAGGAAACATAACCATCTTTGATTAATGAGCTAGTCAAGTAGAGGCATACTAGTGACTATATGTTTGTCTATGTATTCACACATGTATCATGTTTCCAGTTAATACAATTCTAGCATGAATGATAAACATTTATCATGATATGAGGAAATAAATAATAACTTTATTATTGCCTCTAGGGAATATTTCCTTCAATATATACTTTTGTGCAATTTGTAGAAGAGAATCTCACTCAAGCTTGGGGAGGCTTCTCCAATTACTTAGTGCTTTTTCTTGATCATCCTCTTAAGAAAAATGAAATACTTGATATTTTATATAATGGAGTAACCGATGCTTCTAGGGACTACCTAGATAGTTGTGTTGGTTGTGTATTCAGGGAACAAACTGCTGAATAGGCTAAAGAACTATTAAATAATATGTTGAAGAATGACGATTACTGGACACTTCCTGAACCACCACCTAAACCAACTCTGAAGACGAGAGGTATTCTATTCCTTGATCCAGAAGATATGCAAGAAGCAAAGAAATCTATGAAAGAAAGGGTATTAAATTTGAAGATGTTAAGAATTTACCACCTATTGAAGACATACAAGGACTTGATATCCCAACACATGTAGTAGAGGTAAATTATCTTTATAAATTCGATGAGGGTGATATTCCATATAATAAATCTCCTCGTTAGTCTTTGGATGAATTTGATAGCTTTGTTGTGAAGCAAGAAAACTTTAATATATATGTAAGCAATAAATTGAAATGTAATGCTATCATGATTGAGCATTTGAGTGATTTAATGTTAGGATTTCTAATGATATTAAAGGTTTATATAAACATGCCTCCATGGTCCACACTCAGTTGGAACAAGTCTCTAAGTCACAGAAAGATTTTCTTAATGAAATGAATGATCATGTTGTTAGAGTAGTGACTAGAGGAGGTAGAATGACTCGGGATCCTCTATATCCTGAAGGTCATCCTAAGAGAATTGAGCAAGATTCTCAAAGAATTAGAACTAATGCACCTAGTTCATGTAAGAAAAATAAGAAAAAGAAAAATTATAGAACTTGATAACCCACAAGTATAGGGGGTCGCAACAGTTTTCGAGGGTAGAATGTTAAACCCAAATTTATAGATTCAACACAAGGGGAGCCAAAGAATATTTGCAAGTATTAGCAGTTGAGTTGTCAATTCAACCACACCTAGAGATTAAATATCTGCAGCAAGGTGATCAGTAGCATAGTTGTATGATAGTTTTGATAGAAGTGGTAACAGTAGTTGTAACAGTAACAATCATAGCAATGGTTTTGTAGCAAAGGTAATTGTAGCAACAATAGTAGTAACTTAGCAAGAACAATATGTGAGAAACTCGTAGGCATTGGATCGGTGCATTTTTTGGATGATATTCAACATATAATAGTCATAACCTAGGGCGTTACAAAACTAGCTCCAGTTCATAAATGTAATGTAGGCATGTATTCCGTAAATAGTCATACGTGCTTATAAAAAGAACTTGCATGACATCTTTTGTCCTACCCTCCCGTGGTAGTGGGGTCCATAAGGAAACTAAGGGATATTAAGGCCTCCTTTTAATAGAGAATCGGAACAAAGCATTAACACATAGTGAATACAAAACTCCTCAAACTATGGCCATCACCGGAAAGTATCCCGACTATTGTCACTCCGGGGTTTACGGATCATAACACATAGCAGGTGCATATAACTTGCAAGATTGGATCTGGAACATAGATATAATGGTGAAAACATAAATGGTTCAGATCTGAAATCATGGCACGCGGTCCCTAGTGACAAGCATGAAGCATAGCAAAGTCATAGCAACATCAACCTCAGACCATAGTGGATACTAGGGATCAAGCCCTAACAAAACTAACTCAATTACATGATGAATCTCACCCAACTCCTCACCGACCAGCGAGCCTATGAAGGAATTACTCACTCCCAGTGGGGAGCATCATGGAATTGGCGACGAAGGAGGGTTGGTGGTAACAAAGATCGAAGATTCCCCTCTCCGGATCCCCAAACAAACTCCAGATCTGGCCTCCCGATGAAGAACAGGAGGTGGCGGCGGCTCCGTCTCGAGAAATGCAATAAGTATTTTTCCCTGTTTTTTCTCCGAAAATAGGATTTTATAGCGTCGGAGTTAGGGTCTGCGGGGCCACCAGGTGGGCACAACCCACCTGGGCTGGCGGGTTGTCCTCACACATGGGCCCCCCTCCAGTGGTTCTTGGCTCCAATATTTTTCTTTTACTATATAAAAATTCTCCAAAAAGTTGTGTTCCATTCTGAGAACTTTTATTTCTGCACAAAAACAACACCATGGTAGTTCTGCTGAAAACAACGTCAGTCCGGATTAGTTTCATTCAAATCATGCAAATTAGAGTTCAAAACAAGAGCAAAAGCTTTAGGAAAAGTAGATAGGATGGAGATGTATCAACTCCCCCAAGCTTAAACCTTTGCTTATCCTCAAGCAATTCAGTTGATAAACTGAAAGTGAAAAAGAAAAACTTTTACAAATTCTTTTATTCTTGTTTACATAAATAAGCTTAAGTAGCACCCAGGTTTTCAACAAAGATTATGACTAACCATGTCAACAATAACTCTTAGAAACTATATTAACTCATAAATAGCATAAGCAACTAGCAACCAATAATAAGGTATCTCGAATGACACACTTTGTCAAAACAACCATGATATAATATGACAACAATGGTATCTCTCTAGCCCTTTCTGAGATCGCAGAACATAAATGGAGAGCACCTCCAAAGTTCAAGCTGCAACTAAACATTGTAATTCATGGTAGAAAAGATCCCGTCATGATGCATTCAACATTAGCTATACACAATGCATGAGGATGACAACAGTGCTCTCAGATCTGGCGCTTGTTTGAGAAGGTGATGACGCAACATAAAATTAAATAGATAGTCCCTTCGCAGAGAAAAAGCAGGGATTTTCAAAGGTGCCAGAGCTCGAAGCTTAAATCAGAGATAAATGAAATTTTGGGAAATGCACCCTTCCTGTTTACGTCACGACCAAAAGTTATCAATATCTTCCATGCTAAACACATTAGTGGCGGTTCCCAACCGATAAAAGTAAAGGTTTACTCCCCCTCCACCAACAAAAACACTCCACGGCAAGCCAAATCCATGGGTGCCGTCCATACCAACATTAGTCCTAGGGGAGTTTTGTTTAGTTATTTATAATTTTTGACTTCGGTACTAGGAATCCCTATTACCGCCCCTCTCATTCAAGGATGAATGAATAAACACTCATCATGAGAATAACCCACTTAGCATGGAAGATACCGATAACCCCATGTCGCTCTATGAGCAATCCAGGCACACAAAAATAGATGTTCATTTGAAATTTTAGAGGTGGTGTCAGGGAAACAACACATGTGGGATCACGGGGATCCCTTATACGGTTGGCGGGGAGAGAACTGCGCGAAGAGTAGGTCTGGTGATCAGCGCGAAGGGTTTTTACCCAGGTTCGGGCCGCAATGGTGCGTAAAACCCTAGTCCTGCTTGAGTGTATATTTTGTGTTCTTGAGTTCTTGAACTAGCTGCGGTGCATGCCCAGTCCAAAAAGTCTAAATCCTTCTCCCGTACGCCTTGGGCCTCCTTTTATATGTCAAAGGGGTTGCAGTGGAAAGTAGGCTACAGTGTTCAAGATTATCGCTGACATCGTAGGACAAACACATTTAATGTGCTGCCTACGTGCCCTCTAACTTTATCGGGGACGATAACTGGAGTCGTCCCGTCCGTCGCCGCCTCTCCTTGCCTTGACATGCGTCCAGGCTAACGAGGCATGCAACGCCAGGCTGGATGGGTAGCTGCTGTGTTGGCCCTGTGGTAGAGCCTCCATGAAGATCTGCATGCCATCACGCAGGCGTCTGCCTAGCTGGCAAGCTGGACGTCGCGCTGGAACGGACGTGAGGTGGCGAAAACCTCGTCGGGTGCGGGCCTGGCTGTGGCCCCGTAATTGTCCCCGGAAAGGCTTGTCGGGGGCCTCGCAGTCGTCCCCGGCAAGGGACTTGTCAGGGATCTTTGTCTTCTGGTCCCACATGGACCTGCAGGCTATCAGTCTTCACAAAGATCTGCATGCCACTATGCACGAACCCCCAAGACTTGGCCTCGATGTTGTTGATGATGTCAGAGCCCTAAGCCTCAAGGGTGATGGCCTTGCTGGTGCTTCACGGGCTGCACCGGCAAGGAGCTTGCCGGGGCCATGCAAGCCGCCCCAGCAAGCATGTTGCCGGGGGAGGTCCAACTTGTCTTCTGCTCTCTATTCATTGGCTTTAATGCTTGTCTCGGTAGTCTTGTAATTTGCCTTCTTCTGCCCTACCAAGCCTTGCCACATATGTGGCTAACACTGCCCATGCACATGTAAGGGGTACAGAAGGGCCCTTACTTTTGTACACTGACAGGTGGCACATGCAAATTTGCGTAGAATGGCAGGGTAATACCGCATATAGGTAGATATGGTGAACTCATCTGGAATAACTTTGGGTTTTATGATTGTGATGCACAAGTAGTATTTCTGCTTAGTACAGGCGAAGGCTAGCAAATAGGTTGAGAAGCGGCCCACTAGAGAGCACAAACGGTCATGAACATGCATTATGCATAATAAACATTGAATACTAGCATGAGTGAGATATGATCACCATGAACATAAATATCATAGAGGCTATGTTGGTTTTGTTTCAACTACATGCATAAACATGTGCCAAGTCAAGCCACTTGAATCATTCAGAGGAGGATACCATATCATCATACTACATCACAACCATTTTAATGCATATTGACATCCAAGATAAATAATTATCCACTCCTAGATATTTAAGCATGGCATGAGAAACTATAATTTCTAATTGTCATTGCAAACATGTTTCATCGTAATCATGCTGAATCATGGATACTATGTTAAACATATTTACAAAAACAGAGCAAGTTGAGTTCATACCCATTTCTCTTTGCCACAACCAGTTCATCAAATATCGTCATTATTGCCTTTCACTTGCACGACCGAGTGATATGAAAATAATAATAGTGCAAGAGTGTCGTGGAATCTAGAAACATTTTATTCAAGAAGGAGAAGATAAGGTAATATGGGCTCTTTGTTAGATCAACAATAGCGCATATGAGAGCCACTCAACATTTTCATCGTGGTCTTTTCCTTGGTAAGGGTTAACAAAAAGCAAACAAATTCAGAGAAATACACTAATTTTTTTTTAGTTTTTATATTTTCTTGAAGAAAGAAAGTTAAAAAGAAAGAAGAACAAAAACGAGAAACACTATTTACATGGGAGAGCTCCCAACAAGCAAAAGGAGAACAAGAAAATACTTTTGGGTTTTCTAAAAGTTTTTCAAACACACAAGAAGAAAGCAAGAAAATAAATCTAGCATGGATAATACAATGAAAAAGTGTGAAACACCGACAACTGGAATGAAATGTGTGAACATGAATGTAATGTTGGTGGAAATACGTACTCCCCCAAGCTTAGGCTTTTGGGCTAGCTTGGTAGTCACTGTCCACGTCTTGCATAATAATCAGACTAATAGCTCACAGAGGCTCTTGGTGCAGCCTCCTCAGCCCTCCGAGCAGCCACGACGTCCGCATTGTGCATGCGGGCCTCGCTCCCAAAAACATAATACCTTCCTTTGCTACGAAAATCAAAGAAAGTAGGCGCAGGCAAAAAGGTATGCACAATGGTTTCTTTACTGAACTACAAGTTATAAGTGTAATCAGTGATCTTTCCCTTAAGGAACTTATGGTGCTTCATGGCCTCAAAGTCTTAGTACTGAGTAGGTAGGATGGGGTCCTTAGGCCATGGTGACACACCCATCTCCTTTTCTAAACCTGAAGCATAAATCTCACCATAAAAATATCCACTACCAGCATTGTGTTGCGATGTAGGTGCAACAATTGCTCCAAGGTTATAACATTTAATACCGGTGAGAGTAGTGTGTATGAGGCTCAAGTCAGGAGCACATAGTGTACTATAGTCTTGTTTGTCTATGATGCATTTTCCACTAAACAGTGCAAAGTATAGATTTGATGAGAAATTAATAATTTTTATTCTACCTCGTGTCACTCCTCTGTCCTTGTCGTAGCAAAGATTGATTAGTAATGACTCATACTCAGATCTCGGTGGCTTGTCCAGCGAATCCCAAAATGGAATTTTACACACACCACTAAACACGTCTAGAGGCATGGTAAATGGATGGTCATAAAGTTAAAACAAAACTCTAGACTCACGAGGATGAAATTTAAATTCTTTGGTAAATGTTTTTGTGAGGCTGAGATGTTGGATGCACTTATCTTCAATGTAGGGACTGAGCTCGTCATTGTGAACATATTGCTCAAATTCTTCTTTCATATATACCTCCACTCACCATGAAATCGTCGCACGGTGATAAGCATGATTTGGTAGCTGAATCCCGTATTGAACTTAGACTTGGTTCAACATAAGACCGACGAATTAAACCGCTACTAGACGATGCCTCCGAGGACCCCCTCCTCGAAGAACTCCTTCCAAAAAGGTACATTTTATTTGTGTACAAATTTCTGAATTTTGGGTCACAAAATTTTGTCAACAAAACTTCACAAGATTGATAGCAACTATCATAAGGATGCATAGAGGCCATATTAAGCATTCAAACTACTAAGAACTCTAAGAATTCAACATGCAACCTCATCTACTTCAGCACCAAGAGTAGCTAATTATTCAAAATATAATCCACTAAAGCAAAAACTAATTGGAGCAATAAGGAGTCACATACCAAGTAGCAATCCCCCAAAACAGTTTCGGAAATGGAGCTTCGAACAAAGAGATCGAAATCCGCGGGTTTGAGAGCAAGAACACGAGAGAGAGAGAGCTATGGTGATTTTTTTCTAGAGGTAGGAGAAGATGTGGGCTGAAGAGATAAGTGAGAGGACCCACGTGGGACCACAACCCACCAGGGCGCACCTGGGGTTGCAGGCGCACTCTGGTGTCTTGTGGTCACTAGGTGCACCCCCCTTTGATGTTATTTGCATCAAAAAATTCAGAAATATTCAGAAAAAATCGTATTAAATTTTCAAGGCATTTTTGAGAACTTTTATTTTTCTAGTCACTTTTTATTGCATGAGAAATTCAGAAAATAGATAAAACATGGCATTTTGTTTTATTTAACTAAGAAAAACATACCTTTTGATTCGTACTTTTCTTTGCCTCTTGCATATCTTCAGGACTGGGATATAAGATACCCCTCTTCTTCGGAGTGGGTTTAGGCGGTGGTTCAGGAAGAGTCCAATCATCATAATTTTTCAATATATTAGTGAATAATTCCTCAGCTTGTTCAACAGTTCGTTCCCTGGAAACACAACCAGCACAACTATCTAGGAAGTTCCTAGAAGCATCGGTTAGTCCATTATATAAGATATCAAGTATTTCATTTGTCTTAAGTGATGATCATGAAAAGCATTAAGTAACTGGAGAAGCCTCCCCCAAGCTTGTGGGAGACCCTCTTCTTCAATTTGCGCAAAGTTAAATATTTCCTGTAAGGCAGCTTGTTTCTTATGAGCAGGAAAATATTTTTCAAAGAAGTAGTAAATCATATCCCGGGACTACACACATAACTAGGAGCGAGAGTATTGTACCATATCTTAGCATCGCCCTTTAATGAGAACAGAAATAACTTGAGAATATAATAGTAGTGAATCTTCTATCATGAGCAAAAAGGCTGGCTATATCATTTAACTTAGTAGGATGTGCCACAACAGTTTCAGTTGCATAACCATGGAAAGGATCAGATTCAACCAAAGTAATTAACTCTGGGTCAACTGAGAATTCATAATACTTATCAGCAAAAAAGATAGGTGAAGTAGCAAACTAAGGATCATATTTCATTCTAGCATTCAAAGAATTTTCTTTCAGTTTGCATAATAATTTCTTTAGGTCATCTCTATCATTGCAAGCAAGAAAGTATCTAGTTATCTCCTCATCCATAACATAACCCTCAGGTATCTTAAGCAATTCATATCTAGGAGCGCTAGGTCTAACAGGTGTTTCAAGATTTTCATATTCAAGCACTTCATCAGTTTCAATAATTTCATCAGTTTTAGTAATTTCATTCTCTTTAGCTCTAGCAATTTATTAATCAAGAAATTCACCTAGTGGCACATCATCATCAAGCAAGGTACTAGCGTCGTCATGAGTAGCATTCATAGCAGAAGTAGCATCATCAATAACTTGTGACATATCAGGATTAATAACATGTGGTGGCATTGCAAGTTTACTCAAAATAGAAGGTGATTCAAGTGTAGAGCTAGATGGCAGTTCCTTACCTCCCCTCGTCTTAGAGGAAAAAATCTTAGTCTTGGTATCCTTCAGATTCTTGATAGTGCTAAATTGACAATAATCCCAAGTGACTCATCAAATATAGCTATGCTCCCCGGCAATAGTGCCAGAAAAAGGTCTTGATAACCCACAAGTATAGGGGATCGCAACAGTTTTCGAGGGTAGAGTATGCAACCCAAATTTATAGATTTGACACATGGGGAGCCAAAGAATATTTGCAAGTATTAGAAGTTGAGTTTTCAATTCAACCACACCTGGAGATTAAATATCTGCAGCAAGGTGATCAGTAGCACAGTAGTATGATCATTTTGATAGCATTGGTAACAGTAGCAGTAACGGTAATGGTGACAACAATGGTTTTGTAGCAAGTGTAACAGTAGCAACAACAGTAGTAACTTAGCAAGAACAATATGTGAGAAACTCATAGGCATTGGATTGGTGCATTCGTTGGATGATATTCAACATATAATAGTCATACCCTAGGGTAATACAAAGCTAGCTCCAGTTCATAAATGTAATGTAGGCATGTATTCCGTAAATAGTCATACGTGCTTATGAAAATAACTTGCATGATATATTTTTTCCTACCCTCCCGTCGCAACGGGGTCCATAAGGAAACTAAGGGATATTAAGGCCTCCTTTTAATACAGAAAAGGAACAAAGCATTAACACATAGTGAATACATGAACTCCTCAAACTATGGCCATCAGCGAAAAGTATCCCAACTATTGTCACTCCGGGGTTTACGGATCACAACACATAGTAGGTGCATATAACTTGCAAGATCGGATCTCGAACATAGATATAATGGTGAAAACATAAACTGTTTAGATCTGAAATCATGGCACTTGGGCCCTAGTGACAAGCATTAAGCATAGCAAAGTCATAGCAACATCAACCTCAGACCATAGTGGATACTAGGGATCAAGCCCTAACAAAACTAACTCAATGACATGATGAATCTCACCCAACTCCTCACCGACCAGCGAGCCTGGTGGATTATGCTCACCCAGGCCCCCCCTATGGTGGTTCTTGGCTCCAGTATTTTTCTTTTATTGTATAAATTTTTTCCAAAAAGTTTCGTTCCATTCCGAGAACTTTTATTTCTGCACAAAAACAACACATGGTAGTTCTACTGAAAATAGCATCAGTCCTGGTTAGTTTCATTCAAATCATGCAAATTAGAGTCCAAAACAAGAGCAAAAGTGTTAGGAAAAGTAGATACGACGGAGACATATCAGAGTTTGAATGCTTCTAGTAAACCTGAGATAGAAAAACCTTGCGAGAATCATAATGATGTTTCTATTTTTGATGCTGAGATACAATATAGTAATGAACATCCACCTAGGTATAATGATAATGATAATCATGAAGTTCATGTTGATGCTCAACAAGATAACGATAAAGAATCTGATAATGATGTAGAGATAGAACCTGTAGTTGATCTTGATAACCCACATCCTAAGAATAAATGATATGATAAAAATGATTTCATTGCTAGAAAACATGGTAGGGAAAGAGAATCATGGGTTCAAAAGCCCATGCCTTTCCCTAGTAAAGTTCCCAAAAAGTAAGGATGAGGAGGATTTTAATGGCTTTGTTGAAATGCTTAGACCCGTCTTTTTGTGAACATGTTTGACGGTTATTTTGAAAATGCCTCCATATGCTGAATATTAGGCCTGGGCATTTGGTATAAACCGAAACTTCAGGTTCTACCATTCTGTTTTTTTTAATTCAGTTAGCAAAGTTGGAAACCGAATAAGGCAACCAAAAAAAGCTAACCGAGATTTTGGTCAACCGACTTATTCGGTTCAGTTTTTGGTTTATACTGTAATTGCTACGCCAAAGTAGTTTTAGCTATGTGTGTACCAGCGTTCAACCTACGCTGGTATATAGCCTGGCTACCCACCCTTCTCCCGTCGTGGACCGAGGTGGGGCTAACTATTAACCAAGAATGCTTCATCCTGATTTATGCATACAAAAACAGGAAGAAGTGGCTCACACTAAAAAGTAAAAAATGCCCACCCACAAATAGCACTTGGGCCTTGCATGGTTGTGACCCATGGGACATTTTTTGTTGCTGGCACATGCGCTCAAGGCTACTGGGACAGAAATATTTTAGTTTGTAGCGACACGAGAGCTGGAGAACTCTTTTTGTGTTGTACGTTCATACGGTCCAGATGTATATTCGGTTTTGGTTTCGGTTAACCGAGCTACAACCGTACCGGCCGAACTAAGTTCGCTTTCCAGAGGTAGAAACCAATTTTTTCTGTACTATCACTAAAAACCGAAATTTTGATTTATTCGGTTCTGGTATCGGTTCGGTCTTTGATTTCTTAGTTTTTATGCCCACCCCTACTAAACATATGAAAGATATTATCACTAGTAAAAGAAGATACCTGAAGAGGAAATTTCCACTATGCTTGCAAACTATTCTATTGCTGGAAAAGTACCTAAATTAGGATATCCAGGAATACCTACTGTACCATGCTCCATCAAAAGTAATTATGTCAGAACCGCCTTATGTGATTTAGGAGCCGGTGTTAGTGTTTTGACTTTCTCTTTATATAAAAGATTTTACTTGAGTAAGTCAACGCCTATTGAAATATGTTTGCAAATGACTGATAAATCAACTGTTATACCTATTGGAATTTGTGAGGATGTCTCGTTGTTGTTGCTAATGTCACTATCTTAACAGACTTTGTTATTCTTGATATGCCCGAGGACGACAACATGTCGATTATCCTTGGTAGACCCTTATTGAATACTATAGGGGATGTTATTGATTGCAATAAGCAAGGTTACTTATCATGTCAATGATAATGAGTATACGGTGTACTTTCCGAAGAAGCAAATTTCAATGAATAGTATCAACTCTATTGAAAGAATTATGACAATCACTATTGGAGGTTTCGAATTTCCTATTTCGGTACCCAAAAATAAATATCAAACTCCTATTGTTGGGGAAATGCATATCCCCATTGAGGTAACTTAGTGATATACGAAAAAAAATTGGTTTCATGTTGCTCGAAAATTTTGTTAATAAGACTTCATCAACCTTATTAATGGATTCTTCGTTAGGGACATGTGGTCGATGAATTTAGTAAGCACAAACCTACTATACTTTTATTTTACTCTTTGTTATTTAAATTTTAATGATGTAGAATTCCAGGATTATCCTGTTTTCTGAATAATCCATGCAATAAAAAATGTCCCAAAAATAAAATTCTCGAAATGACCTAAAAATTTAGTATGATTTTTTCTATAATATTAAAAAAATTGGCACTAAACACACCCCAAGGGGATGCACCTATAAGCCATGAGCTCAAACGGAGACCCATCCCCTTGGGCGTGCCATGTGAGCTCGTGGATCCCATCGGGGCCCCCTCACTTAGTGCACCTGCCCATTGCCTTCTTCCACCTCCAGAAAAAACACCCTTGCTCCTCATCCCGTGTTCTTGCTCTTCATGCGATTTTCAATCTCCTTGCTTGGAGTTCCATTTCCGAGATTGTTCGAAGGAGTTGCTCCTTGGTATGTGACTCCTCCAACGGTCCAATTAGTTTTGTTCTAGTGGATTATGTTTTGCAAATTTTGTTATTGTTTGTAACCATGTATATGAGCTTGCATGTTGAATTTGTATGGTTCAAAGTAGTGCCGATGCATGATATAGCCTCTAGATGCTTGTGGGAGTAGTTTCTATCAATTTTGTTGAGTTTCATTCACTTTTATTTTGGGGACTGAAAATTTCAGAAATTCTTCAAAGGAAAAGAGAATGTTTAGGATGATGTTGATAGGTTCTTCGAGTCGGGGTTGCAAGGAAACTCCGGAGGAGAAGCCTAAGTACAACCTTCCTTGTGCGGCCGTGCGAATGTGTCCATGCAATACATTCTTGAGAGATGCAGGCATTCGTGATGATTTTTTTTGTTTGGTGGAGAAGGCTGGGATAACCCCATTCCCTGAACTTAAGTGTGATCAATACCTTATTCTCACCAATACTTTTGTGCAAAGTTGCCGGCTTTTATGCTAGGAGAGATGAACCCACCGTATCATTCCACCTCTATGATGTCCCCCGAGAAATGAGACTTGCTAGGTTCTGTCAAGTTCGCAAAAATCCTAATGAGAGTAGTCCTCTAGAGCCACGTCCTAGGGACATTGAGGATTGTATATATGAAGTTACTGTGGGGGGATATGAGAGGAATTTCTGGGGCCCGAGTGGCTAGTCTGCATTTCCCCATTTATGTTACTTTTTATTATTCACTGGGAGGTGTTTAACTGGTAGGTGGGAGAGTGGAACGCTCGACTCTCATGGTCTTGCTATCTTGCGTGGTTCATTGTATGGTGACAAGACTTTTAGTTTGGGAGCTATTGTTGCACATCAGTTGGTGTGGGTGTGGGTGCCTTTTCTTTGAGTTGTCGTAAGGAGAGGACTATGCTAGAATTGTTAGGTGGCTCTCATATGCTTTGTTGTTGATCTAACAAAGAGCCAATATTACCTTGTCTTCTCACTTGAACAACTTGTTTGCATATTATAGCTTAGTCCATGGCACACTTGCACTATTATTATTTTCACATCATTCAGTTGTGCAAGTGAAAGGCAATAACGACGGTGATTTGATGAAGTGATTGCAGTGAAGGAAAGCTGGTATGAACTCTTCTTGTTTCCCGTTTTTGTAAATATGTTTAACTCGGTCGATATTCATTAAGCATATTATGGGTAAACATGTTTGTGATGACAATTAGAGATTATAGTTTCTCATGCCATGTCTAAATAGCTAGGAATGGATAATGATTTATCTTGACTGTCAACATGCATTAAAATGGTTGTGATGTAGTATGTTAGTATGGTATTCTCCTCTAAATAATTCAAGTGGCTTGACTTGGCATGTGTTCACACATGTAATTGATTCAAAACAGATGCAGCCTTCATGATATTTATGTTCAGGGTGTTTATATTCTACGCATGCTTGTATTCAATGTTAAATATTCTCAATGCATGATTTTGACCGTTGTTTCTCTCTAGTTGGCCACTTCTCACTCTATTCGCCGGCCTTCACCTGTACTAAGCGAGAATACTGCTTGTGCATCCAAAATCCTTAAACTCAAAGTTGTTCCAGATGAGTCCACCATATGGACCTATATGCGGTATTACTCCGCCGTTCCAAGTAAATTTGCATGTACCACCTCTAATCATTCAAATAAACATCTGTTTTGGGTGCCCGTACCACTCATGAAGCGACGGGGAGGTCAATATATTACATGCTAAGTGGGTTATTATCATGATGGGTGTTTATTCACTTGTCATTGCATGAGAGAGGCTGGTAATTGGGATGCCTAGTCCTGTAATAAAAAACAAAGAAAATATAATAAAACAAACTCCCCCAAAAAGTGATTATTTGGAGGGCACCTAAGGATTCGGCTAGCCATGGCTTGTGTTTGTATGGATGTTTGGGCAGCAAACCTTTACCTTTCTATATGGTAACGGCCGATAATGTGTTTAGCATGGAAGATAGTGAAATCCTTTCTCGCAACATTCAGAGGAAAAGTGCACCTCTCAAAATGTATTCACCTCTGTTTTAAGCTTCGAGCTTTGGCACCTCTGCAAATCTCTACTTCCCTCTGCAAAGGGCCTTTCTCTTTACTTTCATGCTATTTACTTTTATTGTTGAGTCATCACCTTCTCATTCAAGCACCAACATTGAGAGCGCTATTGTCATTCTTAGTTTCACATGCATTGATTCTAATTAATGTTGGATGTGACCATGATTGGATGTCGTCTACCCTGAATTACAATATTTAGTGGCTGCTTGAACTTTAGAGGTGCTCTGCATTTATGTTTTGCGGTCGCAGAAAGGGCTAGCGAGATACCATGTTACCATATTATATCATGATTATATTGTTTTGACAAAGTGTTGGATCCGAGATATCTTATTATTGCTCCCTAGTTGGTTATATTGTTGCCATGTGTAAATATGAGATCCAAGTGTTATAATTCATATGGTTAGATCGTAATCTTTGTTGAAAACTTGAACACTAGTTAAGCATATATACAGCAAGAAGAATAAAGGAGTTTTTAAAAGTTTTTCTTTATCACTTTCAGTTTGTCAATGGAATTGCTTGAGGACAAGCAATGAGTTAAGCTTGGGGGAGTTGATACGTCTCCATAGTATCTAATTTTCCAAACACTTATGCTCTTTTTTTTGGACTCTAATTTGCATGATTTGAATGAAACTAACCCAGAATGAGGCTGTTTTCACCAGAACACCATGGTGTTACTTTCAGGCAGAAATAATAGTTCTCAGATTGGGCTAAAAATTTAAGGAGATTATTTTTGGAATATATGAAAATTATTTGTGAAAAAGATCTACCGACGGGGGGGGCACCAGGGAAGCACGAGCTTTGGGGGCACCCCCAAGGGTGTGCCACGTGAGCTCGTGTGTCCCACGGACCTTTGTTTGCCCTAATTTCAACTCCATAAAGACCGTCCCGTGGAGAAAAAAATAAGAGAGAAGGAATCATCGCATTTTACGATATGAAGCCACTGCCACCTCATGTTCTTCATCGGGAGGGCTGATTTGGAGTTCGTTCGGGGCTCCAAAGATGGGGATTCATTATCATCATCATCATCAACCCTTCTTCATCAACAATTCCATGATTGTCACCACCAGGAGTAAGTAATTCCTTCATATGCTTGCCAGACATTGTAGTTGAGCGCAAGGAGGAAGGCAAGGCGCTACCTGTCCAGAGACCGGTATATTACCTGAGCGAAGTACTGTCGGCCTCCAAGCAGAAGTACCCCCACTACCAGAAGATGTGCTACGGCGTGCACTTTGCCGCCAAGAAATTGAAGCCTTACTTCCAGGAGCATCCAATCACTATGGTCTGCACAGCCCCACTTTCCAAGATCATCGGAAGCCGAGATGCTTCTGGCCGAGTGACCAAATGGGCCATCGATCTGGCTCCCTACACCATCTACTACCAGCCCCGCACCGCCATCAAGTCGCAAGCACTGGCCGACTTCCTCGTCGACTGGGCCGAGACCCAGTACCTACCGCCAGCGCCCGACTCCACCCATTAGCGGATGTATTTCGACGGCTCCAAGATGCACACCGGCTTGGGAGCCGGCGTCGTCCTCACTTCCCCCAAGGGCGACAAGCTCAGATATGCGCTGCAGATCCATTTTGCCACCTCCAACAACGTCGCTGAGTATGAGGCACTCATTCACGGGCTCCGGCTTGCCAAAGAACTCGTCATTCGCCAGATCTTGTGTTATGGCGACTCTGACTTGGTGGTCCAGCAGTCATCTGGCGATTGGGATGCTAAGGACGCAACATGGCGAGCTACCGCTTCCTTGTGCAGCAACTCAGCGGATACTTCGAGGGGTGAGAGTTCCTCCACGTGCCAAGAAACAACAACGACCAAGCAGATGCTTTGGCACGAATCGGCTCCACCCGCCAAGCAATACCATCCGGCGTCGCCCTTCGGCGCCTCCTCAAGCCGTCTGTCAAGCCTTCACCAGAATCAGACTCCATCTTTGTGCCGGCTCCACCCGAAGAAGTTGGATCCGACTCCAAGAGCGCTCCAGTCAAAGCCGGCCTGGGGACTTCAGAACCCGGCCCGGGGACTGTGGCGACCAATCCGATGACTCCAGAACTCGGCCCGGGGACTGTTCCAGTCGGCCCGGGGACTTCATCAATCCAGCAAGCGGCTGCGGACTCCAACCCGTCGCCTCCCAGCCCAGCCGCCCTCGTCCAAGTTGCAGTACTGGTAGTCGAAGAAATAACAGCACCCTCATGGGCACAGCCCATCCTCAAGTTCCTGGTGAGCAGAGAACTGCCAGTTGATGAAACCTTGGCTCGGCAAGTACAACGCCGAGCGGCATCCTACACCATAGTCAACAGAGAGCTGGTCAGGCGCAGTATCACTGGCGTCTACCAGCGCTGCATCGAGCCAGAGCAAGGCCAAGCAATTCTCAAAGACATCCATGAAGGCGAGTGCGGCCACCATGCGGCTTGAAGAGCACTCGTCGCCAAAGCCTTCCGACACGGTTTCTTCTGGCCAACTGCCCTGGAAGAGGCCAAAGAATTAGTCCAAAAGTGCAAGGGGTGCCAGATGTTCCGCTCCAAGCCACATCAGCCGGCTTCCGCACTCAAGACTATCCCCATTGCCTGGCCCTTTGCGGTTTGGGGCCTGGACATGGTGGGGCCATTCAAAACAGCACAAGGCGGCCTAACTCACTTACTTGTCACGGTGGACAAGTTCACCAAGTGGATAGAAGTGAAGCCCATCAAAAAGTTGAATGGTCCGACTGCAGTGACTTTCATCACCGACATCACGACTCGGTACGGCATACCGCACAGCATCATCACTGACAATGGCACAAATTTTGCCAAGGGTGCCTTGGCCCGTTTCTACGTGACTCAGGGCATCCGACTGGACTTAGCGTCCGTTGCCCATCCGCAGTCAAACGTCCAGGTAGAGCGAGCAAATGGCCTCATCCTGTCTGGCATCAAGCCTCGACTGGTCGAACCACTGGAGCGTTCGGCCGGCTGTTGGCTTGACGGGTTGCCGGCCGTCCTCTGGAGTCTGCGCATGACCCCAAACAAGTCAACCGGCTTCACACCCTTCTTCCTCGTCTACGGTGCTGAAGTCGTCATCCCAACGGACATAGAGTTCGACTCTCTGCGAGTCACCATGTACACCGAGGAAGAAGAAGAAGAAGCACGTCAAGACGGTGTCGATCTGCTGGAAGAGGGCCGGCTGTTGGCACTCAGCCGGTCCAGCATCTACCAGCAGAGCCTGCACCGATACTACAACAGGAAGGTCAGGCCGAGATCTTTCCAAGAGGGCGACCTTGTGCTCCGGCTGATCCAGCGAACAGCCGGCCAGCACAAGCTGTCGGCGCCTTGGGAAGGCCCCTTCATTATCAGCAAGGCACTGGGAAACGACTTCTACTACCTGATCGACGCTCAGAAGCCCCGAGCACGCAAGAGGGACGACTCCGGCAAAGAGACGGAGCTCCCATGGAATGCAAATCTTCTCCGAAGATTTTATAGTTGATGCAGTATGTATCACGCTACCCTTTGTATTAAAGTACCAAGACTTCGGGCCCCCCGAGACGAGCTCGGGGACTGCCCTTTTTTGTTATCTGTATGATAAGAATTATGCCTTCGAGTATATTACTCTTTGTTAATGCTGCTTGGCACCGAGCTCGACTACTCGGCCTGGGGACTCGCCGCCTCGCGCTATGAAGTGCTTCCCGCAGTCAGACAAGTAGTGTGTGGAGCCTAAGCCGTCTCCTGTCAGAAGACGCAGCTTGCAGAGCGATTGTTTGGTAGGCAGGAGTAAGGAAGAATGGGCACCCACACGAAAAATGGCTAAGGACCCAAAGCACAAACATAGCTTAAGACGGCTTCCAACCTCTTTCAAGCAAAAGCCGACTCATGAGTAGTCGACTTGCCTCTTTATTCTAGCCTCTCTTAAGTAAAGCCGACTTGTAAGTAGTCGGCTTACCGCTTTCTATCTGACTTGTTAAAAAGACTCTAAAATGTCCAAGTACCTGCCTTCCCAAAGTATCCAAGTGTTTGATCCAGTGGCAGTCCGTAGAGCGGTTGTCTGACTGGCAAGGTGGCGACTAAGGGAAGGCAGCAAAGGAAAAATCCAAAAGAGCAACAAGAAAGGAAAGATAGAACTCGAATAAATATTTACATAACATAGGCCCTTGGCCGAATCTTCAAGTAGAAGTTCAAAATACATCCCACGGGTGGAATTGTTCGAATTAACAAAGTTCTTCAAAGAATACTAAGGCAGATAAAGTGAAAGCAAAGATGGCAGCCTAGGAGGCGGCATCCGGGTTCGGAGGGTCGGAGGAGACGGCGGTGTCAGGCACCGGGGCGGCCGGCTGGGCAGTCTCGGCTTGATCGTCTCTGGCGGCAGCCGCCTTCTTCGGACGCGGCTCGTTGCTGGAGGCGCGGTCGAGCTAAGGCTGGTCGCCCGTTCCATCTTTTGGCACCTCCGTCTCACCTTCGTGCTCCGCCTCGCCTTCCTCCTCAGTGCTGGAAGCAATCACCTCCGCCGAGTCCTCGTCGTAATCGGGGTTCATCCCGAACCACTCCGGCGGCGCCTCCCTGCCGTCTTCAGCCCGATTAGGGACGAAGATGCTGGTGTCGGCATAGTCGGTGATTGCCGCAGCACGAGCGACGAGGGCGTCTTCCATAGCTACCAGCTCCGCCTGGGCCCCTGACCGGAACGCGGCCAGACGGTCCAGGTCCAGCCCTGGATACCAAGCCTTGACAAATTCCAAGGCCTGGCGCACTCCAGCCCGGGCCGAGGAACCCTTCCAAGCCTCAAGACGACCGGCTGCGACCTCCAGCCAGTCGGCAGTCCGACTGGCAGTGCGCAGAACCGGCATGTCTGGCCACAGGGTGGCAATAGCCTGGGCGCCGGCACGCTGAAGCCGGCGCAGCATCTGATGGGCCGGCCACAGACGAGCCTCGATGCTCAGAAGCTGCTCGTCAAGGGTCCGGGGGGCGTTGGCGGCAATCTCCGCACCATCTGCCCTCCGCGCCTCGTGATCTGCCTCGATGGCGTGAGTGGCCACCTGCGAGTGGCCAGGGAGGAAGTCTGCCGAGACAAAAAAGAAGCAAGTCAGAATCAGGAGTCGCCCGACCCGCAGTCAGTGGCTCAAAGAAAGTAAAGAAACTCACCGTTGACGATGTCCTCAATCTCATGGAAGCCGGAAGTCAGCTGCGCCTCCTTGTCGGTCCAGGAGGAGCGCTCGCTCTCGAACTCGGCCAGGAGCGCAGCCTCTTTCTTCTCTGCCTCCTCCTGCGCCTTCTTGAGCAGCTCCTTTTGCTCCGCCAGCTGCGCGGCCAGCAGATCATGCTTCGCGACAAGCTTGCCGCACTCCTCCCCCTTGGCGCGCAAGGCGGTGTTGGCCTCGCCCAGCTGCTGCTGAAGAGTGGCGTTGGCCTCTGAAGAATAAAAAAGAAAGAAGTTAAGTCGTCAACAAAGAAAGTCGTTGAGAAGATCCGGCCCGACTGCTCAGCAGTCGGCCCGAATCTCGGGGACTACAGCCCGCAGGTGCGCTAGCGCGCCCCCGTGAAGAAGAAGGAAGACTCACTCCGACTCTCTGACAAGTCGGCGTCCGCTTGCTCAGCTCCTCAACATTGCAGTTGAAGGCAGTGACGTGGAGGTTGTGGTACTCCTGCAACAAGAATTTTTAGACGAAGATAAGTATCGGAACTCGCCAGAAGGAGTTCTGAGCCGCCTACTCAGCAGCCGGCCCGAAACTCGGGGACTACACCCAGTGGGTGCGCTGGCGCGCCCCCACAGAGAAGGATAAAGAAAAGCAAAGTCAAAAATGAAGCATACCCGGACGGATACTCGCGATGCCAGATGCGCCTTGGTGCAGGCCTGGATGGCGTCGCCCTTGGCTCGCAGCTTCGCTTGAACGTCCAGAAGCGCCTGGCTCAGCGGACCCATGCCGCCTCCTCGCACCCACCCAACAGGCGCGACGCTCATCGCCTCGGTGTCTGGGATGGCCGAGCTAGCGGCACCGGTCTCCAACGGGCGTGGCGCTGAAGTCGCCTTCTCAAGGCGGCGGCACACTGGCGAGGCGACTTGAAAGAGCAGCCTCGCCTCAGACTCATCCGCAGTTGGCGGCGCCGGCGGGCCCGCCGGCTGTTTACCCCGTGCGTTCACAGACGGCGGCGGGGGCGGCGGAGGTGGCGCGGCCGTGTCTGACATGGAGGCCTCGCCGCTCCCCCTCTCCATGATAGGCTGCTCGCCGCCAGCTTCCCCAGTCTGCCCCGTGAACTCCGGGGGTGGCGGCGCGGAGTTCAGCGGGATGACAAGCTGCGCCGATTGGAAGCGCGCCGCCTCCTCAGCTTGCTGCCTTGCCGCCACGGCGGCTTCGGCCTCGTCCAACTTCCTCTGGGCGGAGGCAGCCGCCTTCTCGGCCTCCGCCTTCTCCAGACGGGCGGCTTCGTCCTCGTCGCGTTTCTCCTGCGCGTTCCGCTCCGTCGCCTCCCGAAGGTCGGCGGCGGGATTAATCTGCCGAGTATTGGCGGAAGTCTCCGCCGACCCCATGACGGAGGCGGCGGCGACCCTCTCGAAGGTGAGGGGAGCCCTGAGGCAAAGAAAGCATGTAAAAGATTTGGATAAAAATCCACCAAGAGCAAAACAAGTCAAGAGCGGAGGCACTTACGCGGAGACCAGCGGCGGCTTCTTCACTTCCTTGCGGAAGCAGTTGGCCTTCGCGAGCGCCTCTTCCCGCTTGGTCGCGGCGGCCGCCCCCTTGAACTCCTTCGACCGGCCGCCAAGCAAGCTCGGCTCGGCCCGGCGCCTCTTCGCGCCGCCTTGGCCATCCAAGACGGCGGAGGAGCCCGCGCCCGGATGGCCAACCCTCGGTTGGCGGCGCGAGACGACTTCCCCTTCGGCGTCGTCATCAGGCCAGTCGGCAAAGGTGGCCGACGGCCTGAAGCCTCCTCCTCCTCCTTCGGCGTCGGCCTCCATCGCCACGGCCCCCAAGTCCGGGTCGTTGATGTCGCTGTCCGCTCGATCGGGGACGAACTGGCGGGCCGAGCCCGCGGTGCCGGCTGAAGGCTGGATGAGGGGGTTCTGACTCAAGAAAAACCAAAAAGATTAGAAGTCGGATTCGACTGCAGAGAAGACAAAAGAAGAAGAAAGACGACTTACGACAGGCGGGGGGTTGGCGCGTGAGTACGGCTCCTTGCCGAATTGCCAAGTCGCCGCGAGGTTGCAGTTTGAGATATAGTTCACCATGTCCGCAACCTCCGCGTGGGGCATGTCCTTGGAGCAGAGCCGACTCGGATCCCGGTGGCAGCTCATCTGACAGATCAGATGAGGTCGGCCTTGGAGCGGGAGGACTCGGCGCGCCACGAAGGCGGCCAGCAAGTTGGACCCGGTCAGGCCCTCCGACTACGTCAGCTCTCAGAGTCGTGCAACAGCAGCAGCACCAGCGGGAGTCAGTGTCTTGACCCGGTGGGACCAGCTGGGGAGTCTCCCAGCCGGTGCACCGGCTTCGAAAGGCGGTAGATTGACCCAGTCGCCGTCTCCGGCGACATTCTTCAATTAGAAGTAAGAACGCTGCCACATCTTCACCGACTTGATCAGCGGAATGGCGGGAAAAGGGTTGTCGGCCGTTGATCTCTGCATCGCGATGAAGGCGTCGCACTAGGCCGGCACGCCGGCGACGTGCGTGCCGAGCTTGGACTGGAAGAACTCTCCCCACAGTTCGATTGTGGGGAGAACGCCGAGGAAGCCTTCGCACAAGGTGTCGAAGGCAGCCAGCAGCACCACCGTGTTCGGGGTGAGGTGGTGCGGCTGGAGCCTGTGGAACTCCAAGAAGGAGCGGAAGAAGCCGCTCGCCGGCAGCCCCAAGCCGCGCATGAGGTGCGAGCGGAACACGACCCGCTCGCCCTCCTCCGGCGCCGGCACTATTTCCCTCTCCAGCGCGACCCGGGCTCGTACTAGGTCCGTGCCGGGGAGGCGACGCGTCTTGCGGAGGAACTCGATGATGTCGTCGTCCACCTCAGAGTCGTCCCACATGCCGGAGCGCATGGCAGCAGGTGCGGGGGCGGAGGAAGAGCTCATCGTCACAAGCGTGGCATAGCTCGGTACGGCGGCGGCGAGAGGGAGAAGAAGCAAGGGGAGTGGGGGAGATGGGCGCGCGTGCTTCGCCGCTCCTCTCCTCCTGCCTACTTATAGGCTCATAGGGCTGAGAAGCCGATGGGGCGGGCGTGGGATTAACTGCGCCCCGGCCCCCACGCCCCCCATGATTTACCACACGCAGTAACTGCGTGCAGTTACGGCGTGGGAAACCCAACCGTCCGCACGGCCACAGCAAATCCGCTCGCGTGCCAAGGCACGGTAGTGGCGGGCCCCGCCTAAGGTCCTGTCCCATCGCGCGCGTGGGTGGGCAGACTGACCCCACCACGTGGCGCCACGCGACGGACCCGCAACGGGCGGCTGCTCGGAAGCTTATCAGGCACGCCGCCTGGACCACGCTGCGACGTTCAACCCTCTAAGAGGCAAGACGGCCTTCTGTGAGTCCGACTCCAGCTAGTCGGCCTGGAGGAAGACGGCGAAGCGAGGTCGA
Source organism: Triticum dicoccoides (assembly GCF_002162155.2). NCBI lineage: Eukaryota > Viridiplantae > Streptophyta > Magnoliopsida > Poales > Poaceae > Triticum > Triticum dicoccoides. The sequence continues at coordinate 511,422,120 of NC_041383.1, forward strand.
GATTCCACCCCCCGAGGGATGAAACTGTTGAGGCTCCCCGGCGCGTCTCCCGCGGCGCCTCACCAGCTTCGGGGACTACTGTCGGAGTAATGGGCCACGGGTAGGCTAACCCGAGCCCCAGAACCTTTCAAAACATCGGGGCAGACTGCGCCCCTCAAGACTCCACGATAAAGAGCCGCCTCCTGGGAGTCGGCAGCAACTGTCCCTCGCGGCCGAGTTCCAGGGACGACTTCGAATTAAGCCAACTCTTGGGTACCGGCTTCCGGATGGGCCGACGACTTCAAGAGAAGACGACTATGGGAGTCGGCACGTGACTCCAACCACCTCCTTCCTCCGCCACGATGGACGGGGCGGAGTACGGTCGCAGCGTGGCCGTCTCTACCCCGCTTACGAGGGGCTGGCATGGCTACAGTGTGCCGTATCGCTGGAGATCTCCATCGTGGCGCAGCACTATTGCCATGCCTGCCCTGACCTCAGCCCCCGTGGGCGGCACACTGTGCCCACGACGGTCTACCTGTACGGCCCTGAGACGGCGGGACCCGTCCGTCAGCGGGAGTACCGAAGGCGGCGAGAGCGCCACGAAGACGGCCCCATGGGAGTCGGCCACATGGAGTCGGTCGGCCCCTCCCACGGGCCTCGCACGCCATTAACCAGACAAGACGGGGAATGGCGACAGTGATCGCCCGCCAGATGGCGGCACTGTTGCCATGACCCCGTGACCGAGCCAGCGTCATCAGAAGCACCGCTACAGTACCAGGCCTGTCCGCGGGGCCTGCCAGTCGGCGGGCCCTAGAAGTCAGCGGAGAAGACGGCGGCCTGAGAGACAGACGGCTGGGACCCACGCCCGGCCGGATTACCATTGTATCCCTGGGGGGGCAGGCCTATATAAGCCCCCCGATGCACCCATGCAACGGGGATAGCCTCTTTAGCATTAGATCGATCGCATAGGAAGGAGAGAACTAGCCTTGCCCTCTCCTACCTCCAGAAACAGCTCTAGGAGCACCATTGTATTCACTTTGCCATAGTGACCATGCGGAGACCCCGCAGAGCAGCAGTAGGGGTGTTATTTCCTCGGAGAGCCCTGAAGCTGGGTAAGATCCGCTGGCGTGCATGTCTTCGCCTCATCCCGCTTCCGGGCACCGGCGACGTTCTACTCGCTCCCACCATGATAAGCCATCCTTTGGCATATGTCGTACCCAACCCCCGACAAACGGTTCTGATGTTGTCCGTCAATTCCCTAATCTTATTCTTCCTCGCTATCCAAACCGCTTTGCTTTGAAAGTATTTTGTATTTCGATCTCCTTCTGTCGGTGTACTAGAGTAGGGGTACCCTAGTATCCCGAACTCGTGCACGGGCAGTTGCAGCGCCCCGCGGCAAGGCTTGCCGGGTGACCGCCAAGACCCTCCGTGGTTCCCTTGTGGACCATTCAAGAACAAAGTACTCAAACCAAGGCCCCGGCAAGAGGAGCTTGCCGGGAAGGCCAACCCAGGCCCCGGCAAGAGGAGCTTGCCGGGAAGAGACAAGACCCCGGCAAGAGAAGCTTGCCGGGAAGGCCACTCAAGGCATACCAAGAAAGCTTGCCGCGACGCGCCCTGCGTCCCGGCAAGGCCCGGTGAGCGACAAGCTCCCAAACACGACAAGACGACGACCGCGGCAAGGAGCTTGCCGCGGGAAACCCCCACTTCGTGCCCGCGCTCCAGCACACCTGCTAACGTGTCGCTCTAGGACTCTCCCAAGTACACGTGGCAGGAGGCTGTGCAGCTAGGGGTGCGAGGTGGCAAGCGGAGATGAAGAGAAGGCCATCGTGGCAAACGGTGGCGCTCCTAACGGTCACTTTTTGCACTGTTTAGGCAACTCAGACAGGCATTCAATGACCTTGTCCCCTGCCGTCAGAGTTAGGTAGGGTGCACTATATCTACAGTAGCGGTAGCTGTACCTACCGCATCCTTTTCCATTTTTACCCTTCTAGTCTACGTTGCCACCTGTCGGTGACCCCTTGAAAGTATAAAAGGAGGCCCAGGCGCAACGTAGAGGGGGTTCGGCCGGTTCGGCTCATTGGAAACACCAGGAACACTCTCACGCTCAGTCTAGCAGCGTCCATTGCTCCTAAGCAAGAATTCAATACACACAAACAAGCAGCAGTAGGGTTTTACGCATTCGTGTGGCCCGAAGCTGGGTAAAAACCGCTCGCGTGTACCGCCTCGATCCGCTCTTTGTGAAACCTTCGCCCTCACCGAACCGAAAGGGGCCCTGTCCCCATAGGTGTTGGTGGAATCAGCCTCCCCGACATCTCCGGCGTGCCAGCTTCGCCTCCACCGGCGGCTCCTCCCCCCATGGCGGTCCATATAGTGGACGACCCTTGCAAGTTCTTCGTCAAGCTGCGCCGGGCGCCTCGTCGTCGCCTCCGGCTTCCAGCTCCGTTTGCGCGCGCGATGGAGTTGGACCCGCCCGAGACACTGAGACTGCACATGAGGGGCTGTGGGATCAGCGGCACGCGAGTCCGCATTGTATTTCCAGCCCCTAATGTGATGTATCTTGATCGAGGGTGGAAGATGTTCGCCCGTATCCACAGCCTGATGGAGGGGTTTACCCTCCATTTTAAGTTGATGGAGGGCGATCTCCTCTCCGTCAAGGTCTTCGGGTGCTTCGGCACTCGGGCGAAGTGCTGCGTGGACAGCTCCTCCGACAGCGAAGGCTCCTCCTCGAGCGAGAGTGACGAGGAGGAGAGCGATAGCGACGACGAGGGTAGCGGGCGGCGGGGTGGCGGGTCCGACTAGGCATCGGGCGCCGCCTCGCGCGGCACTGGCGACCCCATCATCCGTGTCGCCGGCTCCTTGAACTCCCCGGGGTCGTCTCCTTGGGCGGCTGGCGTAGGGAGGCTACGGAAGGGGAAGGGGGCAGGCGACAAGGCCGTCAGGTCGGAGTACAAGGGCGTGGTTCCCTCGACAGCGTGCTGACGTCCTGCCGCCCCGTCTTCGAGCCCCGCTTCCAGCGCCGCCATCGCCGTCCAGCCTTCAGACGGCCCCCGGGATGTTCTCTTGGTGTCTTCTGGAACCCGTAGCTCGCCTAGGCGCTCCTTTTGCCCTTTTCGCCTCCTTGACCTGCCTCCTGAGGAGAGGGACAGGAAAGGGATTACGGGCATCTTATCTTTTTAATTTGTAAGCCTTCGGGCCTTAGATGTATCTAGAACTTGTAATCCTCTCTTTCATGTTTTTCATCCTCTATGGACTGTACCTGAGTGGGATGTTTTTTAATGAAAAGGGGATGCTTGCCGGGTTATTTGTCTCGTGAGTTGAACCCACGCCAAGGAGCAAATCCTTGGTATCCCTCGGACAGACATTTCATCTCCCGGCAACAGGCCCTGCCGCCTTCCCACGTCGCTCGACCTTTCTCACGCCTTTGACGGAGGCGGGAACAAGGTGGGTGCGGTCTCCTCGTTTCATCCCTTTGCTGCCGCGACTACGACCAAACTTGGCCCCGGGAACGAGCCCCAGGGCCTAGAGTTGAGGGAGCACGGCAGTTTTTGGGAAGAAACGCGGTTTCGCATTCCCCAGTCCATAAGAGGATGCATGATGAGGGATGAAAAACTTATCTGATATAGCAGCCCCCGGCAACTCTGGTTTGCCGTGGACGATTCTTGGCACTCGCAGCCCCCAGCGATACTGGCTTGCCGGGGCCCAGGTGCCGGCGCGCCCTTCGTCTCCTTTTCGTCCTCAAGCAGTCTGGCCAGGATATGCGAGCCCTGCGGACGAAAGAGAGGCAAAAGGACGGACACTCGACCTCTAGCGTAGATTAGGCCGTCCGTTTTCTTCTTTTCTTGTCGCTGCCAGTCATGTCATGGGAACACTTTATTAGAGGCGCGACAAGTTATTTTTGTAATATAACTCTATCTTAGGCAAAAAATTGATGTGTTACTTCCTTTACTCGACTCTTGGCTTTGTATGGTTCTGCCCTACGCTTTCTAGGGAAACTTGCCGGCGCAGGTACCCTTGCCGCGAGCACCGAGTGCAGAACTTCAGCAGCCTACTGGCGGGGTCGCTACCGACAAGCAACCTTGTCGCAACTAGTTGCAGCTCACTTAAGTTGTTGAGCGGACTCGAAACAAAGTAAGGGCGCTAGCGGCTCACTTAAGTTGCTGAGCGGACTCGAAGCAAATTAAGGGTGCTAGCAGCTCACTTAAGTTGTTGAGCGGACTCAAAACAAAGTAAAGGCGCAACTAGCTACGAGTTGGTTCCTCCGTGCACAGATTTTCCATACAAAGCACGGTCGTTCAAGGAAAATAACTCAAAAACTTAAAAAACTGATTGCTCAAGCTTTAGCAACTTAGCTTTTTTGTCGTCTGCTTCCCGGCAAGGAGAAACTTTCTTGAACGGCCTGGTCCATACCATTGTCTTCTCCTTCCCAAGAAGAACACAAAGTCCGGCAAGAGCTCTGATGCCCACTCCGGCAAGCGCACCTCTTCGGAGTGCTGCGCTACCGTCGAGGACGCACCATCGAGCTCCACCGGCAAGTGCAAGAAAACGATGACAGCTCCACCCGAGACCAAGAAGGTGTCCGCCAAGGAGGACGGCACTGGTGGTACCTTCACCATAAGTGCCACGCTTGACCCCAAATAGGAAAGCGCGCTCATTGCTTTCCTGCGGGCGAATGTCGACGTGTTTGCATGGCAACCGTCTGATATCCCCGGTGTTCCCAGGAAAGTAATTGAGCACCACCTAGCCGTTTGTCCTCATGCGCGGCCCGTCAAGCAGAGAGTCAGAAAGCAGGCAGTGGAGCGCCAAGAGTTCATTGCAGAAGAGATCAGGAAATTGGAAGCAGCAGGCCTTGTTAGAGGAGTGCTCCATCCCACGTGGTTGGCCAATCCTGTAGTCGTGCGCAAGGCGAACGGGAAATGGAGGCTTTGTATAGACTTCACTGATGTCAATAAAGCTTGTCCCAAAGATCCATTTCCCTTGCCGCGCATTGACCAGATTGTTGACTCCACAGCAGGATGTGATTTGCTTTCATTTCTTGATGCATATTCAGGATACCATCAAATCTTCATGTCAGAAGAGGATGAGGAAAAAACCGCATTTATCACCCCTTGCGGTACATACTGTTTTGTACGGATGCCCTTTGGGTTGATGAATGCTGGTTCAACATTTGCAAGGGTAGTCCATGTCGCTTTTGAGCCACAGATACACAGAAATGTGGAAGCCTACATGGATGATATAGTGGTTAAGAGCAAGGACAAGGCTACCCTGATCCAAGATTTAGATGAAACTTTTGCAAATCTGTGCAAGATCAACCTCAAGCTCAATCCCGAGAAGTGCGTGTTTGGAGTCCCTTCCGGCAAGCTTCTCGGGTTCTTTGTGTCTCAGCGGGGAATTGAAGCCAACCCCGACAAGATCAAGGCCATCGAGCAGATTGAAGCACCGAAGCGCGTCAAGGATGTGCGAAGGCTTGCCGGATGCGTGGCTGCTCTCAGCAGGTTTATCTCTAAGTCCGCAGAGCGCACCTTGCCGTTTTTCAAAATATTGAAAAAGGCAGGTCCAATGAAATGGACTCCGGAAGCGAAGGATGCGCTGCAGGACTTAAAGAGGTACCTGTCTTCCACTCCAATACTTGTCGCACCTAAGCCACAAGAGAAGTTGCTGCTGTACTTAGTGGCAACCAATCAAGTGGTTAGTGTTGCGTTAGTAGCGGAGAGGGAGGCGGATGATGAGCCAGCGACCGCGACAAGTGAATCCAGCGACAAGCAGGGGGCTTCTCCGACAAGCTCTGGCCCCGACAAAGTTGAGTCTGCGCAGACGTGCAAGGAGGTGCAGAAGAAGATGGTGCAGCGCCCAGTTTACTTTGTCAGCTCCCTTCTCCAGGGGGCTAGGTCGAGGTACTCTGGTGTACAAAAATTGCTTTTCGGCCTCCTCATGGCCTCGAGAAAGCTGCGCCATTACTTCCAGGCACACGAGATCACAGTTGTCACTCGCTTTCCGCTGAAGAGGATACTGCAGAATCCAGAAGCAACAGGCAGGATTGTCGAGTGGGCATTGGAAGTGTCAAGCTTTGGCCTCAAGTTTGAGAGCACTGCAACGATCCAAAGCAGCGCATTGGCAGAGTTCATAGCAGAGTGGACGCCAACCCCAGACGAAGAAATTCCAGAGACGAGCATCCCCGTCAAGGAGACAAGCAAAGAGTGGCTGATGTACTTTGATGGTGCCTTCTCGCTGCAAGGCGCCGGTGCTGGCGTGCTGCTTATCGCACCCACCGGAGAGCACCTCAAGTACGTAGTCCAGATGCACTTTCCCAAGGAGCAAGCAACGAACAATACCGCAGAGTATGAGGGTTTGCTTGCCGGCCTCAGAATTGCAGCCGACCTTGGGATCAAGAAACTCATTGTAAGGGGTGACTCGCAGCTTGTCGTCCGCCAAGTGAACAAGAACTACCAGAGTCCATTGATGGAAGCTTATGTTGATGAAGTGAGAAAGCTAGAAGAACACTTTGACGGCCTGCAAATGGAACCTATTCCACGAGCTCAGAATGACATTGCTGACGGCCTGTCAAAGTGCGCAGCACTAAAGTTACCTGTGGAACCAGGGATCTTTGTGCTCAAGCTGACTCAACCATCCGTGACACCATCAACTGGACAGAATAAGAAGAGGAACTTGGTTTCTGGTGACTACTTTCCGGCAGAGCTTCCCGAAGCCGCCGCCAAGAAAGTCCCCAAGATCAACTCCAAGGATGCTGAGGGACAGTCTGCTCTGGCAAACCTCTTGGTTTGTTCTGTTGAAGCAAACACTCCCGACAAGTTTTGCTCCGGCAAGCTTGCCGGGGAATATCACGCTCCGGCCGAACCGCAGGTTCTTGCCGTAGAAGCGGATGTTCCCGCAGCAACAGATACGCCTTTAGTCCTTGTTGTCGAGCCACAAGCTCCAGCATGGGCGCAGCAGATTGTCCGTTTCCTTCAGACAGGAGAGCTTCCCGAAGAGCAAGAAGAAGCTGAAAGAGTAGCCCGGCAGTCAAGTATGTACAAGTTTGTCGACAACATACTGTACAGAATAAGACTCAACGGTGTGAAATTGAAGTGCATTCGCCGGGAAGATGGACAACAGCTGTTGGCAGAGATACATGGAGGCATATGTGGTCACCACATTGGCGTAAGAGCACTTGCCAGCAAAGCATTCCGGCAAGGCTTCTTTTGGCCGACAGCCCTCCAGGATGCAACTGCACAAGTAACCAAGTGTGAAGCGTGCCAGTTCCATTCCAAGCAGATACACCAGCCAGCTCAAGCTCTCCAGACGATCCCTTTATCCTGGCCATTTTCGGTCTGGGGGCTCGACATCCTCGGCCCTTTCCCCCGAGCTGTCGGGGGCTTTGAGTTCTTGTACGTTGCAATCGACAAGTTCACAAAGTGGCCGGAAGTGGAACCAGTGAGGAAGGTGACAGCACAGTCAGCAGTCAAGTTCTTCAGGTCGATTGTTTGCCGTTTCGGGGTTCCTAACAGGATCATCACCGACAACGGCACGCAATTTACGAGCCGCACCTTCATGCAGTATGTCCAAGATCTTGGCACCAAGGTCTGCTTCGCTTCTGTTGCTCACCCGAGAAGCAACGGTCAAGCGGAGAGGGCAAACGCTGAAGTGCTGCGAGGCCTCAAGACCAGAACTTTCGACAAGCTGCACAAGTGCGGAAGAAATTGGATCGAGGAGCTGCCGGTGGTTCTTTGGTCGATCAGGACGACGCCAAATCGAGCCACTGGCCAGACACCCTTCGCTCTAGTCTACGGAGCGGAGGCAGTTCTCCCCACGGAACTCGATTACGTGTCACCTCGAGTGCTCGCTTATGATGAGCTCGAGCAAGAGCAGCTGCGACAAGATGACGCGCTGCTCCTTGAGGAAGACCGTCTTCAGGCTGCTGTGCGAGCCTCTCGCTACCAGCAAGCTTTGCGTCACTACCATAGCCACAAAGTTAAGGCCAGAAGCTTCGAGGAAGGCGACCTTGTTCTTCGGCGTGTTCAGTCCGCCAAGAATTCCAACAAGTTGACGCCGAAGTGGGAAGGCCCTTATCGGGTGAAACGAGTCACTAGGCCCGACGTTGTCCGCCTTGAGACCGAAGATGGCATTCCGGTGAGCAACTCCTGGAACATTGAACATCTTCGTAAGTTTTACCCGTAAGGCGCGGTTGCCGGAAGCTTTTCCGGCAACCACCTTTTGTACAAGTCTTGCCGCTGTTGCATGTAATCCTTTGTACAAAGCCGGGCGCAGACCCCGTGCACCAGTAAAGCTCATGTGCCCCACACATCTCGTCAGTTTTTCTTTATGCTATAATCCTTTTTCGCATATGTTATCTGACATTTTGTGCAGCACTAGACCCCGGTAAGCAATAATGAGCCCAAGGCTCCATATCATTACTTTATTTCTCTGCTTCTTTCTCAAAAGAAGGAAGGTTCCCTCGCCCACAAGGTTTACCGGGGGGAAGGAGAAGACAATGGTATGGACCAGGCCGTTCAAGAAAGTTTCTCCTTGCCGGGAAGCAGACGACAAAAAAGCTAAGTTGCTAAAGCTTGAGCAATCAGTTTTTTAAGTTTTTGAGTTATTTTCCTTGAATGACCGTGCTTTGTATGGAAAACCTGTGCGTGGAGGAACCAACTCGTAGCTAGTTGCACCTTTACTTTGTTTCGAGTCCGCTCAACAACTTAAGTGAGCTGGTAGCGCCCTTACTTTGCTTCGAGTCCGCTCAGCAACTTAAGTGAGCCGCTAGCGCCCTTACTTTGTTTCGAGTCCGCTCAACAACTTAAGTGAGCTGCAACTAGTTGCGACAAGGTTGCTTGTCGGTAGCGACCCCGCCAGCAGGCTGCTGAAGTTCCGCACTCGGCGCTCGCGGCAAGGGTACCTGCGCCGGCAAGTTTCCCTAGAAAGCGTAGGGCAGAACCATACAAAGCCAAGAGTCGAGTAAAGGAAGTAACACAGCAATTTTTTACCTAAGATAGAGTTATATTACAAAAATAACTTGTCGCGCCTCTAATAAAGTGTTCCCATGACATGACTGGCAGCGACAAGAAAAGAAGAAAACGGACGGCCTAATCTACGCTAGAGGTCGAGTGTCCGTCCTTTGCCTCTCTTTCGTCCGCAGGGCTCGCATATCCTGGCCAGACTGCTTGAGGACGAAAAGGAGAAGAAGGGCGCGCCGGCACCTGGGCCCCGGCAAGCCAGTATCGCTGGGGGCTGCGAGTGCCAAGAATCGTCCATGGCAAACCAGAGTTGCCGGGGGCTGCTATATCAGATAAGTTTTTCATCCCTCATCATGCATCCTCTTATGGACTGGGGAATGCGAAACCGCGTTTCTTCCCGAAAAGTGTCGTGCTCCCTCAACTCTAGGCCCTGGGGCTCGTTCCCGGGGCCAAGTTTGGTCGTAGTCACGGCAGCAAAGGGATGAAACGAGGAGACCGCACCCACCTCGTTCCCGCCTCCGTCAAAGGCGTGAGAAAGGTCGAGCGACGTGGGAAGGCGGCAGGGCCTGTTGCCGGGAGATGAAATGTCTGTCCGAGAGATACCAAGGATTTGCTCCTTGGCGTGGGTTCAACTCACGAGACAAATAACCCGGCAAGCATCCCCTTTTCATTAAAAAAACATCCCACTCAGGTACAGTCCATAGAGGATGAAAAACATGAAAGAGAGGATTACAAGTTCTAGATACAGCTAAGGCCCGAAGGCTAACAAATTAAAAAGATAAGATGCCCGTAATCCCTTTCCTGTCCCTCTCCTCAGGAGGCAGGTCAAGGAGGCGAAAAGGGAAAAAGGAGCGCCTAGGCGAGCTACGGGTGCCAGAAGACACCAAGAGAACATCCCGGGGGCCGTCCGAAGGCTGGACGGCGATGGCGGCGCTGGAAGCGGGGCTCAAAGACGGGGCGGCAGGACGTCAGCACGCTGTCGAGGGCACCACGCCCTCATACTCCGACCTGACGGCCTTGTCGCCAGCCCCCTTCCCCTTCCGCAGCCTCCCTACGCCAGCCGCCCAAGGAGACGACCCCGGGGAGTTCAAGGAGCCGGCGACACGGATGATGGGGTCGCCGGTGCCGCGCGAAGCGGCGCCCGACGCCTAGTCGGACCCGCCACCCCGCCGCCCGCTACCCTCGTCGTCGCTGTCGCTCTCCTCCTCGTCACTCTCGCTCGAGGAGGAGCCTTCGCTGTCGGAGGAGCTGTCCACGCAGCACTTCGCCCGAGTGCCGAAGCACCCGAAGACCTTGACGGAGAGGAGATCGCCCTCCATCAACTTAAAATGGAGGGTAAACCCCTCCATCAGGCTGTGGATACGGGCGAACATCTTCCACCCTCGATCAAGATACATCACATTAGGGGCTAGCAATACAACGCGGACTCGCGTGCCGCTGATCCCACAGCCCCTCATGTGCAGTCCCAGTGTCTCGGGCGGGTCCAACTCCATCGCGCGCAAACGGAGCTGGAAGCCGGAGGCGACGACGAGGCGCCCGGCGCAGCTTGACGAAGAACTCGCAAGGGTCGTCCCCTATATGGACCGCCATGGGGGGAGGAGCCGCCGGCGGAGGCGAAGCTGGCGCGCCGCCCCGCCCGCCTCTTCCCCGAGCGCCTCGACCTCGTCCTCGACCTCGTCCGCGACCTCGCCCCCTCCCTCTTCCCCTTATGGCTGGCTCTGCCACCACGGGCACGGAAGAGGGAGAGATGCGCTGTCTGGCGGCGACCCTCGCCACCACCGATGAAGGGCCTGGGTTCCCTTTCTCCATGGCAGATGAGAGAAAGGGGAGCAGAAGCTGGAGAAAGGAGGAGATGAGAGAGTGCGGGTTTCTGCGCTCCCCTCCCGCTCTTTATAAAGGAGCGAGGTGGGGGCTCGGCCGCCCCGCTCAGCGAATCAAGGCACGGGAAGAGCAGGGAGTCGAGGCCAACCCGCTGCCTCTGCTCGCGACGGCCCAGTTTCCCACTTCCACCGTCCGCGACCCCAAGCGCATGGGAGCAGCGTGGCGGAGATGCAGAACCAAGGCAAAGGATGAGGTGGCCTCGCTCCGCCCCGTGATCGCGGGGAGTGGACGTCCCGAAAACTGTGCACCGGCCCCGTCCAGTAAATGCACCACGCCCCCACGCCTACCTCCGTTTAGGGAGGAGGGCGTGAACTGTCCCCATCATCGTGGCCTGACGCATGCTCGAGGGGCTTAGCCCCGCGCACGCCGCCCGCGTCACCCACGACGCCGCGTTTGAGGCGTGCCGTTCTGGGCGTGCGCGGTGGGAGCGGAGAGATATGCGGCGTGACCTAGGCCGCGTGTGCCCGTGCACTTTTTTGGGCCTGGCCCAACAGCGCTCGGCACCGTGTATGGCCCAGGCCCGGGGGCTCCTGTCGGTGTACTAGAGTAGGGGTACCCTAGTATCCCGAACTCGTGCACGGGCAGTTGCAGCGCCCCGCGGCAAGGCTTGCCGGGTGACCGCCAAGACCCTCCGTGGTTCCCTTGTCGACCATTCAAGAACAAAGTACTCAAACCAAGGCCCCGGCAAGAGGAGCTTGCCGGGAAGGCCAACCAAGGCCCCGGCAAGAGGAGCTTGCCGGGAAGGCCAACCCAGGCCCCGGCAAGAGGAGCTTGCCGGGAAGAGACCAGACCCCGGCAAGAGAAGCTTGCCGGGAAGGCCACTAAAGGCATACCAAGAAAGCTTGCCGCGACGCGCCCTGTGTCCCGGCAAGGCCCGGTGAGCGACAAGCTCCCAAACACGACAAGACGACGACCGCGGCAAGGAGCTTGCCGCGGGAAACCCCCACTTCGTGCCCGCGCTCCAGCACACCTGCTAACGTGTCGCTCTAGGACTCTCCCAAGCACACGTGGCAGGAGGTTGTGCAGCTAGGGGTGCGAGGTGGCAAGCGGAGATGAAGAGAAGGCCATCGTGGCAAACGGTGGCGCTCCTAACGGTCACTTTTTGCACTGTTTAGGCAACTCAGATAGGCATTCAATGACCTTGTCCCCTACCGTCAGAGTTAGGTAGGGTGCACTGTATCTACAGTAGCGGTAGCTGTACCTACCGCATCCTTTTCCATTTTTACCCTTCTAGTCTACGTTGCCACCTGTCGGTGACCCCTTGAAAGTATAAAAGGAGGCCCAGGCGCAACGTAGAGGGGGTTCGGGCGGTTCGGCTCATTGGAAACACCAGGAACACTCTCACGCTCAGTCTGGCAGCGTCCATCGCTCCTGAGCAAGAATTCAATACACACAAACAAGTAGCAGTAGGGTTTTACGCATCCGTGCGGCCCAAAGCTGGGTAAAAACCGCTCGCGTGTACCGCCTCGATCCGCTCTTTGTGCAACCTCCGCCCTCACCGAACTGAAAGGGGCCCTGTCCCCATAGGTGTTGGTGGAATCAGCCTCCCCGACACCTTCCTTAAGCCAGAAAATCCTCGATCTCTACATCCACAACATCTCTTCCTAATACAACAGCTCATTCATTTTATCCATCACTCTCCTTATTTCTTCCCTATCCGCGTTCATATGCATAAGCTCCTCCAGTTGGCTTCTAGACTTCGCAAGTTCTCTCGTCCCATTGCCAAATTTCTTGCTCCATGACCCTAGCGCAGTCATTGTTTTAGACAGGGCATCTCCCAGCTGCGCAAGGTTATGAATCTCCCCTACTGTTGTCCATACATCTTCCACCACCTTTGGTAGCGTCGAGTCCCTCTCCCAAAATACCTCGTACCGTCTGCTCCTCTCCCTCAATGGACCCGGGTCCGGTTCACCTTTAAGGAAGACAATGAGGTGATCCGAGCATGGAGACGGTATATGCTCAACTGCTGCAAACGCGAACAGATTACAGCAATAATTTGTGGCCACCGCTCGGTCAAGTCTCACAATGACATTGGCCGACCTCCCCCTTCTGTTATCGTATGTGAAAGGAAGGCCGCTGAATCCAAGATCTACTAATTCACACACCTCCATCGTATCCCTGAAAGCTACCATCTGTGCTTCCACCCGTGACGTGATCCATAAGTGCTCGAAATCCCACATGGCTTCGTTAAAGTCACCAATTACCAGCCAAGGCAAATTATTAACGGCTTTCAGATTCTGTAACTTAGTCCACATTAGGTATCTATTTCCACCCGCGGCTCCCCATATACAAAGGTGGCCCTCCATTCCGGCGCTCCTTCCCGAGCTTTGATAACTATATAAATGAATCTGCCATCCTTGTGCAAAATATCTACCACACATTCCTCCCTCCAATATAGTGCCAAACCACCACTTAGTCCATTGCTATCTACTCCACAAAAACCCTTCAGACCCAGTTTTGCTCGGATCCTTTTCATCTTCTCCTCCTTTTGTCTCGTTTCACAAAGAAACACCAGCATGGGGGAACGCGACTTGCACAACGTTGCTAGCTCACAAACTGTTCGGGTGTTCCCCCCTCCCCGGCAGTTCCAACTTAGGTAATTCATTGGGCTCGACGGTCCTCCCCCCGGAGGCAGCCTGCGTAGTAGTGTCCATATCAACTCCCTCACTCTCCTCCACCCCTGCCTTTCCTTGTTTCCTTCTCTTCACTATAGGGTTCTTTCCCAGTGTGCCTTTATGGTCTGAAGGGATCCCTACACCATTGGTTTCACCATACTCCAATCGAAGGACCACATCGGCCACCATGCCTCCCAAGTTCTGCATGCCCTGGCCATGCACATTGACCACACCATCATCATCCACAAGCCTCTTTCTCATTGTACATTCCTCTGCCGCCTTCATCATCTTAAACTGCATGATATCCATCCCCACTGTCAGCTCCACACCTCCCTCTTTCTGAGTATCCACATCCGCCCTCTCCTCCATGGCATCTGCCCTGCTTCCTCTAGCTCTGCCTCCTCTACCACCCCTCCTTCCTCCACACCCCCCTGCAGGGCCAGCACCCCCTCTACCTCCATCACTCCCTCCTCCTCTACCACCTCGGACACCAGAGCCCACTGGTTCACTTACCCAATGCAGCCAATCCCCCCATTCATAGAGCGGGCCATCATGTACTCCATCTCCACATTCCTCCACAACATGTCCCATACGCCCACAAAAATAGCATAAATCTGGAAGTTTTTCATAAAACACCGAGTATCTCATCCTCTCCTTCAAGGTAATGTGCATAAACCTTACTAATGGTATGGTTACATTAACAAACACCCGAACTCTCAAGAAGTTTGACAGGTTGATCCTTCCTTCATTCACCGTATCTGTAAACGGAGGTTCTCCTACCTTCTTTGCAACCTTCTCAGCCAACTCCTTCTTCCTCGTCAATCCTTCCGGTAACCCTTTAACCCTAGACCACAATGGATACATGTTCAACTCATATTCTTCTACATCTGAGAAGCCATCATACTCTACTAACACCACCGGATCCCTCCTGAACTGCCACGGTCCCCCTTCCATCACACGCTTCCAATCTCCCAAACAATGGCATTGAGCCAAGAGCAAGTTGGTGCCCTTAATGTTGAAGGTCACTCCCTGCGCACAAGCCCATGCGTTCCTCATGGAATTAAGCAGAGAAGCATGGCTAAACGGCCGTAGGGTATGAACCATAAAAAGCGCCATCCAAAGTACATCCTTGATCAGATCCTCAAACTCCCCGGACAGATCCAGATCTTCTTCCTCCTCCCCTTGCAACTTGAGGTTCTCAAACGCGCCATCTAGATCGTGATCTAGCCCATACTGATCCCAATCTGCCTCCTCCTCGTCCTTCTGAGCATCCGCTTCCGTCCCGCCTATTGTCCTCACTTCATCATCATCGCCCTTCGTCGTCGTGTTCCCCGGGCCAAACCCGTCACCCGTAGATGGATCTTCAACCCTAGCCTCCGCTACTTCCGGTTTCTCCATCCCACCTTGCACCTCTTGACTGCTCAAGTCCCCCATGCAATCGTCGGAGTCCACTTCTGCCAAACCTTCGTCATCCTCCGCTCGAGAACCCGCTGTCGATCGATGAGTTTTACGTAGGATTTGGTGTACTTCGGCGGCGCCGCCGAAGGAAGGGTTGGACCCTGGGAAACCCTAGGGGAAAACTATAAGCTACTATTAACACTTTTTAATACTTATGTGAACATTTTCTTAACTAAATGTTTTACAAAAATATGCACATTTTTTAAATTACACAAATATATTCTAACATGTGAATATAGTTTTGACATCAAGTGCATGATTTTGAAAATAGGAAACATTTTTCTAGCTGCACATTCCGTGTAATACTAAACACTTTTTAGAAACATAAACATTTTTATCATTAACCAGATTATATAAGTAAGTAGAATAAATATTTGATTTGAGATCCTTAAGAAAAGAGAAAACAACCATACATTTTGATTGGCTGCCCCAAGTAGACCCACTTAGTCTGTTTAGGCAACCGAATAGAGTTTTTTGGATACACTAGTAAATGTTTGCGTGCAATGCACGTTGATATTAGGTAATATATTAATTACATGTAAATATTAGGTAGGATATTATTTGTGCATTAATTATGTGATTAGCATTGGCCTTAATATTTGGTATGATGTTAACTGCACACTAAACGTGTTGAACGCTCATCATTGGAGCAGACTCAGTCGTTGGATTGACCTGATTTGACGGCCAGGATTTGTTGGGTCTGCCCCTTTGGGTCTATTTATATTGGTATAGATAACGGACACCTACTAGGGCACCCCTATATCTTGCTTTCAGCAAGTCTAACTTCTGACTCGCTCAAGGGGGAGAGCAAGGTGGGCATGCCCATGTGCGTGGGTGGGCACAACCTGTTTTTCTGTTTTTCTTTTATGTTTTCTATTTTTGTTTTCATTAATTTTTGTATTTTTCTATAACTAAAAATATTCTACAAAAACACTCTATAAAAAAATTGGAAAATGTTGAACAAGTATTTGAAAAATATTAATCAAGCATTCAAAAAATGTGGAACAAGTATTTCAAAAAAAGTTGAACGGAAATTTGAAAAACATTTGAACAAGCATTCAGAAAATGTGGACAAAATATTTTAAAAATGTTGAACAAGTTTGAAAAGATGTTGAACAAGTACTTAAAAAATTTGTTAGGTAAGCATTTGGAAAATGTTGAACAAGTATTTGAAAAATGTTAATCAAGCATTCGTAAAATGTTGAACGTGTAGAAAAATTGTTGATCATGTATTAAAAAATGAATCTTTTTGATCATGTATAGAAAAATGTTAATCAAGAACTTTTCAAAAATGTTGAACAAGTATTTAAAAATGTTAAACAAGTATTTGTGAAATGTAAAATGTGTACAGAAAAAATGTTGATCATCTGTTAAAAAATGATGAAAAAATTGATCATGAATATAAAATGTTAATCAAGCATTTGAAAAAAATGTTGAACAAATGTTTGAATAATGTTAATCAAGCATTTGAAAATGCTAAATGTCTATAGAAAAATGTTGACATATATTCAGAAAATATTACATATTGTTATTTGAAAACTGTTAATCAAGCATTTGAGAAAACTTAAAAAAGTGTGTATAGAAAAAATATTGACCAAGTGTTCAAAAAATGTTAGTCTTGTATTTGAAAAATGTAATCAAGCATTTGCAAAATGTTTAAAATGTGTATTAGAAAAAAGGTTGACAATATATTTAAAAAATAGTAAATTTGTATTGAAAAAATGTTAGACAGTTATTAGAAAAATGTTGGTGACATATATGAAAAATGTAGAATGAAATCCAAAGAAACAAAGAAAAATCAATAGAAAAAAACAGAGAAGAAATAAGAAAAGCAAAAGAAACCAAGAAGATAAAAAACCGATGAAAAATGAGAAAGAAAGAAACAAGAACAGAAAAAGGAAACCTAGTAAAAACCAAGAAAGTAATAAAGAAAACCACAAAATAAAGAAAAGAAAAAAATAATGAAAATAGAGAAAAATCAGTGCAAACAAAAGAAAAAACAAAATAAAAAACCTGGAAAAATCGGAGAAGAAACAATGGAAAGCCCGCTGGATTCGAATTAAGTCCGATCTACTAGTTTAGCACGACTGCGCTTCTATCCCAGTGGCAAGCAGCTCATGCAATCACCACTGGAGCAAGTTTTGAATCCCCCAACGTGTTCCCTTTCCTCTCCTTATTTCTTTTAGTGCCCGTTACTATACAATTTGATGCAAGATATCGTTTGGTCTCGCATAATGTGAGATATAGTCACCGCGCACCTACTAGCATACTTCTACCAGCGCTAGTTCCTAACTGGATCGCTCTCTCCTTCATCTGGTTTTCAAACCTTTTAGAAGGTCCATCCTAGTTTCTCTTGTTTCTGCTTCTATTTTTTTTGTTTTTATTCAATGTTATTTGTTTTTTGTCTTTCCTTTCTGTTTTAAAAATTATTATTATTTACAAAACTTATGATTTTTAGTTGAAATTTCAAGTATTTTCAAATTGCCTCATTTTTTAGAAATTCGGGAACATTTTTTAATTCATTTTTTTCTATTTGCAAATAATTGTTCAAATCTATGAACATTGTTTCAAATTCTTGGTATTTTTCCTCTGGCTCCAGTCCTCCAAAAAGCATAGGGTTCCTTTGTTTGTAGCAGGCGCCGTCACTGGTCCGCCTCATCTTCGGTGGCCTTAAGGCCATGGGGCGCGGTAGATCCCGGCACTTATCGGCGGGAGGGCTCCGTTTTTAATCTTTCGTTGAGATTTGTTAGGGTTTGTGTCCTACTCAGGAAGACGAGACGGTGGCGGCTCCCTGGAGATGGAATAAGGTTTTCCCCATCTGGTCCCTGTTCCGGTAGTGCATCTAGCATCATTGGAAGGCATGTGGAGGTGTGTTTTCGGTGGATCTATCTTTGGTGGATCTGCTCGGATGTGGTCAATATTCGTCTACATTTGTGTGTCTTCAGGTTGGATCATTCTGATCTACGCTGCTCTTCATCGGCAATGGTTGATGTTTTGGTGCGCAGGTCCTACGGGCCTGTGCACGACGACTTCCCAACTGTCTACAACAACAAGTTTTGCACAGCTCTGACGATGGAGGGGCGATGATAGCGGTGCGCCTTTGGCTTTGTTCAGTGCTTGTAGTCGACACTAGATGGTCTACGGATTGATGTCTATTTTATTATTTCTCGTCTTCGCTTTACTGCCATGATTGAAGATAAATAGATCAGAAGTTTTCTAAACAAAAAATCATGATTTTTTGGATATTTTTGAATTTTGGATTTTTTAACAAAAATCAAATATTTTTAAAATCTATGTGAACCGATGGTGTGTTCTTTCAATAGAAAATGCTGACTTTTTGACATCAAAGTACTCTTTTGTTGCAAGGTGATTATCATATTATCTTTTACGAGACTATCAACAATCTCTATGGGTGGATGTTCCATGGAAATCCCAGAGTACCCGTGTGATTACCCTAGGTCCGCCACCCAGGCTCGAAGGGATCATATGATATTTCATGCCTAAAAACTTCCGTGTGCAGCCACAAGCCATTATGGGCTCTGGCATAGTTGAGTAAGTTGTGTGACCTCTTTCAGTGGTAGACTAGCAGATGTAGGGGAAAGTAGGTGTACCAGTCTACCGAGAGTAAAGAATAAATACTTCAGAAAGGCTATGTCTCGATCTTCCGATCATGGAGGTGGTTGAGTCTTGTGGGGAAAAGTGCGCAAATCTCTACAGAGTATACAAACTAATCATGGTTAGTTGTGTCCCCGGTTATGGACAGTTTGAGTATCTGGAAGTGAATATTTTGTTAATCTCATCACTCTATTTAATTAATGTATTAGGTTTATTGATTATACTTGGATAATTTTGGGATTTAGTTGGAGGAACCTTCTCAATAATGACATAAACTTGATAGTAAATAAAATTTATTCCTTTGTTGTAGGGAAAAATTAGCTTTATGCAAACTTAACTTAGAGCCTGCACTAGCCAAATATGCATGTAGAAATAGTCTCTTTCATTCATTTGCTCTACAATGTGACTCTGCCAGCATATTCCATGTACTGACCTACACGGTTGCAACGTCTCATGTTGCAGAGTTGTCCGACGAAGAATAAGGTGCGCTAGGTCGTTGTCATGCACTCAATTATGTCGTGGAGTTGATGGACTCATTTATCTTCAAAGCTTCCGTAGTTACTTTACTTAGATGGCCTTCAGCCATATTATTTTTGTAATAAATACTCTTTATGAGGACCTCGATGTAATAAGTGTGTGATTGAACTCTATTATAATTCCTCGAGTACTATGTGTGTCAGCATACTGATCCATGATGACACTTAAGCATAGAGACTTCGATCCATTGGGATCGGGTTGCTACAAGATGGATCAGAGCACACGCTGACTGTAGGACACGACCACTAGGAAAAGCCACATGATACTCTTCTCTATTCATTTCTAATCCTACTCTATTTCTACTCTATAGATGTCGGACCCAGGAACAAGTTCACTCAGCCGGATGACGACACCCCCTTCGGATGACACTTGAAGGAAGTCACAAAGTACCTGAACATCGGTCTACCAAGCTTCACCGGAACCTTCACTGTGACTTTTCTAGAAGAGGAGCGCTGGAGGACTAAAGTTTGTGTACCTGGAAGGACTTTCGCACCAACTACCGAGCCCATCGATTTTACCTTGGATGCACCAACTTGGAGCTTAGGAAAGAGCATGGCAGCCCACATCACCTTTGGACACATCAACTGGGTGAGCTTCAGGTTGGATGCATAGATGCGGAGAGAGTGTGCTTTGTTGTACATCATCTTGATGGACCCGCAGCCTCGTGGTGGGAGAATTTCACCGCCACTTACCCCATTGCTACAGTTACATGGGATCAGTTTCAGCAGGCCTTCCGCACCGCACATGTCTCAGCTGAAGCCATGAGTTTGAAGAAGCGTGAGTTCCGCAACTTATGCCAACGGAGTCGTACAGTGGGGTAGTATGTGGATGAGTTCAGCAAGTTAGCACGCTATGTTGGGAAACGTAGCAATTTCAAAATTTTCCTACAATCACGCAAGATCTATCTAGGATATGCATAGCAACAAGAGGGGAGAGTGTGTCCATGTATCCTCGTAGACCGAAAGCGCAAGCGTTTAGTTAACGCGGTTGATGTGGTAGAACGTCTTCGTGATCCAACCGATCCAAGTACCGAACGTACGGCACCTCCACGTTCAGCACACGTTCAGCTTGATGACGTCCCTCATACTCTTGATCCAGTTGAGGACAAGGGCGAGTTCCATTAGCACGACAGCGTGGCGACGGTGATGATGATGTTACTGGCGCAGGGCTTCGCCTAAGCACTATGACGATATGATCGAGGTGTGTAACTATGGAGGGGGGCACCGCACATGGCTAAGGCAAAACTTGGTGTGTTCTAGGATGCCACTTCCCACGTATATAAAGGAGGGAGGAGGAGGAGTCCGGCCCTAGAGGGGGCGCGCCAAGGGGAGGAGTCCTACTTGGACACCTGGTCCAAGTAGGATTCGCCCTCCCTTTCCTATTCCAACTAGGAGAAGGAAGGAAGGGGGAAGAGGGGAGAAGGAAGGAATGGGGCACCGCCCCCTCCTAGTCCAATTCGGACCAGCCCATGGGGGGCGTGGCCACCCCTTGTAGCTCCTCTCTCTTTTCCACTAAAGCCCATTAAGGCCCATCAACTCCCCGGGGGGTTCTGGTAACCTCCCGGTACTCCAGAAAATACCCGAACTTCTCCGGAACCATTCCGATGTCCGAATATAGCCTTCCAATATATCAGTCTATATGTCTCGACCATTTCGAGACTCCTCGTCATGTCCGCGATCTCATATGGGACTCCGAACAAACTTCGGTCATCAAAACACATAACTCATAATACAAATCATCATCGAATGTTAAGCGTGCGGACCCTACGGGTTCGAAAACTATGTATACATGATCGAGACATATCTCCGATCAATAACCAATAGCGGAACCTGGATTCTCATATTGGCTCCTACATATTCTACAAAGATCTTTATCGGTCAAACAGCATAACAACATGCGTTGTTCCCTTTGTCATCGGTATCTTACTTGCTTGAGATTCGATCGTCGGTATCATCATACCTAGTTCAATCTCGTTACCGGCAAGTCTCTTTACTCGTTCTATAATGCTTAATCCCGCAACTAACTCACTAGACACATTTCTTGCAAGGCTTATAGTGATGAGCATTACCGAGAGGGCCCAGAGATACCTCTCCGAAACACGGAGTGACAAATCCTAATCTCGATCTATGCCAACCCAACAAACACCTTCGGAGACACCTGTAGAGCATCTTTATAATCACCCATTTATGTTGTGACGTTTGATAGCACACAAGGTGTTCTTCCGATATTCTGGAGTTGCATAATCTCATAGTCCGAGGAACATGTGTAAGTCATGAAGAAAGCAGTAACAATGAAACTGTAACGATCATAATGCTAAGCTCATAGATGAGTGTTGTCCATCACATCATTCTCCTAATGATGTGATCCCGTTCATCAAATGACAACACATGTCTATGGTTAGGAAACATAACCATCTTTGATCAACGAGCTAGTCAAGTAGAGGCATACTAGGGAGACTATGTTTTATCTATGTATTCACACATATACTAAGTTTCCGGTTAATACAATTCTAGCATGAACAATAAACATTTATCATGAAATAAGGAAATAAATAATAACTTTATTATTACCTCTAGGTCATATTTCGTTCAGTCTCCCACTTGCACTAGAATCAATAATCTAGATTACAAAGTAATGATTCTAACACCCATGGAGTTTTTGTGCTGATCATGTTTTGCTCGTGGAAGAGGCTTATTCAATGGCTCTGCAACATTCAGATCCATATGTATCTTGCAAATCTCTATGTCTCCCTCCGACACTTGATGACGGATGGAATTGAAGCGTCTCTTGATGTGCTTAGTTCTTTTCTGAAATCTGGATTCCTTCGCCAAGGCAATTGCATCAGTATTGTCACAAAAAAATTTCATTGGACCCGATGCACTAGGTATGACACCTAGATCGGATATGAACTCCATCATCCAGACTCCTTCATTTGCTGCTTCCGAAGCAGATATATACTCCGCTTCACACGTACATCCCGCCACGACGCTTTGCTTGGAACTGCACCAACTGACAGCTCCACCATTCAATAAAAATACGTATCCGGATTGTGACTTAGAGTCATCTAGATCAGTGTCAAAGCTTGCATCGTAACAGTTTACAAGGATCTCTTTGTCACCTCCATAAATGAGAAACATATCCTTAGTCCTTTTCAGGTATTTCAGGATGTTCTTGACCGCTGTCCCGTGCTCCGCTCCGGTATTAGTTTGGTACCTCCCTGCTATACTTATAACAAGGCACACATCAGGTCTGGTACACAGCATTGCATACATGATAGAACGTATGGCTGAAGCGTAGGGTATGACTTTCATTTTCTCTCTATCTTCTGCAGTGGTCGGGCATTGAGTCTGACTCAACTTCACACCTTGTAACACAGGCAGGAACCCTTTCTTTGACTGATCCATTGTGAACTTCTTCAAAATTTTATCAAGGTATGTGCTTTGTGAAAGTCCTATTAAGCGTCTTGATCTATCTCTATAGATCTTGCTGCCCAATATGTAAGCAGCTTCACCGAGGTCTTTCATTGAAAAACTCTTATTCAAGTATCCCTTTATGTTATCCAGAAATTCTATATCATTTCTAATCAACAATATGTCATCTACATATAATATTAGAAATGCTACAGAGTTCCCACTCACTTTCTTGTAAATATAGGCTTCTCCAAAAGTCTGTATGAAACCATATGCTTTGATCACACTATCAAATCGTTTATTCCAACTCTGAGAGGCTTGCACCAGTTCATAAATGGATCGCTGGAGCTTTCACACTTTGTTAACACACTTTGGATCGACAAAACCTTCTGGTTGCATCATATACAACTCTTCTTCCAAAAATCCATTCAGGAATGCAGTTTTGACATCCATCTACCAAATTTCATAATCATAAAATGTGGCAATTGCTAACATGATTCGGACAGACTTAAGCATCGCTACGGGTGAGAAAGTCTCATCGTAATCAACTCCTTGAACTTATCGAAAACCTTTCGCAACAAGTCAAGCTTTATAGACAGTAACATTACCGTCCGCGTCAGTCTTCTTCTTGAAGATCCATTTATTTTCTATGGCTTGCCGATCATTGGGAAAATCCACCAAAGTCGACACTTTGTTCTCATACATGGATCCCATCTCAGATTTCATGGCCTCAAGCCATTTCGCGGAATCTGGGCTCATCATCGCTTCCTCATAGTTCATAGGTTCATCATGGTCTAGTAACATGAATTCCAGAACAGGATTACCATACCACTCTGGTGCTGACTGTACTCTGCAAGACTTGCGAGGTTCGGTAGTAACTTCATCCGAAGTTTCATGATCATCATCATTAGCTTCCTCACTAATTGGTGTAGGAATCACTAGAACTGATTTCTGTGATGAACTACTTTCCAATTCAGGAGAAGTTACAATTACCTCATCAAGTTCTACTTTCCTCAGAGTCACTTCTTTCGAGAGAAACTCCTTCTCTAGAAAGGATCTATTTTTAGCAACGAATATCTTGCCTTCGGATCTGTGATAGAAGGTGTACCCAATAGTTTCCTTTGGGTATCCTATGAAGACGCACTTCTCCGATTTGGGCTTGAGCATATCAGGTTGAAGCTTTTTCACATAAGCATCTCAGCCCCAAACTTTAAGAAATGACAGCTTTGGTTTCTTGCCAAACCACCGATCATAAGGCGTCGTCTCAAAGGATTTTGCTGGTGCCCTATTTAAAGTGAATGCAGTCGTCTCTAAATCATAACCCCAAAACGATAGCGGTAAATCAGTAAGAGACATCATAAATCGCACCATATCCAATAAAGTATGCTTACGACGTTCGGACACACCATTTCGCTGTGGTGTTCCAGGTGGCGTAAGTTGTGAAACTATTCCACATTGTTTCAAATGAAGACCAAACTCATAACTCAAATATTCACCTCCACGATCAGATCATAGAAACTTTATTTTCTTGTTACGATGATTTTCCACTTCACTCTAAAATTCTTTGAACTTTTCAAATGTTTCAGACTTGTGGTTCATTAAGTAGATATACCCATATCTGCTCAAATCATCTGTGGAGGTAAGAAATTAACGAACCCGCCACAAGCCTCAACACTCATTGGACCACATACATTGGTATGTATTATTTCCAATAAGTCAGTATCTCATTCCATTGTTACGGAGAATGGAGTTTTAGTCATCTTGCCCATGAGGCACGGTTCGCAAGCACCAAGTGATTCATAATCAAGTGATTCCAAAAGCCAATCAGCATGGACTTTCTTCATGCGCTTTACACTGATATGACCTAAACGCAGTGCCACAAATAAGTTGCACTATCATTATCAACTTTGCATCTTTTGTCTTCAATATTATGAATATGTGCATCATCACAATCGAGATTCAACAAAAATAGACCACTCAGCAAGGGTGCATGACCATAAAAGATATTACTCGTATAAATAGAACAACCATTATTCTCTGATTTAAATGAATAACCGTCTCGCATCAAACAAGATCCAGATATAATGTTCATGCTCAACACTGGCACCAAATAACAATTATTCAGGTCTAAAACTAATCCCAAAGGTAGATGTAGAGGTCGCCAGCCGACGGTGATCACATCGACCTTGGAACCATTTCCCACGTGCATCATCACCTCGTCCATAGCAAATCTTCATTTAATCCGTAGCCCCTATTTCGAGTTGCAAATATGAGCAACAGAACCAGTATCAAATTCCCAGGCGCTACTACGAGCATTAGTAAGGTACACATCAATAACATGTATATCAAATATACCTTTCACTTTGCCATCCTTCTTATCCGCCAAATACTTGGGGCAGTTCCGCTTCCAGTGACCAGTCCCTTTGCAGTAGAAGCACTCAGTTTCAGGCTTAGGTCCAGACTTGGGTTTCTTCTCCTGAGCAGCAACTTTCTTGCCGTTCTTCTTGAAGTTCCCTTTCTTCCCTTTGTCCTTTTTCTTGAAACTAGTGGTCTTGTTGACCATCAACACTTGATGCTCCTTTTTGATTTCGGCCTCTGCAACTTTTAGCATTGCGAAGAGCTCGGGAATTGTCTTGTTCATCACTTGCGTATTATAGTTCATCACGAAGCCTTTATAGCTTGGTGGCAGTGATTGAAGAACTCTGTCAATAACACTATCATCAGGAAGATTAACTCCCAGCTGAGTCAAGTGGTTATGATACCCATAAAATTTGAGTATATGTTCACTGGCAGAACTATTCTCCTCCGTCTTGCAGTTATAGAACTTGTTGGAGACTTCATATCTCTCAAC
Organism: Triticum dicoccoides; assembly: GCF_002162155.2. Lineage (NCBI taxonomy): Eukaryota > Viridiplantae > Streptophyta > Magnoliopsida > Poales > Poaceae > Triticum > Triticum dicoccoides. Next base: position 511,447,414 of record NC_041383.1, read on the forward strand.
TCGGGCATTTGCTTGAAATATTAACTTCAACTCTTGGAACATCTCATATGCTCCATGACGTTCAAAACGTCATTGAAGTCCCGATTCTAAGACGTAAAGCGTGGCACATAGAACTATCGAGTAGCATCAACTTTGCTTTGCCAGACGTTCTTAACGTCATCAGTAGTGTCTGCAGCAGGCCTAGCACCTAGCGGTGCTTCCAGGACGTAATTCTTCTATGCAGCAATGAGGATAATCCTCAAGTTACGGACCCAGTCCGTGTAATTGCTACCATCATCTTTCAACTTAGCTTTCTCTAGGAATGCATTAAAATCCAAAGGAACAGTAGCACGGGCCATTGATCTACAATAACATAGACATGTAAAAATAACTATCAGGACTAAGTTCATGATAAATTAAAGTTCAATTAATCATATTACTTAAGAACTCCCACTTAGATATACATCCATCTAGTCATCTAAATGATCAGGTGATCCAAATCAACTAAACCATGTCCGACCATCACGTGAGATGGAGTAGTTTTCAATGGTGAACATCACTATGTTGATCATATCTACTAAATGATTCACATTTGACCTTTCGGTCTCAGTGTTCCAAGGCCATATATGCATATGCTAGGCTCGTCAAGTTTAACCCGAGTATTCTGCGTGACCAACACTGGCTTGCACCTGTTGTATGTGAACTTAGAGCTTATCACACCCGATCATCACATGGTGTCTCGGCACGACGAACATTAGCAATGGTGCATACTCAGGGAGAACACTTATACCTTGAAATTTAGTAAGGGGTCATCTTATAATGCTACCGCCGTACTAAGCAAAATAAGATGCATAAAAGATAAACATCACATGCAATCAAAATATGTGACATGATATGGCCATCATCATCTTGTGCTCATGATCTCCATCACTGAAGCATCGTCATGATCTCCATCATCACCGGCGCGACACCTTGATCTCAATCGTAGCATCGTTGTTGTCTCGCCAACTATTGCTTCTACGACTATCGCTATTGCTTAGTGATAAAGTAAAACAATTACATGGTGATTGCATTGCATACAATAAAGTGACAACTATATGGCTCCTGTCAGTTGCCGATAACTCTGTTATAAAACATGATCATCTCATACAACAATTTATATCACGTCATGTCTTGACCATATCACATCACAACAAGCCCTACAAAAACAAGTTAGACGCTCTATACTTTGTTGTTGCACATTTTACGTGGTTGCTACGGGCTTCTAGCAAGAACTGTTCTTACCTACGCATCAAAACCACAACGTTTTTCGTCAAGTGTGTTGTTTTAACCTTCAACAAGGACTGGTCATAGTCAAACTCGATTCAACTAAAGTTGGAGAAATAGACACCCGCCAGCCACCTATGTGCAAAAGCACGTCTGTAGAACAAGTCTCATGAACGCGGTCATGTAATGTCGGTCCGGCCGCCTTCATCCTACAATACCGCCGAATCAAAGTAAGATGTTGGTGGTAAGCAGTATGACTATTATCATCCACAACTCTTTGTGTTCTACTCCTGCATAAAACATCTACGCATAGACCTGGCTCTGATACCACTATTGAGAAACGTAGTAATTTCAAAAAAATTCTACGATCACGCAAGATCTATCTAGGAGATGCATATCAATAAGAGGGGAGAGTGTGTCCACATACCCTCGTAGACCGAAAGCGGAAGCATTCAGCAGTTGATGTAGTCGAATGTCTTCGCGATCCAACCGATCCAAGTACCAAACATACGGCACCTCCGTGTTTAGCACATATTCAGCTCCATGACGTCCCTCGTACTCTTGATCCAGTTGAGGACTAGGGTTAGTTCTGTCAGCATGACGGCGTGGCGACGATGATGATGATGTTACCGGCACAGGGCTTTGCCTAAGCACTATGGTGATATGATCGAGGTGTGTAACTGTGGAGGGGGGCACCGCACACGGCTAAGGAAAAACTTGGTGTGTTCTAGGATGCCCCCCTGCCCCCGAATATAAAGGAGGGAGGAGGAGGAGGCCGGCCCTAGAAGGGGCGCGCCAAGGGGGAGTCCTACTTGGACCCCGATCCAAGTAGGATTCGCCCTCCCCCCTTTCCTATTCCAACCAGGAGAAGGAAGGAAGGGGGAGAGGGGAGAAGGAAGAAGGGGGCGCTGCCCCCTCCTAGTCCAATTCGGACCAGCCCATGCGGGGCGCGTGGCCACCCCTTGCGGCTCCTCTCTCCTTTTCCCTAAAGCCCATTAAGGGCCATCAACTCCCTGGGGGGTTCCAGTAAGCTCCCGGTACACTAGAAAATACCCGAACTTCTCTGAAACCATTCTGATGTCCGAATATAGCCTTCCAATATATCAATCTTTATGTCTCAACCATTTTGAGACTCCTCGTCGTCTCTGTGATCTCATCCGGGACTCCAAACAAAATTTTGTCATCTAAATACATAACTCATAATACAAATCGTCATCGAACGTTAAGCGTGCGGACCCTACGGGTTCGAGAACTATGTAGACACGATCGAGACATATCCCCAATCAATAACCAATAGCAGAACCTGGATGCTCATATTGGCTCCTACATATTCTATGAAGATCTTTATCGGTTAAACCGCATAACAACATATATTGTTCCCTTTGTCATCGGTATGTTACTTGCTCGAGATTCGATTGTCCGTATCATCATACCTAGTTCAGTATCGTTACCAGCAAGTCTCTTTACTCATTCCATAATGCTTCATCTTGCAACTAACTCATTAGTCACATTGCTTGCAAGGCTTATAGTGATGAGCATTACCGAGAGGGCCCAGAGATACCTCTCTGAAACACAGAGTGACAAATCCTAATATCGATCTATGCCAACCCAACAAACACCTTTGGAGGCACCTATAGAGCATATTTATAATCACCCATTTACATTGTGATATTAGATAGCACACAAGGTGTTCCTCCGGTATTCGAGAGCTGCATAATCTCATAGTCTGAGGAACATGTATAAGTCATGAAGAAAGCAGTAGCAATGAAATTGTAATGATCATAATGCTAAGCTAACGGATGGGTCTTGTCCATCACATCATTCTCCTAATGATGTGATCCCATTCATCAAATGACAACACATGTCTATGGTTAGGAAACATAACCATCTTTGATCAACGAGCTAGTCAAGTAGAGGCATACTACGGACACTATGTTTTGTCTATGTATTCACACATGTACTAAGTTTCCGGTTAATACAATCTAGCATGAATAATAAACATTTATCATGAAATAAGGAAATAAATAATAACTTTATTATTGCCTCTAGGCCATATTTCCTTCATGCTATGCCCCAGATGATGTGGCTACAGATGCCGCGAAGCAGGAGAAATTTCTTGAGGGACTCAATGATGAGTTGAGTATGCATTTGATGGTGGCAACCTTCAACAACTACCAGGATCTGGTAGACATGGCCCTCATGATTGAAGCCAAGCAGCAGCAAATGGATAACCGCAAGTGGATGTATGGACAGGGAAAGTATAACACTGGAGCTCAGCGGAAGTCTCACTATTCCCCGTACTCGAGAGGACACGCTCATCATAACCATGGAGGTCATTCGCACAATGGAGGAAGTTCACAGAACCATAGTGGCCCTAAGAATGGTAATGGGAATGGAGGAAGCAACAGTCAGAGCCGTTCCAACCCCACGACACCCGCCAAGAAAGATCTGAGTCACATTACCTGTTTCAAGTGCGGGAAGACCAGACACTACGCCATTGAATTTCTTGAGGCGAAGAATGGAAATTGCAATGGAAGCTCTGTAAAGAAGCCCAACCCTTTCACCAGAGGTCAGGTGAATCACGTCAGTGTGGAGGAAATTGAGGAGCAACCCGACGTAGTTGTCGGTAAGTTTTTGATAAATGCATTTACATCCCTTGTTCTTTTTGACACTGGTGCATCGCATTCATTCATATCAAGGGGATTTGTGTACAAGTTTAAGTTGCCAACAGTAGCCCTTAAGTAACCTATGTTAGTGAGTTCCCCAGGAGCAGAGTATATGGCTAGTCGGGGATGTTATCAGTTGCCATTAACCATAGGTAGACACGTTTTCCCCACAGACCTCATTATCCTGGAATCACAAGGATTGGATGTGATCCTAGGCATGGATTGGCTATCCAAGTATGAGGGAAACATCGATTGTGCTAGTAAATCGATTCTTCTCACCACCCTAGGGGGAAAATGGATCAAGTATGTGTCTAGGCATGCGCCGAGGAGAACTCAGGTGAATTCCCTTTCAGGAGTTGTTCAGGAACAAGTACCAGTTGTGAAGGATTATCCCGGTGTATTTTCGGAGGAATTACTAGGCATGCCACCCGACTGAGACATTGAGTTTCTGATCGAGTTGTTGCCAGGCACATGACCAATATCCAAGAGACCGTATTGGATGCCCACCAATGACCTGGAGGAAATTAAGAAGCAGATTAAGGAGTTATTGGAGAAAGGTTATATTCTACCAAGCTCATCACCTTGGGGAGCCCTAGTGCTTCTAGTTGAGAAGAAGGATGGATCCTTGAAGATGGTTGTTGATTACTGCGCGTTAAATGAGGTGATGATCAAGAATAAATACCCTCTATCGATGATCAATGATTTGTCTGACCAGCTGCAGGGAGCTAAATTTTTCTCCAAGATCAATCTTAGGTCAGGTTATCACCAGCTGAAGATCCGAGAGCATGATATACCTAAGACAGCTTTTACCACAAGGTATGGGCTTTATGAGTACACAGTTATGTCATTTGGTTTGACTAATGCCCCTACCTATTTTATGAGTATGATGAACAAGGTGTTCATGGAGTTCTTGGACAAGTTCGCCGTGGTGTTCATTGACGATATATTGGTCTACTCGAAGAATGAAGAAAAGCACAAGGAACATTTACGCTTGGTTCTCAAGAAGCTCAAGGAACATCAGTTATATGCCAAGTTCAGAAAATGTGAGTTTTGGTTGAAGGAAGTCGGATTTCTCGGACATGTTATATCCGGAGAAGGAATAGTAGTAGACCCTACCAAGGTTGCAACCGTCACTGAGTGGTTGGCACCCACCTCAGTTGGAGAGATACACGGTTTCCTTGGACTGGCAGGTTATTATCGGAGGTTTATTGAGAATTTCTCCAAGATCGTGAAGCCCATGACGGAGTTATTGAAGAAAGACACCAAGTTTAAATGGACTGAGAATTGTGAGGCCAGTTTTTAGGAGTTGAAGAAACATTTGGTTACAGCCCCAATGCTGATTCTCCCGAATATACGCAAGGATTTCCAAGTATATTGCAACACTTTTCGTCAAGGACTTGGAGGCGTTCTTATGCAGGAAGAAATAGTTGTTTCATATGCCTCACGTCAGCTTCGACCTCATGAGTTGAATTATGCCACACATGATTTGGAGTTAGCAGCCGTAGTGCATGCGCTCAAGACCTGGAGACACTTTCTCATCGGAAACTGTTGTGATGTTTACACGGATCTTAAGAGTTTGAAATACATCTTCACGCAGAAGGAGTTGCACCTCAGGCGGAGGAGATGGTTGGAGTCATAAAGGATTATGACATGAGATTGCATTATCACCCAGGAAAGGCCAATGTCATAGCTGATGCTTTGAGCCACAAGAGTCATGTTAACACGCTCATGACCGGAGGATTAGCCCGGGACACTATAGGAATCTGGTACTTTGCCATCAGCCATGGCAGACGGCAAAGGCTAGGATGGCGGACGGCAAAGGCCTTTGCCGTCCGCCGCGGACGGCAAATAGCGACGGCAAAGACAGGGTCGGCAAAGGCCTTCTTTGCCGTCTGTTTTTTGCAGCGGACGGCAAAGAGGCCTTTCCGTCAGTGGCGGACGGCAAAGGGCACGACTCTTTACCATCTGCTGGCAGACGGCAAAGGGCACGGCTCTTTGCCATCTGCTGGCAGACGGCAAAGGCTGCAGGCTCTTTGCCATCTGTTGGCAGATGGGAAAGAGACCAAATAGGCATTAATTCTGTTTCTTCTTATATCAATTCATTTTCACAGAAAATCAAACACAATCAAACACAGACTATATGTATGACCAATATAGCATATCCAACACATATTACCAATACTCATGAACACATATATATCCAACACATTTCCATGAACACATATCCAACACATGTTACCAATATATAGTCATGAACACATATATATCCAACACATATCCATGAACACATATCCAACAAATATTACAAGGAATGATCTAAAACTAAATATCTATTTCCCTAAAAACTATCTTATTACTAAGATCTTCTCTGGATCTTCTTCTTTTCTTCCAACCTGCATAACAAAAACACTAAGAAAGAGAGAATGGGTTAGGAGTAGAAATGTAGCATTTCACTTGGTGAAATGCAATGTTGTAGGAGCCAGTACTTGAGATCAAGATAATCTTAGTTAAGATCCTGATTTTCAAAGTGATCTTAATTAGAAAGCCAAATAGAGTAAACCAATACCAAAGAGCCAAAGAAGAGAACCAGCCAAGGACCCAATCAAGAAGCCACCACAATTAGCAGTAAGTTAAATGCCAACACAAAGACCACTATCAGTACTAGCTCCAGGAATTAAGCCAACTAAAAACTAGTGATTAAAGCCAAAGATTAGACTTCATCACCACAATCAGTTTTGTCTACTAACAATAGGTACATGTCAATGTGCAACGCCAAAAACAAAGCTCCAGGAGGAGATATACATCACAACCAGCCAACCAGACCAAGTCCCAACACATCCAACCACCAGCAGCTTAGAAGAGATAACTATTAAGCAGAGCTACAGAAGACCTCAAGGTATACTTGAGGGATTATGTGCTCAGGCAGCCTGGAAGTGCCAGGGCTAGTTCATCACAGCACAGGGATAGTCACATGTAAATTAAGCCTAAGAGAGGGGGGCTCAGACCAGCATCACTGCCCAAATCAGATGTAGTATCTGTCTTATCAGTAGAAAACTAGGAAAGTAACAGCCAAAACCAAGTATAGTATCTGTTCATAGGCTATTAGAAAGAGACAAATAGGACTAGTCAAACCAAGTGGTATCTGTTCATATCAGTATTAGAAGTAAAATAACTAAGAACAAGTGAGTATCCGTTCATGAGTAAAGTAACTGACCAAAGTAACAACTCCAGGATCAACTACACAGAACAGAGCAGTACAGGAGTATATATACTTCACAAATACACATAGATGGTCACTGACCAAGACCCTGACACAGCAAGAATCCATCACAGAGAGCTCCAATACAAGTTGACGCTCATCTACAGCAGCTAACCACAGCTAATAGAGCCTCACATCCAACAAGATCAAGAGCTATGCATTAGAGAGATCAGGAGGGGAGCAAGGAAAAGATCACCAAAAGGAGTTGTAGCCGAAGCAGGATGCAGCCACACCATCACTATGGTGTGACTAGCATCACAACCAACACCACCACAATAAGCCGGAGCTTGCCAGAGAGCACCACAACGGCGGCGCCTGTGAGAGCACGGGCACGAAGGCGCCAACTAGGGGCACCGCAGCACGGAGGCGCCACCCGGGGGCACCACCGCGCCACGGCACATCCAGCACCGCCAGAGGATCCTCACGGCGACCGGACCTAAATGCGGTCCGTCCACTTTGGTTGCACATGCCAAATCAGCGATGAATGAGCTACTTTTCTCGCATAGCAAGCAAACACTCCATTCAATAGAAGAAAGGCCGGTTTTACAGAAGCAAAGATTAAAGGTAGAGTGTTCAGAAGCAATGAATGATCGATTTGGCATAAGCAGGACCAAACCAAAACCATGGCAGAAACTAAATTGACAACACATGATGATGCCTCCGAAGTAGATAAGGACAACACAAGTTTTACCTATACACAACACAACGATCACTATACGAAATAGTAAGCATTTATAGTTTCCTTGTGTTTGATTGATTGACACTCATTATTAACAAGGCAAGTTAAATCCCTGCAGCATATGTAGTAAGGACCCTATCAAATCGAGCTAACCACGGCAGCCCTCAAGCAGAGTAAACCGATTTATGGCACAATTATAGAAGTGAACAACTGAGTCCTCCTCAACCATTATTGCATATGCAGCAAAAACAAGATTGATAATTTTTCTTGTTTGGTTTAGAACTTGAGTGGACGGGTGCAAGGCAGGAAAAGAAGAAATCCAAGAGGGGCGGAGAGGAGAAGGGGCGGACCTGGATGGCGTTGGGGCAGTGGTGGAGCTGCGTCCTCCACGGCGTCCTTCCCGTCCATGGCGTCCTTCCCGTCCATGGCTTCCCGGCGTGATGGATCTGTGAGGGAGAGGAGACGCGACGCGACGCGGTGAGAAAGAGAGGGATGGATGTGACGAGGAGGAGTGAAGAGACTCACCTGAGTCACCGGAGAAACACCGGAGCCACGCCGGCGATGTGGTGGCCGAAACCCTAGCCGAAGGGGAGGGTCACGCGTGGTCGCTAGAGGACGCGCGAGTCAGATCTGGTCGGAGGGGATGGAGGAGCGGGGCGAGGGGGTCATGTGGGTGTGCTGGGCGGCGTCGAATCCCGTCGGAGCTCGCCGAAATCGGCCGCCGTAGGTGCTCGCGCGAGGGAGAGGGAGAGACGAGCGGGAGAGAGAGAGAGGAGGTGGGGATCAACGATTTTCTTTGTACCCGCAAAAAAAGAGATAGCCCCACCTCTTTGCCGTCCGCCAGCACATGGTAAAGATTCTTTGCCATCTGCTGGCAGACGGCAAATAATTGGCTGATGGCAACTGGCATCTTTGCCGTCTGTCAGTTCTTTGCCGTCTGTTTTTTGCAAGCAGACAGCAAAGTGCCTCTTTGCCGTCCGCCAGCTGATGGCAAAGAACTGGCAGACGACAAATAAGCTGATTCCAGTAGTGGGAGTTAGACGATGATCTCCGAGAACTTTGCTTGGAGATAGTTTCGAGAGGTTATATTGCGGCACTGGAAATTCAGTCCACTTTGCTGGGAAAGATCCGAGAAGCCCAGAAGATGGACAAGGAAATTGCAGAGATAAAGGAGAGGATGAGTAAAGGAAAGACTAAAGGTTTTCGTGAGGATGAGCACGAAACTTTATGGTTTGAGGATCATATCTATGTGCCTAATGACCCTGCGATCAGGAAGTTAATTCTTCAGGAGGCTCATGATTCACCTTACTCGATTCACCTAGGTAACACCAAGATGTATCTGGACTTGAAGGAGAGTTTCTGGTGGACAAGAATGAAGAAGGACATTGCCGAGTATGTAGCAGCATGCGACATATGTTAGAGAGTTAAAGCAGAACATCAGAAACCAACAGGGTTATTTCAGCCTTTCCCGATACCCAAATGGAAGTGGGATAAACTTGGGATGGATTTCATCACCAGATTACCAGGACTCTTTCAGGTTATGATTCCATCTGGGTTGTAGTTGATCGCTTGACCAAGGTAGCCCATTTCATCCCCGTGAAAACAACTTATACGAGCGCTAAGTTGGGGAAGATATACATGACCAGGATCATATGTCTGCATGGAGTTCCAAGGACCATCGTATCAGATAGATGAACACAGTTTACTTCAAAGTTTTGGAATCAGTTGCATGAAACTTTGGGTACCAGGCTAGAGTTCAGTACAACCTTTCATCCGCAGACAGATGGGCAGACCAAGAGAGTCAACCAGATTCTGGAGGACATGTTGAGAGCTTGTGCGCTAGATTATGGGTCTAGTTGGGATGATAATTTACCCTATGCAGAGTTCTCATATAACAACAGTTATCAAGTCAGTTTGAAGATGGCCTCTTTCGAAGCTTTGTATGGAAGGAGGTGCAGTACACCACTGTTGTGGGATGAAGTTGGAGATCGACAGTTGTTCGGACCAGATTTAATCAGAGATTCTGAGAAGTTCAAGTTGATTCGTGATAGACTCAATATAGCCCAGTCCAGACAAAAGATCTATACCGATACTAAATGTAAGGAGGTAACCTATGAATTCGGAGATAGAGCATATCTTCGTGTATCCCCACTTTGAGGAGTTAAATGAAATTTGGAGTCAAAGGAAAGTTAGCACCACGTTTTGTGGGACCATACAGAGTTTTGGAACGTATGGGTGAAGTTGCCTACAAGTTGAAATTACCCGGAAGTTTGTCAGGAGTTCATGATGTGTTTCATGTTTCCCAGTTGAAGAAGTGCCATGCTGAGATGGTTGATATCCCTTTGAGAGATACAGTGCCACTAGAAGCGATTCAGTTGGAGAGGGACCTGACATATGAGGAGAAACCCGTTAAGATTCTTGAGTTTGCCAGCCGAGTTACTCACAGCAGAGTCATCAAGTTTTGCAAAGTTCAGTGGAGTCACCATACCGTGGAGGAAGCCACCTGGGAGCGCAAAGAAGACCTACGCAAGGACCACCCACACATTTTTGCTGACCATCCCGAATCTCGAGGGCGAGATTCATCTTAAGGGGGGTAGGTTTGTAACATCCCAATTTTCAATTTGGATGTTATTCATAGATCATACACATGCATCCATGATTTATGCATTTTGTTTCATTTGTTTTAGTTGCATTTTGATCCAAGAGACCTTAAGCAAATCAAGGACCAATTTGAGAGAGTTGGAGGTTCCACAAAAAGTCCATTTTTCTTTATCAAAATTTGGTAAATTGGATCAAATTGTTTTTCAAAATTATTTTCCAATTATTTCGAAATAAAGAGACAATATAAAAGGACTTCTTCAAAAATAACAAAGAAATATTGGAAATTGAATTTTGAATTTTTTGGATATTTCATTTGATTTTATTTGCTAGTTTATTTATTTGTTTGCAGAGTAATTGAAACTATAATGTTTGTTTTTAGTTTAGGCATTTAGGCCCAGAAAAATGTTCACTAGGTCATTAATAAGACCATATTAATATGTTAGTTTTTCTGGTAGTTTTAGATTTTTATTTATTTTAGTTTAGTGCGCTTTTGTCTCTGTGAAAAATTGTTTTGGAAAAAAACTACTCCGCTGCCGAACTGGGCCGACCCAGCACCCCGCCAGGCCAAGGCCTAGCCAGCCCACCTCGCCCGACAGACTCCGTCCTGGAGTCCGGCCGATGCCTGCCACCGCCGCCGCCGTCGTGTCCGGGTCGGCCATGCCACCCCGCCGCCTGGCCCCTTCCCCAAGCTGCCGCCCCCCAGCACCTATAAAATCCGAGCCCCCCAGCTCTCTTCTCCTCAAGCCGTCGTCGTCGTCGCACTTCACCGCCCGCGATGCAAGCCGCCGCCCGTGCCGCACTCCACCATCATCGCCGCTCGCCGATGCCGCCGCCCCGCAAGCTGCTGAGGCCGCTGGAGTCGCTGAAGCCCGCAGCCACCGCTGTCTGCCTCGCCACCATCGATAACCGCCACCGGCGGTAGATCCCACTGCCCTCGACCGTCCGATCTGGACCCAACGGTCCATATCTCTTTTTGTTTTTATTCAAAGCGTTTTTCTTATTTAGCGGACGTCCGTCCGTTAGTCTTTGGTAGCGAACGTTTTCGTTCGTTTAGTTTCTGTAGAGAACGTTCATTCGTTAGATTTTTCTTTTTCTGTTATTTTTCTGCCAGGGACCTATTCATTGTTTTATTTACAGTTTAGTCCATACGTTTCAAACTAGCACATTTTTTTGCTCGTTTGTCCGAATTCGATGAAACCAACGCCAAAATCTTCAGAGTGATCTCATCTATCCAGTAAACCAACTTGAACATGTTTTTAAAATTTTAAAATTTGAATTTTTCAGATTTGAATTTGAACTTCTTTTGGTTGTATCTTGAGTTTTGTAGCTTAGCAAATCACCTGTACCTTCTGTGAAGATCTAATCCACATAAATAAAATACTATTAAAATTTGTTTTCTGTTTAGATTAGTTATTTGCTTGTGTCGAGTTTTCTGGATCTTTTCTTTGTTTTCTCTTTGCATCTTTTGTTTGAGTGCTTATGTATGCTATTGTTTGTTTACAATAGATTTTCCAGAGTGCGAAGCTTGTTACTATGAGTCCCTAGAGTTTTCCGATCATCAGCAAGGCAAGTTACACTTCAATCATACTCTTTCAATACCCAATTTTTACTATGCATTTGTATCACCCTCAAGGATTTGCATGAGTAGGATTGGGAACATGTGGTTTGGTTGTAGTTCATGAGGTAGGAACATATTACCTTTGATTACCCCGGGAATATATGTTATGCTCATATATTGCTTAGCCATGCTCGTAGACGGGATTGGTTCTTGAGATTCATGTAAGCTGTGAGAGATAATAATTTTTGGACAACATAAGGTGGTAACTTCAATACACATCTGGGTGGATTGTTTGGGGCACCTAGAGAAACCAGTGCGTGCCCATGGAAATCCCGGAGTACCCGTGTGATTACCCTAGGTCTGCCACCCAGGCTCAAAGGGATCATATGATATTTCATGCCTAGAAACTTCCGTGTGCATCCACAAGCCATTATGGGCTCTGGCATAGTTGAGTAAGTTGTGTGACCTCTTTCAGTGGTAGACTAGCAGATGTAGGGGAAAGTAGGTGTACCGGTCTACCCAGAGTAAAGAGTAAATACTTCGGAAAGGCTATGTCTTGATCTTCCGATCATGGAGGTGGTCGAGTCTTCTGGGGAAAAAGTGTGCAAACCTCTGCAGAGTGTACAAACTAATCATGGTTAGCCGTGCCCCGGTTATGGACAATTTGAGTATCTGGAAGTGAATATTTTGTTGATCTCATCACTCTATTTAATTAATGTATTGGGTTTATTGATTATACTTGGATAATTTTGGGATTAAGTTGGAGGAACCTTCTCAATAATGACATACACTTGGTAGTAAAAAAAGTATTCCTTTGTTGTAGGGAAAAATTAGTTTTATGCAAACTTAACTTAGAGCCTCCACCAGCCAAATATGCATGTAGAAATAGTCTCTTTCATTCATTTGCTCTACAGTGTGACTCTGCCAGCATATTCCATGTGCTGGCCTACACAGCTGCAACATCTCATGTTGCAGAGTTTTCCGACAAAGAATAAGGTGCGCTAGGTCGTTGTCATGCACTCAGTTATGCCGTGGAGTTGATGGAATCATTTATCTCGAAGCTTCCGCAATTACTTTACTTAGATGGACTTCAGCCATATTATTTTTGTAATAAATACTCTTTATGAGGACCTTGATGTAATAAGTGTGTGATTGAACTCTGTTATAATTCCTTGAGTACTGTGTGTGTCAGCATACCGATCCAGGGATGACACTTCAGCATAGAGACTTCGATCCATTGGGATCAGGTCGCTACACAAGGTGATATATATCATTAAAAACTGTTTGTGAAAGACTGAAAATGCGACCACCATTCATCATTGTCTCTATCACCTTGGTATTCTCGGAGTTCACCTCTATGAGGTTACACCCAACTATAGTTGCTAAATTGAGAACAAATTGTAAGACCAGTGCCTCGTCCATAAACACATCTCCACACCAATCAATTTCCCTGCTTCCCGTCATGACGTATCTGCTATTCGAGTCTCTGATGATAGTACCATACGAGCCCTTGAGTAACTGTGGGTCAAAAGCCCCATCGATGTTTAGCTTCACATAGTTGCTCCTTGGTGTTTCCCAGCCATGTTGCTTGATCGTCGCCTTTGCATCACTCGCCATAGTATAATTAGAAACCAAAACTCTGATTGCCATTGCTATGAACTTAGGTTTCTAGACCTTTCATTATGCACTAACTTTCACCACTCCACCATAAAATACTAGGAACCAATAGCAATTATTTCTGTTGAATTTCCCAAACCAAGGACCACACATTCTTCAGCTGGTTGTAAAAATAAATATTCTATCACAGTTTCTCCTGCATGATCCACAGCGCATGCTTCAATACCAAAGTCCAAACCCAGTAACTGCCATTACTCTTTAGCTTTTGCAAAAGTGAATAACATATGCTTGGTATTCTCCGCTCTATACCTAGGACATTGCCCGTTGACTTTTATATGTCTGTTGTCCAAGGTCATCCGACATGGTAGCCATCCTAACAAAGTTCACCAGAGGAAATTTTAACCTTGGCAAGACAACTTAAACTCCAGATCGCCCCCCATATTGGTGAATTCCATGAGGGTCCAACTATATTTTCTCCTGATATTTTATGTCCATATTGGTTGTGCCACTCCATAAAGTATGTCAATCTCATTGAGAATCTATCGTTTTTGCACAAGTTCCATGCTACGAAGTCTGACATATCAAATTCGGATAACAGGACCGCAAGGATCCGCGCCACATCCACTTGCTAGAATGTTTGAGAAGCCAATTCAAAACATGTGCATGAATTGAAAAATATCCTAAAAATTCAAAAATTGTTCATGACTTACAAAAGAGTTTATTGATTCATAAAATGTTTGTTGATTTAAAAAATGATCATTCATTCTAAAATAAATTTTGTTAAATAAAAAATCATGAATTTCCAAAATTGCTCCACCAAACAATTTCCAAAAAAATGTTCATCGATTTTAGAAATATTCGCCTATTAAAGAAAAATGTTTTAAAAAAGTTTCACAATAAAAAAATGTTTACAAATAATATAAAATGTTCATGATTTTAGAAAATATTTGATAATTTGGTAAAATGTTCATGAATTTGAAAAATGTTCACATTTTCAGATATATTCACGAGTATAAATTGTTTCCATGATTTCACGAAAATGAGAGTGGTAGTGTACTTTAGTGATGCAACAAAATGTGGTCATGGCCATTGGAGAATATGAATTTTTTTTCTGTTGCAATGCACGGGCTGTTTTCCTAGTCTTCTCCAAAAGAAACAATCAAGTGCTACTACTAGTTGTGCATGCGTGCGGGTCTCGGCGGAAAGGACCCATAGGCCCAGAGATCCAGGATTAGGGTTCCACACGTGAAATCCGTCTTGGTGTAACTTCAAGTTGTGAGTATTCGTCAGGGGATCCTATTTCACCGTATCTCTTTATGCTTGCAATGGAGGGCCTTTCGTGCCTTTTAAAATCAAGAGTTCAGTCGTCTCTGGGTGGCGTTCAAGTGGCTGCATCGGCCCCGCTGGTGAACCATTTGTTGTTTGCAGACGACAATTTGTTATTTTTTAAAGCAACTAGAGAGAGTGCAGAAGAGGTTACCGCTTTGTTGGAAACATATGCTAGAGCTTTTGGTCGACGGATTAATAGGGAGAAGTCAGCAATTTTCTTTAGTAAGGGATGTCTCGAGGAGATTCGGAAAGTGGTTAAGAATATTTTAGGTGTGCCCAATTAGCAACTTAGTGAGAAGTACTTGGGAATGCCAGCGGATGTGGGGCATGAAAGAATGGAGCATTCAATTATTTTGAAACAAAGATTACAAAGAAATTTCAAGGTTGGATGGCAAAGGTGTTGTCTTCGGTCGGAAAGGAGGTATTGGTAAACTTTATTGCACAAGTTGTCCCTATTTCCTCAATGTCATGCTTTAAACTACCAAGAGGGTTGTGTGCTCATCTTACATCTATGATTAGATCCTTCTGGTGGGGTAGTAAAAGGGAACAAAGGAAGCTATATTGGATGTCATGGGACACTATGTGCATGCCAAAATATATGGGTGGTCTACGCTTCATAGATCTCAATTTTTTTAACTTGGAACTCTTGGCTAAGCATGCATGGAGGATTCTTGATAGCCCGGATTCAATAAGTGTCAGGATACTGAAGATGGTCTACTACCCTAATACTAATTTTCTGGGAGCTGAAGTTGGCACGCATCTATCACATATATGGCGGTCTGTGGTAGAAGTCCGAGACATTTTGAAACAAGGACTAGTAAGAAGAATATGCAATGGTATTTCTATGGAGATTTGGAGTATGAATTGGGTTCCATAGCCCGAGAATATGTGCCAGATTGTGGCTTTGGTGGCAGACCCTCCACAATTCGTGAGTGAATTAATAAATGTTACAGAAGCAAGGTGGGATGTTGAACTAGTGCGACAAGTTTTTTCCATATGATGCAGAGGCGGTTATGAATATTCCAATATGCACTTGCAACATAAAAGATTACTGGTCGTGAGGCTTTGAGAAGTATGAGTGGTTTTCAGTTTTCTCGGCTTATAGAATGGTGGTGGAAACCAAAAAGAGAATAGAGGAGTGGCTTGTGGATATGTCGGGATCTTCAAATATGGCTACCGATAAAAAAAATCTTGGGACATTTTGTGGTTCTGGCAAATTTGAAAATGTTTTCGTGGAGACTAGCCTGCTACTCCCTTCCTACAGAAGATGTGGGAAAACACAGAAATATGGCTACAGAGGATAGTTGTAGTGTTCGTGGAATGCAAGAGTCATGGAGGCACAACCTGATTGAGTGTACAATGGCAAGATGTGTGTGGGCGTTGGTTGAACCTTTGTTGCTGGAGCATTTGATTGCCACCACAGAACCAGTTATGCAGAACTGGTTGTTTTCAATGCTCAAAGTCCTTTCTCATGATGAGATCATCCAGATCACAGTGACATTATGGGCGATATGAAGTGCTAGACGAAAACTTATTCATGGATGGATCCACCAAATCCCGTTATCTACTCACCTTTTTATTACAAGATACATAGCAGAACTAGAACACCTCAAGGAGCCTGTCAGTAATCCGTTTACAGTTTCTGCTCGATCCGCCACCAGGGTGTTACATCAAAATAAATGTTGACGTGGGTGTATTGATTCATCATAATTAAAAGGGAGGCAGCAGCTGCAATCTGTAGAAATAGAATGGGGCATACTTGGGCTCATCTGTACTGGTAGTCGAAGGGATGGTTGATCCCTCAACATTAGAGGCAGAGAAGCTTTCTCACTTGCTGAGGATCTGGGACTTCAACATTTACATATAGCTTCATATTGCAGTGAGGTGTTGAAAGGGATCTATGAACATACTGGGCGCTCATTCGATGTAAATATCAAGGAAATTCTAGAGAGGAAGGAGTCCTTTATTTCATGTAACTTTGTGCATGAACTTCGAGCTTCAAATTATGAACCTCATAAGATAGCTAGGCTGGGTTCTTCTCTCCCTCGGGGGAGACATGTTTGGTTGGGCATATGATATGTCTCCAACGTATCTATAGTTTTTGATTGTTCCATGCTGTCATATTATCATTCTTGGATGTTTTACAATCATTTTATACTCATTTTATATCATTTTTTGGTACTAACCTATTGACATAGTGCCCAGTGCCAGTTGTTGTTTTCTGCATGTTTCTTACATCGCAGGAAATCAATATCAAACGGAGTCCAAATGCAATGCAACTCCTGGAGGATTTTTTTTGGGCCAGAAGAAAGCCAATGGGCCAAAGAAGAACCTGGGTGGCTGCTCAAGGTGAGCAGCACCCACCAGGGCGTGCCAGGAGGTTCGGGCGCGTCCTAGGGGGTTGTGCCCACCTCAGGTGCCCCCCGAACTGCCTCTTTGCTCTATAAATACCCAAATATTCCAGAAACCCTAGGGGAGTTGACGAAATATTGATCTAGTCGCTGCAGAGTCCAGAACCACAAAGATCCAATCTAGACACCGTCATGGAGGGGTTCACCACTTCCATTGGTGCCTCTCCTATGATGCATGAGTAGTTCTTTGTAGACCTATGGGTCCGTAGTTAGTAGCTAGATGGCTTCTTGTCTGTCTCTTGAATATCAATACAATGGTCTCTTGGAGATCCATATGATGTAAGTCTTTTGCCGGTGTGCTTGTTGGGATCCGATGAACTTTGAGTTTATGATCGGATCTATGTTTTTATCCATGGAAGTTATTTGAGTCTTCTTTGATCTCTTATATGCATGATTTCTTATATCCCCGTATTTCTTCTCTGATATTTGTTTTGTTTGGCCAACTTGATCTATTTATCTTGCAATGGGAAGAGGTGCTTTGTAGTGGGTTCGATCTTACGGTGCTTGATCCTAGTAATAGAAAGGGAACCGACACGTATGTGTCATTGCTACTAAGGATAATAAGATGAGATCTATATATGTCGCAATAGATAAACAGATCTTGGCTACATCATGTCATCGTTCTTATTGTATTACTCTATTTTCTCATGAACTTAATACGGTAGATGCATGCTGGATAGCGGTCGATGTGTGGAGTAATAGTAGTAGATGCAGGCAGGAGTCGGTCTACTAATCTTGGACGTGATGCATGTATAATGATCATTGCCTGGATATCGTCATGATTATTTAAAGTTCTATCAATTGCCCAACAGTAATTGTTTTCCCACCGTCTGCTATTTTTCTCGAGAGAAGCCACTAGTGAAACCTATGGCCCTCGGGTCTCTTTTCATCATATTTGCCTTTGCGATCTATTTTCCATTGCATTTATTTTCATATCTATTAAACCAAAAATACAAAAATACCTTGCTGCAATTTATTTGTTCCGCGATCTATTTATTCTATCTACCACTTTTTACCTCACGTTATTTGCCTATCTTGAGGCGCCGTACCCGAAAGGGATTGACAACCCCTTTAACACGTCGGGTTGCGAGTATTTGTTATTTGTGTGCAGGATTTGTTTACATAGTGTGAGGAGGTTCTCCTATTGGTTCGATAACCTTGGTCTCTGAGGGAAATACCTACCATCGCTATACTCCATCACCCCTTCCTCTTTGGGGAAATACCGACGTAGTTCTAGTAGACATCAAAAGGAATTTCTGGCGCCGTTGGCAGGGAGGATCTACAACATCAACCAGGTTCCTAATCACAAATATCATCTCCTCGGAATTTACATTATTTGCCATTTGCCTCTCGTTTTCCTCTCCCCGACTTCAAATTTTTTTGCCATTTTATTCGTCCTCTTTTTCGTTCGCTGTTTTCTCATCAGATCTGTTTTTGTGTGCATTCTTGTTTGCGTTGTCATGATGTCTCAAAGAAAATATTATGATGTTCCTTATCCAAATATTTTTCTTGAAATGAGAAAAGTACTAAGGAATAAATGACTACACAATTTGAGCATAATAAATATTTTACTGAAGAACTTAAGGAACACTCTATTGTGTTAGAAGCTATAACAAACAACTTGATGAAATTAGTAGAGAAGTTTGCAATCTTCAATCTAAGTATGCTTTTGCTGAAAGTTTGTTGGAAAAAATATCCGATGCACAAGCCACTTTAGTAAATCAAATGGCCGCTAAACCAATCTTGTTAGAAGATAAAAGTGATGAAGATCTTAACGTGATAGGTGTTTATTCTATTGATTCTTTGTTTAGTAAATTTAAGATTGATGAAAAAGGGACTGGAGAAGAGTCAACTTTAGTTAGAAGGCGTCCCTATGATTCGGAGGGTGAAAATCTTGTTGAGAAAATTGATAAAAGTGGGTTTGAATAGGTCAAGACTTTAACTAGTGATGTGCCCACTATATTGGATTATAAAGACTTTAATTATGATAGCTGCTCTTTGGTTGATTTTATTTCTTTTTTGCAATCCATGATAAATTCACCCCATACTTATGAACAAAATAAAGCTTTTACTAAACATATTGTTGATGCCATGATGAAAGCTTTTGAAGAAAAATTGAATTGGAAGTTTAAATTCCTAGAAAATTGCATGATGAGTGGGAACCTACTATCAAAGTTAAGATTAAAAATTATGAGTGTTTTGCTTTATGTGACTTGGGTGCTCGTGTTTCTACAATTCTGAAATCTTTATGTGATGTGCTTGGTCTTACCGATATTGAAGAATGCTCTTTAAATTTGTAGTTAGCGGATTCTACTATCAAAAAGCCTATGGGAAGAATTAATGATGTTCTTATTCTTGCAAATAGGAATTATGTGCCCATCGATTTTATTGTTCTTGATATTGATTACAATCTGTCTTGTCCAATTATTCTTGGTAGACCGTTTTTGCGTACTATTGGTGCCGTGATTGATATGAAAGAAGGCAATATTAAATTTCAATTTCCACTAAGGAAGGGAATGGAACACTTCCCTAGAACAAGAATTAGTCCACCATATTAATCAATCATGAGGGCATCTTATGGATCTAGAACCAAAGATGATAAAACTTAGATCCTACGCGTTATGCCTAGCTAGGGGCATAAACGATAGCGCTCGTTGGGAGGCAACCCAATGAATATAATTTATTTTTGCTTTTTGCTTTCTGTTCTTGAGTGTTAGCACAATTATTCTACTTTTATTATTGTGTTTTTGTGTTTTAATTACTGTTTGTGCCAAGCAATGCCTTTGGGAAGACTTGGGTGAAAGTTTATTTGATCTTGCTGAAAAACAAAAACTTTTGCACTCACGAGATTAGTTGTAATTTTTATCATAAGAGTGTTTTTAAGTTGATTCTTTTTAATAGACAAATTCCTCACGTCCACCAATTTATTTCATAATTTTTGGAGTTACAGAAGCATTCGAATTTTCCAGATTGCTACAGACTATTCTGTTTTTGACAAATTCTGTTTTCTTTGCGTTGTGTGCTTGTTTTGCTGATTCTATGGTTTTCTTTGATGAGTTTTTTTCCATAGAAAAGTTGGAATACAGTAGATATAATGCAAAAACAAAATAAGAATAGTTTTTCTACGATAGTTATAGTAGTGGTTTGGTTTCTTATACTAACGAATCTCACAAAGGTTTTGTTTGAGTTTTGTGTGATTGAAGTTTTCAAGTTTTCGGTTATCTTACGATTGATGAAGGAATAAGGATAAGCAAAAGGCTAAGCTTGGGGATGTCTGAGGAATCCCAAGATAATATTAGAAGAAGTATCAAGCAAGTAAGCTTGGGGATGCCCCCGAGTGGCATCCCCGCTTTCTTCTAACGACCATCGGTATTTTACTTGAAACTATATTTTTATTCATCACATGATATCAGTTTTGCTTGGAGCGTCTTGTATGATATCAGTCTTTGCTTGTTTTTCTTTGTGTTTTAAGTGTTGAATCCTTGTTAGACACACCATTTTTAGAAAGCCAAAAATTATGCTATGCTTGCTCCTATGCTTCACTTAAATTTTTAGAGCCATGGATTTGCTCTAGTACTTCACATATATCTTTTTTAGTACGGTGTGCTTTGTTAATTTTGAAGAAATGCTCTCATGCTTCACTTAGATTCATTTGGGAGTTAGTAAATTTTTAAGAAATTCTCTCATGCTTCACTTTGATTATTTTGAGAGAAAGAAAAAAGTTATGCTCATGATCCTCACTTACATTGTTTGAGCCTATCAAAAGCAACAAATGAAAATAGTCCCAAAGTGATAGACATCCAAGGAGGATATAATAAAAACTTTCATGAAGATCATTGGACAAAATAAAGTTGATTCTTAGTAATGGTTTTGAGATATGACGATATGATATGTGAGTCATGTTGATGAGTAATTGTGCTTTAGTAAGAATATTGATGTTAAGGTTTGTGATTCCCTATGCAAGCACGAAAGTCAATAGTTATGCAATGAAATTTATATCCTACTTATGCTGCATTATTCGGTGTTACTTATGCTTAATGCTTGAGTACGAGATTTTTTGCTTTTTGGTTGGTCGCTTCTCAATCTTTTTGCTAGCCATCATTTTGCACTAAGTATGATCACTACTTGTGCATCCAAAACCCTTTAAACCAGTTTTGCCTTATGAGTCCACTATACCTACCTATATGCGGTCCTTCCATGTCGTTCTAAGCAAATTTGCATGTGCCATCTCTAATGTTCAAAATAAATTTCTCTTTTGTGTGCTCTACTACTCGCGAGGCAGTAAAGGGTAGCCAATATTTTCCATGCTAGATGTGTTATTATCATGATGAGTGTTTATTCACTTGTCATTGCACGAGAGTACGGCAAAGGTACTAGGGATTCCTAGTCCCAAAATGAATAAATGAATTTACTTTATGTTATCAAATAATAAATTCCTTGGAAAGTGTTGGTATGGAAGGCACCCGTGGATACGGCTAGCCATGGAAAGTGAAAGTTATGGTGGAAAAAGGAATAAACTTTATTTTCTGTTTGGGAACCGCCTATGATGTATATAGCATGGAAAGTGTTGGGATGCTCCAAGTCGTTTTCATTGGTAGGAAAAGTATGCCTCTCAAAAATAATTTTATCTCTCAATTTAAGCTATGATCTCTGGCACCTCTACAAATCCCTACTTCCCTCTGTGAAGGGCCTTTCTTTTACTAATGCAATTTTTATTTTTGAATTTGAGTCTCCATCTTCTCTTATAAAGCACCAACTAAGGGGTACTATGATCGTATTTGAGCATTGGATGTAGCTAATATTCGAGTGTGTTTGATGAATGGATCAATGATTGAGCATGATGGGCTCGAGATAACTTGCTTTAGTGTTGATATTTTGAAAGACATGGTTGTTTGTGGGTATGCTTGAGTATTAAAGTCTTCATGTCAAAACTAGACTATTGCTTTGAATCATATAATAGTTCATATGTCCATACTATAAAGAAAAGAATGTGATGAGCATGTTAGGCAACATTCCACATCCAAAATTCTATTTTTATCATTTACCTACTCGAGGACGAGCAGGAATTAAGCTTGGGGATGTTGATACAACTCCAACATATCTATAATTTTTGATTGTTCCATGCTGTTATATTATCATTCTAGGGTGTTTTACAATCATTTTATATAATTTTTTGGTACTAACCTATTGACATAGTGCCTAGTGCCAATTGCTATTTTCTGCATGTTTTTACATTGCAGAAAATCAATATCAAATGGAGTCCAAATGCAACGCAACTCCTGGAGGATTTTTTAGGGGCCAGAAGAAAGCCAATGGGCCAAAGAAGCACCTGAGGGGCTGCTCGAGGTGAGCAGCACCCACCAGGGCACGCCAGGAGGCCCAGGCGCGCCCTGGGGGTTGTGCCCACCTCGGGCGCCCCTCGAACCGCCTCTTTGCTCTATAAATACCCGAATATTCCGGAAACCCTAGGGGAGTCAACGAAATATTTATCCAGCCGCCGCAGAGTCCAGAACCACCAAGATCCAATCTAGACACCGTCATGGATGGGTTCACCACTTCCATTAGTGCCTCTACTATGATGTGTGAGTAGTTCTTTGTAGACCTACGGGTCCGTATTTAGTAGCTAGATGGCTTCCTGTCTCTCTCTTGATTATCAATACAATGGTCTCTTGGAGATCCATATGATGTAAGTCTTTGGGCGGTGTGTTTGTTGGGATCCGATGAACTTTGAGTTTATGATCAGATATATGTTTTTATCCATGGAAGTTATTTGAGTCTTCTTTTATATCTTATATGCATGATTTCTTATAGCCTCGTATTTCTTCTTCGATATTTGGGTTTTGTTTGGCCAACTTGATCTATTTATCTTGCAATGGGAAGAGGTGCTTTGTAGTGGGTTCGATCTTACAGTGCTTGATCCCAATGGCAGAAAGGGAACCAACACGTATGTATTGTTGCTACTAAGGATAACAAGATGAGATCTATATCTACCACAATAGATAAACGGTTATCGTCTACATCATGTCATCGTTCTTATTGCATTACTCTGTTTTCTCACGAACTTAATACACTAGATGCATGCTGGATAGCGGTCGATGTGTGGAGTAATAGTAGTATATGGAGGCAGGAGACGGTCTACTAATCTTGGACGTGATGCCTATACAATTATCATTGCCTGGATATCATCATGATTATTTGAAGTTCTATCAATTGCCCAATAGTAATTGTTTTCCCACCGTTCGCTATTTTTCTCGAGAGAAGCCACTAGTGAAACCTATGGCCCCCGGGTCTCTTTTCATCATATTTGCCTTTGTGATCTATTTTCCCTTGCATTTATTTTCAGATCTATTAAACCAAAAATACAAAAATACCTTGCTGCAATTTATTTGTTCCGCGGTCTATTTATCCTATCTACCACTTTTTACCTCACGTTATTTGCCTATCTTGAGGCGTCGTACCAGAAAGGGATTGACAACCCCTTTAACACGTCGGGTTGCGAGTATTTGTTATTTGTGTGCAGATGCTATTTACGTGGTGTGAGGAGGTTCTCCTACTGGTTCGATAACCTTGGTCTCATCTCTGAGGGAAATACCTACTATCGCTATACTGCATCATCCCTTCCTCTTTGGGGAAATACCGATGTAGTTCTAGCAGACATTGGCATATCTCATGGTGCTCTTGTAATACCCGTGAATATTGCGACTGATTAATAAAGCCTAGCTTTCTTTGCTAAAAAAACTAGGAAGCAAACAGTGATTTTGTGTTCTACTATACCAGTCATTTGGTGAACGAAAAACAAGGTAGGCAAGGGTTAAAATGATATGCGAATATCCAGAAATAAGAACCTAGGTAGCTTCTGCATGTTCTCAAAGTTTAGAGCATTAGGGCCGTCTGATCTTTTTCTAGATGCCATATGGCACGTCGGATCTCACCGATGTTTGATTTGGGTCACCGGATCGACACCGCAACACTGTCGCAATTAACAGTTTCGCTCACCGGCTATAGTATCTCATGCCACTGTCGTTATTCCTGTGCCCACTTAGGGCGTTTTTGTCTTTTCACATGTTGGCCCGTGACGTGTTGGTCCCTGGTTGGCCCATGGTTGGATGAGGGGAGGGGGCATGCTTGTTGCCTCTTCGTGCTCCCATTTCCCCTGCGCTCTCTAGATCTCTCCTCTGATTTTGCATTGTGCCTGATGGCTGCCTCCACACCAGCAGCAGCGACAAACTTTGGACTCACATCCCACATGCACTGGTAGGCGACCAGAAGGAGGCGAGTGGTAGTCTCACCACCGACACACTCGCCGCAACAACCAGATCCTGGTTGTCCCCTCCCCTTCCCGTCAGATCCGTCAGGTCCAACGGACGGCGGCGACATCCCCAGTAGTCGGTAGGTCCTCTCTCTCCAGCTCACCTTCCCCCACTGCCCCTTCATGGAGTTGATGCTTTGTCTTGCTGGACCCTCCTATTCGTGCATTACTTCACTGTGTCATGGCAGTGATGTTTTCTCTTGTCATCGGCGGCCCCGCATGTGTCGTGCTTATGGATGGCTCTAGCGTGCGTCCTGATCATAGCTGACTCTTGCTGCTATTTTTTGTGTGTGTCATGTTGCTATTGCTGCTGCTTGCCGGTTGTTGCGCACATCTTGCTTGTGGCCGGCCCTTGCTTCTCATGACCTACAATTTCTGATATTGTTGTTTTGTGCCTTGCTGCTCCTACTGTTGTTTGTTGTACTCCCATTGAATTTGATATTTTGATACAGATGACTGAGCCGCCACCCGCTGCCGACCGTCCTGGTCGACTAAGCTCAGGGCATGTCGTCGGCTCCTGAGCCCTCCTGCTCTGACACCACAGAGGTCACGTCAATGGATGCAGCAGAGGAGATCCAGAAGGAGAGTGCCATCTCCATCGTTGGATATGTTGTGGTGGTCCTTGATCTATACATGTTCTTTTCCCAACTATCCCACTTGTGGTTGCCTGGAGCTCATCCTTAGTTTGCTCTTTTTCCCTTGCAGGTTGGTCCGCTGAGGGTGCTCATGCTTCTGGTCGATTTTTCCTGCTACGCTGGCCATCGCTTTGCAGGTCGACCCCTTCTCTTCTTCTATTCTCAGTTCTCTAGCCATTTGCTTGCTTGTGTTCTTGTTGGTAGATGCCTAACATCATAGAGTATATTACTGTCTGCTTGTATTTATGCTCTTGCTCTGTTGGGTCGACTAGGAGATGGAATCATGGTTTTTTGTTACTTCTATGGATTTTGATGGGGCCTATTATTCTCTTTGTGTGTTTTTGCTATGCCCTACAAGTGAGTTGTTGATTTGCTTGTTGGAGCTAATCACATCATGTGGGGGAGATTTTCAAGTCTAGCTTGTTCCAAAGAAGATGTCCTTCTTTGTCTTTGTTATTTTGCTGGTAGATCTAGCTAGATTCCAAAAAAGATGTCCTTCTTTGTCTTTGTTGCTTTCCTGGTACTTTGTGGTCAAAGTGATACTTTCATATAGCTACATATTTCATAGACTACATCTTGGTTTCTTTGCTTGGTTTGATGGCAGTGTCCTTTCCTATATGTCTTGCTGTCAGATAAAGCCTTGGATCTACCTGTATCTATTTATCCAAGAGCATAGGAAAATCATTTTTAGTCATGTGTGCTTCCAAAGTAGGGTTTTCTTTCTCCTTTTTTAGTCATGTGTGCTTCCAAAGGACTCGGCTTCATGCCTATATTCGTGGCAGATTTTTGTTGCCTTTCTTAATTTGTCTGGTGCTTGGATGTATTAGGTGCTCGGATATGATTAGATCCTAGGAGATTTTTGTTGTTGTGTAGGAGATTGTTGTGGTCTGCCTAGATTCCTAGGTTTTTGTTGCCTTCTTTATTTTGTCGGGTGCCTGATTTTTCCTTATCAATGGTGAGAAGGGAAGGGAAAGGTTTGGCATTGACTCGCTAAATTACTTACCTTGGACATAATAATAAATATAACATGTTTGTAGTTGTTAGTAATTAATTTAAACCATATAATAATCCATTTTCCTAAACCTAAATGTTTTATCTTCCATATTGTTGGTGTGTGACAGATTCAGACGGCATGGACGAGTGCTCATTTATTCGTGGAGCTAGCACATATCATTCTTTTTTCGAGAGAGGGATTTCGGCAACAATCCTTGTCCTTGCTCCTCATTATGTATCAGAAGGGGGAGTGCTAATTGATACGCCCATTTTTCATCATGTTTACCTACTGTTATTTATGTTGTTTTATTGCATAATAATGCTTTTCGGAGTAATTCCAATGCCTTTACCCTCATAATATGCAAGGTACACACAAAGAGGGGGAATTCCGGCAGCTGGAAATCTGGACCTGAAAAAGCTACGTCAGGCTACCTATTTTGCACAACTCCAAATGAGCTGAAACTTTACGAGGATTTTTATGGAATAAATGAGGATTTTTTGAGCAAATAAGTACTAGAGGAGGCCCGTCAGATGGGCATAACCCACCTAGGCGCACCAGGGAGCCCAGGCGCGCCCTCGTGGGTTGTGCTCACCTTGGCCCAACTCCGGTGCCCCGCTTCTGGTATATAAGTCATTTTGACCTAGAAAAAATAAGGGGAGGACTTTCGGGACGAAGCGCCACCATCTCGAGGTGGAACCTGGGTAGGAGCACTTTTGCCCTCCGGGGGAGCGATTTCGCAGGGCGGGGGGAACTTCCCTCTCAGACAGGGAAATCATCGTCATCATCATCACCAACAACTCTCCCATCTTGGGGAGGGCCATCTCCATCAACATCTTCAACAGCACCATCTCCTCTCAAACCCTAGTTCATCTCTTGTGTTCAATCTTTGTACCCGAACTATAGATTGGTGCTTGTGGGTGACTAGTAGTGTTGATTACATCTTGTAGTTGATTACTATATGGTTTATTAGGTGAAAGATTATATGTTCAGATCCATTATGCTATTTAATACCCCTCTAATCTTGAGCATGATTATCATTGGTGAGTAGTTACTTTTGTTCTTGAGGTCACGGGAGAAATCATGTTGCAAGTAATCATGTGAACTTGAATTGTGCTCAATATTTTGATGATATGTATGTTGTGATTCCCTTAGTGGTGTCATGTGAACGTCGACTACATGGCACTTCACCATATTTGTGCCTAAGGGAATGCATTGTGGAGTAGTTATTAGATGATGGGTTGCGAGAGTGACAGAAGCTTAAACCCTAGTTTATGCGCTATTCCGTAAGGGACTGATTGGATCCAAAAGTTTAATGCTATGGTATTTATTATTAATACTTTTCTCGTAGTTACAGATGCTTGCGAGTGGGTTAATCATAAGTCGGAGGTTTGTTCAAGTAAGAACAGCACCTAAGTGCCGGTCCACCCACATACCAAATTATCAAAGTAGCGAACACGAATTGAGCCAACATGATGAAAGTGACTAGATGAAATTCCCGTGTAGCCTCAAGAACACTTTGCTTATCATAAGAGACCGTTTTGGCATGTCCTTTGCCTCAAAAGGATTGGGCTACCTTGCTGCAGTTTTGTTACTACTACTGTTACTTGCTCGTTATAAATTATCTTGCTATCAAACTACTCTGTTACTTATAATTTTAGCACTTTCAGACATTACCTTGCTGAAAAGCACTTGTCATTTCCTTCTGCTCCTCGTTGGGTTCGACACTCTTACTTATCGAAAAGGCTACAATTGATCCCATGTACTTGTGGGTCATCAAGGCTATTTTCTGGCACCATTGCCGGGGAGTGAAGCGCTCTTGGTAAGTGGGAATTGGTAAGGAAAAATTATTACTACATGCTGAAATTTATTCACTTGTTAGTATGGAAAACAATCCTTTGAGGGGTTTGTTTGGATTATCTTCACCTCGGCCGGAACCACAATTAGTTATCCCTGCACCTAGTGAAAATATTGAATATGAAATTCCTTCGGGTATGGTAGAACAACTGCTAGCTAATCCTTATGCAGGAGATGGAACCAAACATCCTGATATGCACTTGATATATGTGGATGAAATTTGTGAATTGTTTAAGCTTGCAGGTTTACCCAGAGATGAAGCTAAGAAGAAGGTTTTCCCTTTATCTTTGAAGGGAAAGTCATTCACATGGTATAGGCTATGCGATGATATTGGATCTTGGAACTGGAATCGGTTGAAACTGGAATTCCATCAAAAAATTTATCCTATGCATCTCGTTCATCATGATCGGAATTATATATATAATTTTTGGCCTCGTGAAGGAGAAAGTATCACTCTAGCTTGGGGGAGGCTTAAGTCAATGTTATATTCCTGCCCCAATCATGAGCTCTCAAGATAAATTATTATTCAGAATTTTTATGATCGGCTTTCTCATAATCAATCCATGCTCGATACTTCTTGTACTGGTTATTTTATGAACAAGACTATTGAATTCCGGTGGGATCTTTTAGAAAGAATTAAACACAACTCTGAAGATTGGGAACTCGACGAAGGTAAAGAGTCAGGTATTGAGCCTAAGTTTGATTGTGTTAAATCTTTTATGAATACCGATGCTTTTCAAAAGTTTAGCACTAAATATGGACTTGACTCTGAGATAGTAGCTTCCTTTTGTGAATCTTTTGCTACTCACATTGATCTCCCTAAGGAGAAGTGGTTCAAATATCACCTACCAATTAAAGAACCGGTAAAAGCTAAAGAAGAAACTATCATTTATAATGTTGACCCAGTTGTTCCCACTGCTTATATTGAAAAACCACCTTTCCCTGTTAGGATGAAGGAACATGCTAAAGTTTCAATTGTGGTCAACAAGAGTTATATTAGAACACATAAACCAGCTGAACAAATCAAAGTAGAACCTAGTGTTGCTATGGTTAAAGATCTCTTGGTCAATAATATTGATGGACATGTTATTTACTTCTATGCTGAAGCTGCTAGAATTGCCACACCTGGTGAAAAAGATAAACATAGACCTGTTGTTGGCATGCCTGTTATTTCAGTTAAGATAGGAGATCACTGTTACCATGGTTTATGTGACATAGGTGCTAGCGTGAGTGCTATTCCTTTTTCCTTATATCAAGAAATTATGAATGATATAGCACCCGCTGAAATAGAAGACATAGATGTTACTATTAAGCTTGCTAATAGAGATACAGTATCACCTATTGGGATTGTTAGAGGTGTTTTCTTGTGTGGGAAAATAAAATACCCTACTAATTTTCTTGTTCTTGGTTCCCCACAAGATGATTTTTGTCCCATTATCTTTGGTAGACCTCTCCTGAACACCGTTAATGCTAAAATAGATTATGAGAAACAAATGTCGGTGTTAACTTTGGTGATGAATCTCATGAGTTTAATTTTTTTAAGTTTAGTAGAAAGAATCATAATAAAGATTTGCCTAGTAAGGATGAGATTATTGGTCTTGCTTCTATTGTTATACCTCCTACTGATCCTTTAAAACAATATTTGCTAGACCATGAAAATGATTTGCATATGCATGAAAGAAATGAAATAGATAGAATCTTGTTCGAACAACAACCTCTGCTTAAACAAAATTTGCCTATTGAAAGTCTAGGAGGTCCTACTCCACCTAAAGGTGATCCTGTGTTTGAATTAAAACAATTACCAGACACTTTGAAATATGCTTATCTTGATGAGAAAAGATATATCATGTTATTATTAGTGCTAACCTTTCAGAACATGAACAAGAAATATTATTGAAAGTTCTAAGGAAGCACTGAGCTGCTATTGGATATACTCTTGATGATCTTAAGGGCATTAGTCCCACTCTATGCCAGCACAAAATTAATATGGAACCCGATGCTAAACCGGTTGTTGATCACCAACGTTGGTTAAATCCGAAAATGAAAGAAGTGGTAAGAACGGAAATATTGAAACTTCTGGAAGCAGGTATAATCTATCCTATAGCTGATAGTAGATGGGTAAGTCTTGTTCATTGTGTCCCTAAGAAGGGAGGTATTACTATTGTTCCTAATGATAGGAATGAACTTATTCCACAAAGAATTGTCACAGGCTATAGAATGGTAATTGATTTTAGAAAATTAAACAAAGCAACTAGAAGAGATTATTACCCTCTACCTTTTATTGATAAAATGCTAGAAAGATTATCTAAGCACACACATTTTTGCTTCCTTGACGGATATTCTGGTTTTTCACAAATACCTGTTTCTCAACCTGATCAGGAAAAGACCACTTTTACTTGTCCCTTTGGAACTTATGCTTACATATGTATGCCTTTTGGTCTATGCAATCCACCTGCTACCTTTCAAAGATTTATGACTGCTATATTCTCTGATTGTGAAAAGATTATTGAGGTTTTCATGGATGACTTTTCTGTTTATGGGAAGTCTTTTGATGATTGTTTAAGCAATCTTGATCGAGTTTTGCAGAGATGTGAGCAAACAAATCTTGTCTTGAATTGGGAGAAGTGCCACTTTATGGTTAACAAGGGTATTGTTTTGGACCATAAAATTTCTGAAAGAGGTATTGAAGTGGACAAAGCCAAGGTTGATGCAATTGAGAAAATGTCATGTCCTAAAGATATCAAAGGTATTCGTAGTTTCCTTGGTCATGTTGGTTTCTATAGGAGATTTATCAAAGACTTTTCTAAAATTTCTAGGCCTCTTACAAATCTTTTTCAAAAGGCTGTCCCTTTTGTTTTTGATGATGATTGTTTGGAAGCTTTTGAAACACTAAAGAAAGCCTTAATTTCTGCACCTATTGTTCAACCACTTGATTGGAGCTTCCCTTTTGAAATTATGTGTGATGCTACTGATTATGATGTTGGTGCTGTTCTAGGACAAAGAGTTGATAAGAAACTAAATGTTATCCACTATGCTAGTAAAACTCTAGACAATGCTCAACAAAACTATGCTAGTACTGAAAAACAATTCTTAGCAATGGTGTTTTTGTGTGATAAATTTAGATCCTATAGTGTTGATTCCAAAGTGACTGTTGATACGTCTCCAACGTATCTATAACTTATGAAGCATTCATGCTATTTTATTATCTGTTTTGAATGATTACGGGCTTTATTATACACTTCTATATTACTTTTGGGACTAACCTATTAACCGGAGGCCCGGCCCATATTGTTGTTTTATTGCCTGTTTTAGTATTTCGAAGAAAAGGAATATCAAACGGAGGCCAAACCGAATGAAACCTTCAGGAGCGTGATTTTTGGGAAGAATATGATCCGGGAGAATTGGAGTTCACGTCAGAAGAGCCTCGAGGAGGCCAGGAGATAGGAGGCCCCCC
Source organism: Triticum dicoccoides (assembly GCF_002162155.2). Lineage (NCBI taxonomy): Eukaryota > Viridiplantae > Streptophyta > Magnoliopsida > Poales > Poaceae > Triticum > Triticum dicoccoides. Next base: position 511,479,025 of record NC_041383.1, read on the forward strand.
CCCCTACTGGGCGCACCCCTGTCTCATGGGCCCCTCGAGCACCCCCCGATCGACTTCTTTCGCCTATATAATCCCATATACCCTAAAAACATCAACAACGAAGATAGATCGGGAGTTCGGCCGCTGCAAGCCTCTGTAGCCACAAAAAACCTCTCGGGAGCCCGTTCTGGCACCCTGTCGGAGGGGGAACCCATCACCGGTGGCCATCTTCATCATCCAGGCGCTCTCCATGATGAGAAGGGAGTAGTTCACCCTCAGGGCTGAGGGTATGTACCAGTAGCTATGTGTTTGATCTCTCTCTCTCTCTCTCTCTCTCGTGTTCTCTCTCTCGTGTTCCCTCTATGGAACGATCTTGATGTATCGCGAGCTTTGCTATTATAGTTGGATCTTATGATATTTCTCCCTCTACTCTCTTGTAATGGATTGAGTTTTCCCTTTGAAGTTATCTTACCGGATTGAGTCTTTAATGATTTGAGAACACTTGATGTATGTCTTGCCGTGCTTATCTGTGGTGACAATGGGATATCACGTGCCACTTGATGTATGTTTTGGTGATCAACTTGCGGTTCCGCCCATGAACCTATGCATAAGGGTTGGCACACGTTTTCGTCCTGACTCTCCGGTAGAAACTTTGGGGCACTCTTTGAAGTACTTTGTGTTGGTTGAATAGATGAATCTGAGATTGTGTGATGCATATCGTATAATCATGCCCACGGATACTTGAGGTGACAATGGAGTATCTAGGTGACATTAGGGTTTTGGTTGATTTGTGTCTTAAGGTGTTATTCTAGTACGAACTCTTGAATAGATTGATCCGAAAGAATAACTTTGAGGTGGTTTCGTACCCTACCATAATCTCTTCATTTGTTCTCCGCTATTAGTGTCTTTGGAGTGACTCTTTGTTGCATATTGAGGGATTGTTATATGATCTATCTATGTTATTATTGTTGAAAGAACTTGCACTAGTGAAAGTATGAACCTTAGGCCTTGTTTCCTACCATTGCAATACCGTTTACGCTCACTTTTACCACTTGTTACCTTGCTGTTTTTATAATTTCAGATTACAATACCTTTATCTACCATCCATATTGCACTTGTATCACCATCTCTTTGCCAAACTAGTGCACATATACAACTTACCATTGTATTGGGTGTGTTGGGGACATAAGAGACTCTTTGTTATTTGGTTGCAGGGTTGTTTGAGAGAGACCATCTTCATCCTACGCCTCCTACGGATTGATAAACCTTAGGTCATCCACTTGAGGGAAATTTTCTACTATCCTACAAACCTATGCACTTGCAGGCCCAACAACGTCTACAAGACGAAGGTTGTGTAGTAGACATCAAGCTCTTTTCTGGCGCCATTGCTGGGGAGGTGAGTGCTTGAAGGTATATCTTTAGATCTTGCAATCGAATCTTTTTGTTTCCTGTTTTATCAATAGTTTAGTTTATAAAAGAAAACTACAAAAAATGGAATTGAGTTTGTCTGATACGCTTCATCTTTTTATTATCTTTCGTAAGAATGATGGAAAGGAAAATTGTGCGCAAGTGCTAGAAGAAGAAATCTATAAAATGTTTTGCACTAAATCTTTGAATGATGAGCATGATTGCAATGTTGTTAGTATGAACTCGTTGAATATCCATAGTACTAATGATGATTGCACTAGTTATGGTGAAAATGTCTCCTATAAGCATGTCAATTTTTGTGGAGAGCATTGGGTTTGCAAGTACACACCAAATAGGGAAAATAGATACTGCAAGAGGCATAAGCATTTAGAAACTAAATTGTTGCAAGAAAGGCTAGATAATAATGCTGAAAATTCACATTTCCTTTGCCGTACTTGTGAACTTTGCAATGGACGTGGTCATTTACATCTCTGATGCAAATTATTTCATGATCGAATGGTGTCCAAAATTTTTGATGATTTGATTTCCCTTGCACATTATAATGAACTTTGTTTGCTTTTGGGTTATTAGGAAATGAAACGTTTAACTAAGAATCTTCTAGAATTTGTCCTTAAGAAACTCTTTGATTTTGATCTAGAGGAAATTTATATGTATTGTGCGGTGAATTGCATTGAAAATACTTATATTGCCAATTACATAAAGAAAAGAAAGCAAATGGAAGATGAAGAGAATACTAATGAAAGGGAAGAGACTTCCTAATATCCTCCTATTATTTCTTATGATGAATCAGGTAACGAGGAGGAGCTTTCTTTTCAACCAATCTCATCAATAAGGAGCTCAAAGAAGAGGGTTGAACCCACACATAATGTGAAGAAGAAAAGGAAGAGAAGGAGCAGCAAAGGTAAAAAGGTATCCCTCCCAAATGATGTTGCTCCTACTACTCATTGTGATGATGATAATTGCTATACTATTGGTGCTATCCATACTATTAATGATGAGAGTGATTATGCTTATGATATGAAAAGGCCCAAGCTTGGGGAAGCTATGTTTGATGAAGATGAAATATTTTAGAATATATTTGCTGAAATTAATGTTTATCCCAAGCTTGGGGATGCTACTTTTAATGAAGATGATATATTTAGCCTCCCAAGTTTTGATATGCAAAGTTGTTGTGATGATAGCATGCCCCTTACCTATGATGATTATATTGATGAAAGTGGGTTTGGAAGAGTGTCAACTTTAGGAAGTAGTGATCCCACTATTTTGGAGGATGTTGAATCTTATTGTGATGAATATGAAAGTGGATTTGGAAGAGTGTCAACTTTATTTAGTGATGATTCCACTATCTTGGAAGAGGTTTCAATTGATTATGATGAGAACAAAGTTGCTACTTATGATGATTATTGTGATAAAACTTATGCTATAAAAAGTAGTGATGATTGTATTTATAAAACTTGTCATGACTATGATTACCCTTTTTCTGAACATTACTCTTTTAATGTGGAAAAAACTTATAGTATTCGAGTCTCTTATGATACTTCCATCATTCCAAATGAGAATAATTTTGCTTTTGTGGAGAGTAATAAATTTTCTATGCAAGTATATCATGAAAAGAATGCTTTAGGTGCTGGTTATATGGTTGAATTCATTCATGATGCTACTGAAAGTTATTATGAGGGAGGAACATATGCTTGTAGGAACTGCAATAATATCAAGTTTCCTCTCTATGTGCTTAAAATTTTGAAGTTATTCTTGTTTTGCCTTCCTATGCTAGTTGATTATTGTTCCCATAAGTTGTTTGCTCAAAAAATCCCTATGCATAGGAAGTGAGTTATACTTAAATGTGCTAGTCATATTCTTCATGATGCTTCCGTTATGTTTAAATTCTTATCTTTTATGTGAGCATCATTAAAATCATCATGCCTAGCTAGGGGCGTTAAACGATAGCGCTTGTTGGGAGGCAACCCAACTTTATTTTTGTTTCTTGCTTTTTGTTCCTATTTAGTAATAAATAATTCATATAGCCTCTTTTTAGATGTGCTTTTATGTTTTAATTAGTGTTTGTGCCAAGTAGAGCCTTTGGGAAGACTTGGGTGAAGTCCATATGATCTTGCTGTGAAAAACAGAAACTTTAGCGCTCACGAGATTAGCTGCCATTTTTTACTGGAGAGTGCTTTTAGGTTGACTATTTTTGCAGATGATTAATAGGGAAATTACTGAGGTCCAACAATTTATTTCATAATTTTTGGGGTTCCAGAAGTATATGTTTGATACAGATTACTACAGACTGTTCTGTTTTTGACAGATTCTGTTTTCATTGGCGTTGTTTGCTTATTTTGATGAATCTATGGCTAGTATGTAAGGGTATGAACCATAGAAAAGTTGGAATACAGTAGGTTTAGCACCAATATGAATAAATAATGAGTTCATTACAGTACCTTAAAGTGGTGGTTTGTTTTCTTGTACTAACGGAGCTTACGAGTTTTGTGTTGAGTTTTGTGTGGTTGAAGTTTTCAAGTTTTGGGTAAAAGATTCGATGGACTATGGAATAAGGAGTGGAAATAGCCTAATATTGGGGATGCCCAAGGCACCCAAAGGTAATATCCAAGGACAACCAAGAGCCTAAGCTTGGGGATGCCCCGGAAGGCATCCCCTCTTTCGTCTTCGTTCATCGGTAACTTTACTTGGAGCTATATTTTTATTCACCACATGATATGTGTTTTGCTTGGAGAGTCATTTTCTTTTTTTAGTATTTTCTTGCTGTTATTTAGAATAATGTTTTGCATCTTTATTTTGAATAAAAATGTCAAGGATAGCCTTTACCATGCTTATTTTGCTAGTATACATGTTGTTGTTTGAAAGTTTACCGCTGTTGCAAAAATTCCCAAAAAAAGTCAGAGAGTGATATAATGTTGAATCTTTTTGCATAATGAGCTCTGATAAATCTTTTACAGCGTAGTATTTTTCTTATAATTTTTGGAGTTAGGAAGGTATGATGAATCTTGCATTCTTTACAGACTATACTGTTTTGGCAGATTGCTTTTATGTTTGCATTGTTTGCATATGTTTGCCTTTTTAATGATTCTATTTTAGGATAGGAGTATTAAAGATGCAGAGACATTTAGTATTCAATGTTGAATAATAATTTTAGTGATTTGTTACAGTAGAAAATGATAAGGTTTTGCATTGGTTTATACTAACCTATCTCACGAGTTCTTGTTGAGTTTGGTGTGGATGAAGCTTTTGATAAAAAGAGAAACCATGATATAAAAGGAATTAAGGAGACACAAAAACTCAAGCTTGGGGATGCCCAAGGCACCCCAAGATAATATTCCAAGAAGTCTCAAGCATCTAAGCTTGGGGATGCCCCGGTAGGCATCCGACCTTTCTTCTTCAACAATTAACGGTTAGTATCGGTTGAACCTAAGTTTTTTCTTCTCCACATGAGTCGTGCTATCCTTGCAATGTAATTTTATTTTGCTTTGCTTGTTGTTTGAATACAATACCAATATCTGAAATTATTTAATGAGAGAGCGTCTTCATATAGATACATAATTATTTAACTACTCATTGATCTTCACTTATATCTTGTTGGAGTAGTTTGTCATTTACTCGTGTGCTTCACTTATATCCTATGAGTAAATGGTTGAATGAGTAGAATGTCATAAATCTGAAATTATATATGTCTCATTTGCTTATCCCATGGGGAGTAATGACTTCACATCTAAGAAGTAGAGGTTGTAAATTTATTGAAGGTTAGCAAGCATTGTATTGGTCATTTGAACAATTCATGAAAGAATATTGAAGGAAGAGAGATTTCACATATAAATATACTATCTAGTCATCTTTTATAATTGTGAGCACTCATTAAGTATGACATGCTCAAGAGTTGATGTTGGACAAGGAAGACAACATAATGGGTTGTGTTTTCTCACATCTCAGTTAAAGTATACTGTCATGGGTCATTCAAACATGTTGAGCTTGCCTTTCCCCCTCATGCTAGCCAAAATTCCTTGCACCAAGTAGAGATACTACTTGTGCTTCCAAATATCCTTAAACCCAGTTTTTGCCATGAGAGTCCACCATACCTACCTATGGATTGAGTAAGATCCTTCAAGTAAGTTGTCATCGGTTCAAGCAATAAAAATTGCTCTCTAAATATGCATGACTTATTAGTGCGGAGAAAATAAGCTTTGTACGATCTTGTTATGGAAGCAATAAAAGTGACGTACTGCATAACAAAGGTCCATATACAAGTGGCAATATAAAGTGACGTTCTTTCGCATTAAGATTTTGTGTATCCAACCCTAAAAGCGCATGACAACCTCTTCTTCTCTCTGCGAAGAGCCTATCTTTTACTTTATGTCATTTACTTCATGCAAGAGTCAAGGTGATCTTCACCTTTCCCTTTTTTTATTTTATCCTTTGGCAAGCACTTTGTGTTGGGGTGATCCTAATATATATATCCAATTGGATGTAAGTTAGCATGAACTATTATTGTTGACATCACCCAAAGGTGAATACATTTGGAGGCAACACTATAAGCCCCTATCTTTCTCAGTGTCTGATTAAAACTCCATAACCATAAATATTGCATGAGTGTTAGCAATTGTAGAAGACTATATGATAGTTGAGTATGTGGGGTTTGCTCTATCAAAGCTCTTACATAGACCCTTCCTGAAAATAAGATGAATTGCAATTGTTTCATGACTGGGAATGAAGTTTGCTAGTTTCCAAGAAAGTTTATGGTCTATGCTTTAACATGTGAATAGCTTGTTACTTGATCTTGAGAAGTTTTATGAGATGAACTACTGTTATGACATATAAACATGCTAGAAAAGGTGATTGAAATTATCATTGATAAAACGTGTGTACCTGCTAGCATTCACACTTCATAAATTCTTTCTTTTATCATTTACCTACTCGAGGACGAGCAGGAATTAAGCTTGGGGGTGCTGATACGTCTCCAACGTATCTATAATTTATGAAGCATTCATGCTATTTTATTATCTGTTTTGAATGATTACGGGCTTTATTATACACTTTTATATTACTTTTGGGACTAACCTATTAACCGGAGGCCCAGCCCATATTTTTGTTTTATTGCATGTTTCAGTATTTCGAAGAAAAGGAATATCAAACTGAGTCCAAATGGAATGAAACCTTCGGGAGCGTGATTTTTGGTAAGAATATGATCCGGGAGACTTGGAGTTCATGTCAGAAGAGCCTCGAGGAGGCCAGGAGATAGGAGGGCGCTCCCCCCTACTGGGCGCGCCCCCTGTCTCCTGGGCCCCTCGAGCACCCCCGACCGACTTATTTCGCCTATATAATCCCATATACCCTAAAAACATCAACAACGAAGATGGATCGGGAGTTCCGCCGCCACAAGCCTCTGTAGCCACAAAAAACCTCTCAGGAGCCCACTCCGGCACCCTGCCGGAGGGGGAACCCATCACCGGTGGCCATCTTCATCATCCCGGCGCTCTCCATGATGAGAAGGGAGTAGTTCACCCTTGGGGCTGAGGGTATGTACCAGTAGCTATGTGTTTGATCTCTCTCTCTCTCGTGTTCTCTCTCTCGTGTTCCCTCTATGGCACGATCTTGATGTATCACAAGCTTTGCTATTATAGTTGGATCTTATGATGTTTCTCCCTCTACTCTCTTGTAATGGATTGAGTTTTCCCTTTGAAGTTATCCTATCGGATTGAGTCTTTAATGATTTGAGAACACTTGATGTATGTCTTGCCATGCTTATCTGTGGTGACAATGGGATATCACGTGCCACCTGATGTATGTTTTGGTGATCAACTTGCGGTTCCGCCCATGAACCTATGCATAAGGGTTGGCACACATTTTCGTCCTGACTCTCTGGTAGAATCTTTGGGGCACTCTTCGAAGTACTTTGTGTGGGCTAAATAAATGAATCTGAGATTGTGTGATGCATATCGTATAATCATGCCCACGGATACTTGAGGTGAAAATGGAGTATCTAGGTGACATTAGGGTTTTGGTTGATTTGTGTCTTAAGGTGTTATTCTAGTATGAACTCTTGAATAGATTGATCCGAAAGAATAACTTTGAGGTGGTTTCGTACCCTACCATAATCTCTTCGTTTGTTCTCCGCTATTAGTGTCTTTGGAGTGACTCTTTGTTGCATATTAAGGGATTGTTATATGATCTATCTATGTTATTATTGTTGAAAGAACTTGCACTAGTGAAAGTATGAACCTTAGGCCTTGTTTCCTACCATTGCAATACCGTTTACGCTCACTTTTACCACTTGTTACCTTGCTGTTTTTATAATTTCAGATTACAAATACATTTATCTACCATCCATATTGCACTTGTATCACCATCCCTTCGCCGAACTAGTGCACCTATACAATTTACCATTGCATTGGGTGTATTGGGGACATAAGAGACTCTTTGTTATTTAGTTGCAGGGTTGTTTGAGAGAGACCATCTTCATCCTACACCTCCTACGGATTGATAAACCTTAGGTCATCCACTTGAGGGAAATTTGCTACTGTCCTACAAACCTGTGCACTTGCAGGCCCAACAACGTCTACAAGAAGAAGGTTGTGTAGTAGACATCAACTATTCACACCGGTCATGCTACTATAAAAATCTTATGGAAAAGAAAGATGCTAAACCTAGACTCATTAGGTGGGTTCTTCTACTAAAAGAATTTGATTTGCAAATCATCGATAGAAAAGGAGCAGAGAACCCCGTAGCTGATAACTTGTCTAGGCTTGAAAATATTCTTGATGACCCACAACCTATTAATGATAGCTTCCTTGATGAACAATGCCGAAGGTACTAACCCAATGGTTGTTAATGGGCAACGAATAAAACATTATATCTCAGGTACGCCCATTAATGTTGAAAGTAATATTATCCAAACTATGACACCGGAAGAACACATAAAAAAACCTTCCGGAACACTCCAGAATCATGAAAAGGAGGAGGTGCGTGATACGGTAAGTAAACGGACTCCAAAAAATCCGCAAAAATATTTTTTGTCAGCTTTGGAATATTTAGAAAATTAGGAAAAATAAGAAACTACCAGGAAGGTGACCCTGGTGGGCACAAGACACCAGGGTGTGCCTGGCTTGCTAGGCGCGCCCAGGTGGGTTGTGCCCACCTCGCGTACCTTCTGGACTCTGTTTTTCTTTCGTTTGATTGTTTCCCAAGATAAAAAAATCTTTATATACCTTTCGAACCTATTGACCTCTGTATCGCTGAGAAATCTCATGTTTTCTTTTCTCGCTGTTGTCCGTCAGATCTGTTAAGCCAGGCATCATGTCTTCTCCCTCCTCCAACATTGAAGAAGGCGATGCTTGGTTGCTTAAAGTGGAGTCCAGGGGAGAGAGATTTGAAGAGGTCGCTATGGAGTAAGATGAGGGAGACTCGTTTGGAGTTCACCCTTCGGCCTCTGAGAGGGGCACTCTTGCTGGCATCTCTACTCATCCTAACCCACATCAAGCTATGAGGCCAACAAACAATCAAGAGGGCCCTAGTGATCAGGAAGAACACCCTTCAAGGAGACCTCTACACAGGTTACATCAAAACACTTTTCACAATTTGATTCATAATTATGGGTTCGAAAACACTCCTCATGTGCATATACCGTCCAATTGGGACATACCGCGTCCTAGAGAAAGTGATGCATGGTCAAACTCTTGGGGTCCGAAAAATAAGCATATCATGGCTGAAGTAGGGAAAAACACTGAGTTGCTTCACCAAGCTCTTTGGGAGATTCACAGCTTAAGAGAGGCACTCAGAGATATATTAGACAAGATCGCTACTACTTCATCACCACCACCTCCTTCTTCATCACCAAAACAAAATTGAGTATCGAGTATGGGCACTCCCCTTGGCTTTCGCCAAGCTTGGGGGGAGGTGCCCCAGTATTGTATCACTTCCACTATCTTTTGCCTTTACTATTCTTAGTTCGATCCATAGTTATCTTTTGCTTTAGATGAATAAAAGTTTAGTTCAATCCTTTCTTTTGGTTGCTTAGTGATCTATCTTTGTAATTGTGTGCGAGATATATAATAAAGTTTAGTTTAAGTTTTGCTTTCTTTACCTTCTTGTTTCAATAAAAAGAATGGAAATAAATGAAAAAGATCATATGCTAATCCTATGGTGAGTAATGACATCACATAAGGAAAAGTATAAGTAGAAAATTTTATTGTAGATTGACAAACATAGCATTAGTCAATGATGCAGCTCATGAAAGAATTAATAAGGGAAGAGAAGATTCGCATGAAAATACACTATCCTGGAAATCTTTTGTGATTGTGAGCACCCATCAAAATATTATATGCCAAAATTGTTGACGTTGGACAAGGAAGACAACATAATGAACTATGTTTGTTAATATTCACATAGAAGTTATATTGTCATAGATCCTTCAACATGTGGTGTTTGCCCCTATCTTTGCTAGCCAAATATTCCGCACCAAGTAGAGATACTACTTGTGCATCCAAAAACCCTTAAACCCAAATCTTGTTTTGAGAGTCCACCATACCTACCTATAGATTGAGTAAGATCCTTCAAGTAAGTTGTCATCGGTGCAATAAGGCAATAAAAATTGCTTATAAAGTGTTAGATCATTTAATGTAAGAGAAAATTGAGCGTTTTATGAACTTGTGATGGCGAAGAATAAAAGCGACAGAGTGCATAATAAAGGTTGCCATCATAAAGGGCAATATAACGTGACATTCTCTTGCACTAAGGGGTCGAGCATACAAATGAAGAGCGCTTGGCAACCTCTGCTTCCCTCCGTGAAGGGCCTATCTTTTACTTTTATGTATTTATTTTCATGCAAGAGTCAAAGTCATTCTCTCTATTCCTTTTTATTTTCTCTTTTGGCAAGCATCATGTGGTGAGGAAAGATCTAGGCACATATATCCAGTGAATATGGATAGCAAGAGTTATTATTGTTGACATCACCCTTGAGGTGAATACGTTGGGAGGTGAAACTATAAGCCCCTATCTTTCTTTGTGTCCGGTTGAAACGTTTTTCTCATGTGTACGCGGTGAGTGTTAGCAATTATAGAAGACTATATGATGATTGAGTATGTGGACTTGCCTAAAGGCTCCGATATGTGACCCTTCTTGAAAAGATGATGAATTGTAGTTGCAAAGTCGATTGAGAGCATAGTTTGTTGGTTTTCAATAGAGTTTATACTTTGTACTTCAATGTTGTGATGAATTGTTACTTATTCATGAGAAGTCTATGATAAAAGTCCCATGATAAAAGTTTTATGTTAAAGTTTGTTATTGTTATAATAAGTTACATGATGCTTCTATGTCCGTATTTTGCTTTTTTCGACACCTCTCTCTCTCTCTCTCTCTCTCTCTCTCTCTCTCTCTCTCTCTCTCTCTCTCTAAGCACGTGGACATGTTTTTTGATTTCGGTTTTCGCTTGAGGACAAGCGAGGTCTAAGCTTGGGGGAGTTGATACGTCCATTTTGCATCATGTTTACCTACTATTATTTATGTTGTTTTATTGCATAATAATGCTTTTTGGAGTAATTCTAATGCCTTTTACCTCATAATGTGCAAGGTACACACAAAGAGGGGAATTCCGGCAGCTGGAAATCTGGACCTGAAAAAGCTACATCAGGCTACCTATTCTGCATAACTGCAAATGAGCTGAAACTTTACGAGGATTTTTATGGAATAAATGAAGATTTTTGGAGCAAATAAGTACCAGAGGGGCCCCACCAGGTGGGCATAACCCACCTGTGCGCGCCAGGGAGCCCAGGCGCGCCCTGGTGGGTTGTGCTCACCTCGGCCCACCTATAGTGCCCCTCTTCTGGTACATAAGTCATTTTGAACTAGAAAAAATTAGGGGAGGACTTTCAGGATGAAGCGCCGCCGTCTCGAGGCGGAACCTGGGCTGGAGCACTTTTGCCCTCCAGCAGAGCGATTCCGCTGGGGGAACTTCCCTCCCAGAGGGGGAAATCATCGTCATCATCATCACCAACAACTCTCCCATCTTGGGGAGGGCCATCTCCATCAACATCTTCAACAACACCATCTCCTCTCAAACCCTAGTTCATCTCCTGTGTTCAATCTTTGTACCGGAACTATAGATTGGTGCTTGCGGGTGACTAGTAGTGTTGTTTACATCTTGTAGTTGATTATTATATGGTTTATTTGGTGGAAGATTATATGTTCAGATCCATTATGCTATTTAATACCCCTCTGATATTGAGCATGATTATCATTTGTGAGTAGTTACTTTTGTTCTTGAGGTCACGGGAGAAATCATGTTGCAAGTAATTATGTGAACTTGAATTGTGCTCGATATTTTGATGATATGTATGTTGTGATTCCCTTAGTGGTGTCATGTGAACGTCGACTACATGGCACTTCACCATATTTGTGCCTAAGGGAATGCATTGTGGAGTAGTTATTAGATGATGGGTTGCGAGAGTGACAGAAGCTTAAACCCTAGTTTATGCGCTATTCCGTAAGGGACTGATTGGATCCAAAAGTTTAATGCTATGGTTAGAATTTATTCTTAATACTTTTCTCATAGTTGCAGATGCTTGCGAGGGGGTTAATCATAAGTAGGAGGTTTGTTCGAGTAAGAATAGCACCTAAGAACCGGTCCACCCACATACCATATTATCAAAGTAGCGAACACGAATTGAGCCAACATGATGAAAGTGACTAGATGAAATTCCTGTGTACCCTCAAGAACACTTTGCTTATCATAAGAGACTGTTTTGTCCTATCCTTTGCCTCAAAAGGATTGGGCTACCTTGCTACACTTTTGTTACTACTACCATTACTTACTCGTTACAAATTATCTTGCTATCAAACTACTCTGTTACTTATAATTTTAGCACTTGTAGACATTACCTTGCTGAAAAGCACTTGTCATTTCCTTCTGCTCTTCGTTGGGTTCGACACTCTTACTTATCGAAAAGGCTACAATTGATCCCATATACTTGTGGGTCATCACTAATTTGGTAACAATGGCTATGTTTTATCAATTTTTTTATAGCACTCTTCATGTTTTATCTCGCTGGCTTCAATGGTGAGATATTTGTAGTATTCACAAGCTTAGGGTTTTGGTATAGTGGCTGATCTCAAGTCACCCTAATTATTTAGATAAACTATTCGGTAACAAAGTGTGGTGCTTTGCATATGGAAAATTTATGCTTTTATTCATGTTTTGTTCTCTAATCAATTAGGTGGGTGTGCCCATTACAATATTGGCATGATTGCATCTTTCTTTATATTCATTTATATCTTTTGTTCACTGCACGGTGCTAATGTTTGTTGTTAAAAACTGAAGCTCTCATGGGCTACGGCTTATACTAGATGATACGAAGGTGTGCTCCATAGCTTTCTGCCCAATTATATAACATCTCATGTGTGTTCTGTAATTATTTTACATTTCTTTTCATGATTAGTTGTTAACAGTTTGAATAACACTACCCTAATAATCTGGATAAATGGCTGTGGATAGTTTTTGTGATGGTGGTCACCAAGCTACTGGTTTGTTGTTGGTTATGGGGATGTTGGAGGTTTAGCATGTGGCTTATCCCATTGGATGGCATATGTTCATTAATTGGCATGGAAACAGTGCTCTGGTGGTTGCAAAATCATAGTGGCTAGCTAGGTAAACTAATTTATTTCTTGATCAAAGAGAACAAGAATATTTTCCTACTTTAGTGGTTCTAGGTTATTGTAGTAGTATAACTAGGCTTCGTTTATGCAAAATCCAAATAGGATTTAGTTTGGGTTGGTCCTGACATGGTGTAGTATCATAACCTATTAATTTGGTTGGACTGGTCAAGTGTTCTAGCAATTGGTTCTATTCATTACATGTGATTGTTTATTGTTATATGCTCAAGATGGAATGGTTTTGGGTTGTTTGTTCTTGGACACATGATGTTATTTGTGCTATGGAGACATAGATGATCCTATCTTTTCAGATTTATATTTTTATATCCATGAGTACTTATTGATTTTTTCTTTCATGCACTCTAAGTATCTCTTTTGTTCGTTAAATGTTGAATAAACAAAGCCATGAGTGCACACATGATGCGCCACTTGGAATCAGTTGGGCTAAGAAAATGTACTATATTTTGTTCTCTTGTGCCACCATTTCCTGATTTTACTTGGTTGTCTTATGTCAAATTATGTTTTTTGGCATTTTAACATTCAGATTTTCACTTCTTTAATAGAGCATTTTAGCATTCTTTTTTTGGGAATAGCTGCTCCCATGTTTTTATCAGTGCATGTTGTACTTTGTCTAAATATTTCATCTTGGTAGAATCAATTGTAAATAATGGATGGAAGCATGCCTTTTCAAGCTTAAGCATTTGATTTTTGGTGATACGGTGTTTTCTCCTTATAGATGACCCTTATGTTTTTTTAATAAATAGACAAGTTGGATGCAGTTGCCACCGCTCATGTCCCTATAGGAGTAGTAGTGCACGCAAGGGGAGTGGCATCTCAAGGTGCGCTCATTAGCACCGCTACTGACCGACATATCCAGGCGCACCCTCTCAATGCACGCAGGGAGGTGACGGGCAAAGGTGCGCTTACCGGCACCAGCCACTGACTCGCGGATCCAGGAGCACCCTCTACGATGACCTCCCAGGCATGACATCGCTGGAGACGGTGAGAACCACACACTCCTTCCACCATTAGTCACCAGTAGTAGCAGGATGAACCATTGTCGTAGCCGCCAGGCTGGACCATAAGACGCCTCAACTGCGACTGGCGAAGTTGCCGAGGCGAGGTGAGAACCCCCACTTCCCATGTCTTGCATCGTCCTCTTCTCCTTTTCCTTCTCAGGCATCCTCTCCCTAATCTCCTTCCCTCTCATGCGGCGACCTGGAGGTGAACTACACTGACAACGTGAACTCGGCGGTGACCGCAAGGACCCATCCACGTCATCCCTTCCTCTCTGAGAACGTCCTAATCATTGATAAGATCTTCCTCGTCTTCCCTCCCCTCTCCTTCCCCCTCTCGTAATTTCCAAGCGATTTTTGTGTGGTATTACTGTTAGATAACCCTACAAACTTTGTTGGAACCTAAAAATTAGGCACTCCTGATGGATTAGAGTGGTTCTGGGGCAAAGCCTGAAACAACTTCCAAAGGATTGTTGAATTATCCAATGTCATAATTAGTAATCTATGTTATTTTATTTTCTAATGAGATCAAGTGATGCCCATGTTTAGAGACCCAAGTTTACTTTGTGATTCCCTTAATTCATCTACCTAATTCTTGTGGCATGCTTTCATCAGTTTCAATACGATGAAGATGACATATCCGACATGGTATCCTTTGCGGATGAAGAACAGGAGTCAAGAGGCATGCATGTAAGTGTCGCATATATTGTTCGACGATCTTCCGTGTAATTCCAATATGTACCAAGCTATGCCATAGAATGATTGAACATATATTCTTTATTGGTTTATTCCTTTGGTGATTAATTTTAGGCCACCCAGGACACACAAAAGAAGGCCCAATGATTTTTTTGGGCAGGATAAGAAAACTTCAGGGCACCCAGGGTCGAGCATTTAGTGGCGGCGCCAGAGGAGATACCTTTGTGCGAGACTACTCTCAGTTGAAAATATCCAAAGGTTGGTGCCTCAAGCTAAACTTATCGGATGTGATTCTTTCCCTTTTCTCACTACCAAGTTTGATCCATCTGCTCAATGCAACCCCTTCTCTAGGCAAGCGATAACTATAGTCTTCATGGACTCCGATGAGATTCTCGACCAAGTGATGCCTGAGTGGTTGGAATTGGCAACCATATGCTTCCAACAGTATCACTCTCCATGATGAGCTCTACCATTGGTTCTCATTTTGTGTACTTATCAAGATTGCTACCTAACTGTCACTAGCCTTTGTATAAACGCCTTGCTTTAAGTATTTTCTGACTGCCCTGTAATTTGCTACTTAGTCTAAAGTCCCTTACTATGTAACCAACTTTCTCTACTTATTAATAATGGTCTTTCGACTTGTGGGATGCATTCATTTCTATATAAATGACTTGTTGGAATCCTGATCCACCAAACCGTGTTGTTTTTTTGGTCTTTTTCTTTGTGACAAACTTGATGCATCTGAATCATACTGGGCAGTGGTTACTTCATCTGGACTCACAAGATCAAATATCTGATGCATTGTCTTTGAGCATAGAATCATTCTCTACTCGACCACTCCTGAATACTAAGATATATGTTCTACTTTATATTGAATTTTGATGGTTTGTATTGAACCATATCCTACTTTGTAATACACTTTGATGATTTGTATTGGTTTACACCTCCCCTGATAAATACTAGACGTTGGATTATTGGATCACTACTTTAGACATATTGTTGTAATGACAAAATATTGTTGTAATGACTGAATGTGCCATGTTTGCCATACTTTTGGTATATATGTTGTCCCGCACTTTGGCAATGTCGTGTTTTTTATGTAAATTTACTGTATTGGTCTAATCCATTTTGAGCAATCACTCTAATTCCCTTTGGTAATGCAAAATGCTTTCTTTAAGAGTTGGGACAATGTGATGAGCTAGGCACCATGCGCAAAAAAATTATGAATTGATTCTGCCTTATAGTCTCATGCCGATATTGAGCGCCATTATGTCTCGCTCCTATCACAATTGAATGTTTCTTCTTCACTACATTGTAATGTTGCATGAATGGATATGCTAAACCTGAATTACTACTGACTTAGCATTACATGTCTGACCAAAACATTGGGACCAGTACCCTCGCGCGAAGGCGCGATTCCGATCTAGTGTGCATTATAGCAACTATTTGGAGAGTCCTCGTAATCCCTGTTTCAAACGTAGGATGTGGGATAGCACCCACGCCCACCGTGACACCGCCCCTTGGGCTTGCCTAGTCCAAACCGCATGTTCCTTTTTCATTAAGTTCAACGTGTTTTCTTTTTTATCATTTTATACCATCGTTTTTTGCTGTTTGGAAATATTCGGTTTTTCTTTCCTTTTCCTTTTCCAATCTTGTTTTTTTGGAAGTTTTTCTTTTCATGTGTTTCCCTTTTGTCTCTTTTTAGAATCCATAATATTTTTTAAAGTTCACGAATACTACTTCTAAAATTCATAAACATTTTAAACAATTTGTGAAGATTTTACAAAAAAACATCATGAAAACCTTTTGAATTCATGAATATTTAAATTAAATTTGGATTATTACAAAATACATGAATAGTTTTTAATTGTTTTTGAAGTTTTCTAATTTCATGATTTAAAAGATAAATCATGTTTGTCTTCATATTTCTTTGAGTCCATTAGATACAAGAATTTACCTGAAATAGCAAGGCAAACTCGTTAATGGATCAACCAAAAATCTATCAAATAAAAAAATGAAGAATAAATGGACACGCACAGGGCCAGGTGCCCGTCACCTGTCTATTCTGTCCTCCCCTCGCAATGAGAGTGAGTGATTCGTAGGTGTGGAGAGCTCCTCGAAAGAGGAGCTCTCCACACCTATGAATGGTCGGGGCATCCGTGCCTACCCCATATGGGCTAGCATAGCGCATGTTTTTGGGCCAGCCCATATGGGGTTGGGGCATCCATACCTACGAATGTTTGGGAGCTCTCCACACCTACGAATGTTCGTAGGTGTGGGTAGCGGCCTAGCGCGGGTTTTTGGGCCAACCCATATGGGGTCGGGCATCCATATTTTTTGTTTTTTCTTCTATAAAATGTTTGGGATTTAAAAATAGTTCTGAATTTCAAATAATAATTGGGCTTTCAAACCAAAGGTTGAATTACGGAAAAATTTCATGAGTTCAAAAATGTGTTCTTCAAATAAAAAAATGTTCCCGAGTTACAATATATTCTCAAATTCAAAAACTGTTCTCGGAATATAAAAAGGGTCCAAGATTTCAACAGATGTTCACGAATTCAAAAAAATGTTCATAAATTTGAACCAAATGTTCAAGGATTCAAAAATGTCCACTTTAATGCTCACAAAATCAAAAAATATTCATGAATAAAAAAAGTTCATCGATTAAATAATTGTTTGTTGATTCAAAAAATATTCATGAATTCAGAAAAATGTTCATGTGTTACAAAAAAATGTTTGTCAAACAACAAATGCTCATAAATTTCAAATATTGTTCCCAAACAACATATTGCTGATTCAAAAAATGTTCAAGAGTTTCAAAACAAACTTCACAATCCTAAAATTATAATTTCGAATTAAGAAAATATGTCCATGAATTCAGAACATGTTAACAATTTAATAAAATGTTCACAAATTTGTACAAAATGATCGTGAAATTGAAATTTTTCCATGATTTCAGAAAATGTTCACAAAATTTGAAAGGAGAAAAAGGAAAGATAAAAATAAATGAAAAAACGAACATGAAATATAGCAAAATTGTTCCATGAATTTAAAACCAGATTCTAAATAAAATGTTTGCAAATTTGAATAAATATGCTGAATTGCAAAACATGTTCAGTAACTCATAAATTGTCAGCAGTCTAGAAAAATGTTCACATTTTTTTATATGCTCATAAATTTTTAGAATTTTCATGAATTCAAAATAATGTTTCACAAGAAATTAAAAAATTGAGAAAATGAAAAAAAAAATAACAGAGAAAACAGTCCAAATGAAAAGGCCGGAGAAAACAGGCACAAGGAAATACAGAGGATTTTTCTAAAAAGGGGGTGAATAAAGGTTCTAGAACTTTCCAAAACCTAGGAGAAAACATAGAAAAACCTGATCGGG